>NC_060897.1:12753935-13105935 GCF_014805685.1 Silurus meridionalis
TGCACTTTTTTTGGGGATTTTTTTTTATATATAAATATATATTCCATTATGCTCATACTTTTCACTACTTTTTTTGTACAAGTTTCAAACATTTATAACTTTACACCTGTAAAGATATCTGGGCCATTACATGGCCCTTAAATAAAGAACATAAAACCCCACATTGCCTTTTTTTTTTATTTTTTTTCCATGTTTTATTTATAAAAGTGATTTTTCTTTAAGACTTGTGTTACCAAATACAATTTTTTTTGGAACATTTAATTTTGTTCAGTGAGCTTGGTAAATGTTGCCAAGTGTGTCTTATAATTGACCACTGGAAAAAAGATGGCAAGTTTTTGGCACATGCTAAGTGCATCATTTTAGGTGTATTTCAATATTGTCAAAGTTTTTTATTTTTAAGTTAGTAATACAATACAAAAAGCAAAACTCGTATAGTGAGCTGAAGGCCAGTGTTAAAGAAACCTGGGCTTCCATGCCACCTCAGCAGTGCCACAGACTGATCACCTACATGCCATGCCAAATTTAAGCAGTAATTAAAGCAAAAGGAGCCCCTACCAAGTATTGAATACCTATACAGTAAATTAACATACTTTCCAGAAGGACAACAATTCACTAACAATGTTTTTTTTTTTTTTTTTGTTCTATAAAGTATTCAGATTTTTTTTTTAAGATCTATATCATTTTTATTTATTTATATATATATTACACAATTTCTGAGAACTCTGCACAACTGATATAAACAATACTCTTCCCAAAAACCTGTGGAATACAATCTGAGACTTGTCCTCAATATAGAATTTTGTGGTAATTATTTCATATGTCAAGCTTCACAGGGTTAATGTTTTCACAGTTCTGTTGTTTATATTATTAAAACTCCATTTCTAATTTTATAACTGGAATGTCCAGTCTGATTTTTACCAGCTTGCAGAACTGGAACTAATGCTGAATTTGTGTATAGTCCATACTGGGTTTCCTACTTCCTATCTGGGGCTGTTCACACAGCTTCAGCACCTTTCCCTTAAAAATCATATGGCTGTGCAGCAAGTTAGTGTTTAATACTTTTGTGAATATTTCAGCAAGTTTAATGCAACTTTAACACACAACCACCACCTGTTGTAGTGCCTGTAATGTCTAATTAGTAAATAAATGGCTGTGTCTTCAATACACTGTACAACTACACAAATCAAATGTGAATGCTTAAAAAAAGAAGCTAGGGCAGTTCTAATTTTTTTTCCCTCTGTTGACTTGTTGAAAACCTTCCAGTGATAAATGCTGCATGATTTCACTTGCTTAATCACTTGGGTTTGGGCTTTGGTCCTGCTTGGGGGAAAGAAACACTCCATGCCTTGTATTCTAGTTCAGGTTGTTGAATCAAATAATTGAATGAATCAGTACTCTTACTCGTATACATCGTGTCCTTGTAATCCTGAATTGGTGGGATTTCCTGTATGTACATCTATAGGTTCACTCCATCTTCAGACATGGAACAATGCTGTGGCATTTGAATGATTTAGTGGTACCACATAATAAAACTACTGTAGAATGACATTCTGGCAGACTGGTTAATAAATACTCACTGCAGCGCTGCAGTGCTGTTGATGATGTTCTCATGCTAGGCTAAGGAAAATAAGTTTTAGGCTTATTTTTTATGAGTGGAAAATAAATATTGTGGGAGTTGAATGTTTAAGCTGGAAGGGCCCATTTTGCACATGGCATTTTCCCATGATTTCAGTGGCCAGAATCCGGTTTCACGTGGCTTTCCTATCAGTATATACTCTTATGTAACAGGATATCAAGGGGATGTGGATATAAAAGGCAGCATATATATACCGCAGGCAGTGTATTGTTCCCTTTTTTTTAAAGCTGTTGTGTTCTGAGAGGTTCGTACTCATGGATTTGAAATTCAGATGGTTTTTTTTGTGTGTGCTGGTAGTCACATGTTTCACAGATGGTAAGTAAATTTATTGTCATGGCATTTTTTTCTTTTTCTATTAAATTTTTAAAACAAACCTACTAAATACTAAATCTGCAGCATCCGATCACATGACCTTAATGTATTGCTATTTCAATAGGATATGTTTTAAACATGCAAACACACACTGTATATATATATATATATATATATATATATATATATATATATATATATATATGTGTGTGTGTGTGTGTGTGTGTGTGTGTGTGTGTGTGTGTGGTGTATGTGTGTCTATGTATTGTCTGATACATGAGATGAGATATGATCTTACCCCTTCCAAGCATTATTATGTTTATCCCCATGATATTTAAATTGGGGAATTTACCTGTGTGTTTTTCCCAGCAGTCAGTCTGGTTGTTTTTCATTCTTTTTCATTCATTTAAAAAAATTGTTTTTATCCTTTTTACAGTCTATTGCCCCAAATATTCTCTGGTTTAGCCTGCTTAGCAATTTCATCAATCTCTAGTTGTCATTTTTATTTTTTAGATATTTAGCTTTCTGCATTTTTTTTTCTTGTCTAATAATTTATTAAATATAGAGAGTGCTTCTCTGGAAATGTTCAATGCTAAAGAATTGTGACTTTATCATTGTTACCCAAAGTTAATTGGTTTTAAAGTCGATTGTTTTATAACACAGAAATTACCACTCATTATACATTTTGAATTGTATCGAAAAACACTTGTACTGTTTATAGAATAATAGTTATATTTAGCATTATTCTAGGATTCATGTAGGTTGTAGGTTCCTCTTATTATTTTCATTGCAGCACCAGCCTTAGTGTTACTGACACAAAAATGCAGCTTGTTATGTTACTGGGAAATGTTGAAAAAATACTGTCTTAAAGACTCCACCATGGCAGAAAACACACAAGACTCCCAAGCATTCTTCCATAAATCTTTTATACACATCAGCATATACATTTTTTTTCTGTGTTAAATATCAGTTAATCAGAATTACATTACATTGTGACTCCATTGTATTGCTACTTATTACTTATACTTATTACTACTTATATACTTTGTAGTCAGCACTAATTTCAAAATACTGTTATAAACAATTCACCAGTGCATTGGTATAATTAGAAATATTTTGCTGAGTAGGTAAATAGATATTTCCCCGTTGTGTTAAATGAATGCAAAGGTGATACAATTTCTTCGGTCGTAAGCCGAGTAATTGAAACCATCTTAAGGTTTCTTTTACTGCATTCAGGATATAGTTTTCTTAAAACAACAGTAGATGTTTGCCTTAGCCCGAATTAGAAGTAGATAAGAAAATGCATGGACACAAAGAGCAAATGTTTAAAAAACAGGTGGAGATCAAAACATTGCCAAGGTCATTATTAGAATCTTTGTCAATGAATCATATAATTCATTTAACTTAGTTATTATTTGGGGTTATAAAATAACTAATGGATTATATTGTCAACTTTATTATACTAATGCTAATACTAATTTCTTCTCTGCTCTTTGTTCTGGTTAGACCGTTACACAAAGCACATGGACAACTTCATTAAAGTGGTGGAGATTATTGAATCAGACAACCCTGGACTTGGGCCTCTAGCGGTGCTGAGGGGTTTGCGTAAAGCTGTTGGCATTGATACGCCATTTATTCAGCATTATCTTGGTCCCCTCAGTAATGCACCGAGTCTTCAATTAAAGTCAACACTCAGTGAGTTCATCTCCAGCGTTCTTAAACACCAGGTGGTGGAGAATGTGGAAGAAGGTGTAGTACTAACAGCAGATGGAACCACTGTTGCTCTAACTCCTCTTCTGTTGGGCCTTGAAGCCGGTTTGATGTCCACTTCCTGGCCACGTATCCCTGGTCTCTACCCTCTTTCCCTCACCAAGAACCTAGCTCTTTCATTCGTTCAGCATTCCATTAACAAAACTTCCACCTCATCAAATCTAGGCCCTGGCGGATGTTGGGACAATGTGACAGAACCTAAGGTCTTCACTCTCTCTGGTGTGGCCTCCCTGGCTACAGATTCTCTAATAAATGGAGGCATGGATGGAGTGATTTTAGGGAGGCATTTTGCTAAACCTAACAAACAAATGCTAACACTGAGCGCATTGCTAAAACAGTACTACACCTACCAGTTGAACAGTTCAGGACTCGATGCTGCACCTGCTCTGATCAGCCAGCTTCGCAGAAGCAGCTTCAGGAAGCTTGTCAGCATTGCTTCACTGAAAAAGCACTTAGCTAGGTCTCTGAATAGATATCAAAAGTTGGATGAATCCCAGAAGAAGAAAAAACTAAAGGTGGAGATAGATGAAGGGCTGAATGAATTTGTCCACAGTTACATGGGTATGTTGCTTTATGACATTTGACATTGTCACTAACCCTAGATCTAGAGAAATATTTGATGCAAATGCTGATCCATTCTAGTCTAAATGACTCTAGGTTATTTAAAAGCATTTTAAAACATTTGTAGAACAGAAAAGAATGAGAACAGAAAAGTTGTAATTACAGCATAAAAGTCGACATGTTCTACAAATCTACAGTGTCCAAGTGAAATTATTCACTGAAGTAAAAAATAGACTTGGGCACAAAGTAAGCATGTTATAAGATAGGCTAGAAGTAAGCACAAGTTTTTTGAAGCTACTTTATCATATATTTTCTCTTGTATTATGAAGTCACTTTAATTATGCCATTATAAGATTAACTATTATGTCTCCGCCTTATTCTCAGACTGTCCAGCCATCATTCCACGTTGCATGTGGGAAGCTCAGCCTTATCGGGGCACTCCCACTCTGCTATCCCTGCCTTTATCTTTCCTATATATCCATCACACTTATGAACCATCCCAGCCATGTCTGTCCTTCCAGCAGTGCTCTCGAGACATGAGGGCTATGCAGCGTTTCCACCAGGATGATCGTGGCTGGGACGATATTGGATACAGGTATGAGCAGAAACCACTGATATTTAAAATATTTGGCATAAGAACAGATGGTTAGTACAATATAAGAGAAGTAGCATAGTCATGTCATGGTTCACCATACATCCTAAATGTTTTTTTTCTGCTGTATATACACTATAAAGCTAAAAGTATGTATATATCTCATAATCACACCCATATGTGGGTCATTTCCAAACTGTTTCCTCAAAGCTTGAATTGTATAGGATGTCTTTGTATGGTGTAACATTACATTTCCCTTGTGCATAAAACAAGCCTCATGGAGACATTATTTGCCAAGTTTGGAGTAAAAGAATTTGAGTGGCCTGGACAAAGCCCTGACCTCACCCCCCAAGGAATACCCTTGGGATAAACTGGAATGGCTACAATTCACCAGGCCTCCTCACCCTACATGAGCACCTGATCTCACTAATGCTCTTATCTCAGAAAGGGTCAAATATCTCCCTCCAAATCATTCTATCATTCAGGGGGAAACCTGAACAGAAGAGCACATATTTTATGGTGTCCATGTACCCTTGGCTATCATTTAGTAATTAAAACAAAAATAACAGTGGTGTTTTGAATGTAAATGCATGCTATTAACTATATTTATGATAAGACTGAAAATATTTCAGATGGTCCACTGGCTCATCAATCTTTCCACAATCATTTGACACGTAATGGTACACCAATAAAAACATTATTCTACATTCCCACAAGTACAATAGCAACTTTAAAAAATGAAAATGTCAAAATAGTATGCTTTTAAAATCATGTTAGTATGCAAATATATAACACTGTCAACTGTAAAACAGTTGATGATGAGCACTTATTAATACTTATAAATAAAAAGCAGACAGGTCCCAAGGTTCTTTACAATTTCTGGTTTATCTTTACCTCTAACTTAGCAGTCACATAGTCCCATATTTCCAATCTACTCTTTTTGTGCCTCTTCAGCTTTGTGGCAGGTTCTGATGGCTACGTGTATGAAGGCCGTGGCTGGCTCTGGGTGGGTGCCCACACCAAAAACCACAACTCTAAAGGCTACGGCGTGTCCTTCATAGGAGACTACATGTCCAGCCTCCCTTCCCAACGCACTATGGATCTAGTGAGAGAACAGCTGGCAAACTGTGCCACAGATGGAGGGAAGCTGGTCTCAAACTTCACCATACATGGGCACAGACAGCTGGTAAACACCTCCTGCCCTGGAGATGCCCTCTACAGTGAAATTAATGGATGGGAGCACTTCAGGGTAAAAGATAACGTCACAGAACTCAAGTTATAAATTGTGTCTCTGTTTATTTTATAAAAATTTTAGATTTTCTTGATTGATCTGTCTGTGTCTGCATGTGTCTTCATGTTGTACAGGAGGTTCAGCAGTAAAGATGACATGAAGAAGACAATGGCAGAATAAACATAATAAATCTGCACAATAAATAGAAATCATATACACCGCCTTGGTCTACTGTGTCATCACCTTTTCTGAAAATCTGTCCAGGAATATACAGTGAGGAAAATAAGTATTTGAACACCCTGCTATTTTGCAAGTTCTCCCACTTAGAAATCATGGAGGGGTCTGAAATTGTCATCGTAAGTGTATGTCCACTGTGAGAGACATAATCTAAAAAAAAAAAAATCCAGAAATCACAATATATGATTATTAAACAATTTATTTGTATGATACAGCTGCAAATAAGTATTTGAACACCTATCTATCAGCTAGAATTCTGAATAAAGACACCTGTCCACCCCATACAATCAGTAAGAATCCAACTACTAACATGGCCAAGACCAAAGAGCTGTCCAAAGACACTAGAGACACAATTGTACACCGCCACAAGGCTGGAAAGGGCTACGGGGAAATTGCCAAGCAGCTTGGTGAAAAAAGGTCCACTGTTGGAGCAATCATTAGAAAATGGAAGAAGCTCAACATGACTGTCAATCTCCCTCGGACTGGGGCTCCATGCAAGAGCTCACCTCGTGGGGTCTCAATGATCCTAAGGCAGGTGAGAAATCAGCCCAGAACTACACGGGAGGAGCTGGTCAATGACCTGAAAAGAGCTGGGACCACCGTTTCCAAGGTTACTGTTGGTAATACACTAAGACGTCATGGTTTGAAATCATGCATGGCACGGAAGGTTCCCCTGCTTAAACCAGCACATGTCCAGGCACGTCTTAAGTTTGCCAATGACCATTTGGATGATCCAGAGGAGTCATGAGAGAAAGTCATGTGGTCAGATGAGACCAAAATTGAACTTTTGGGTCATAATTCCACTAAACGTGTTTGGTGGAAGAACAATGATGAGGATGATGATTAATAGCACAAAGGGTGAACAACTTGAACTGGATTCAATGCCTTGTTTATTCAGACCATGTCCAATGCCTCTTGTCCTTCTTGTACATTCTCTCTTATGTTGCTTATGAATACAACTTTTGAGAATGTATAAGAAGAACAAGGGATATTTAACAAGGTCTGAATTAACAAGGCATTTATTTCAAATAGTTTATGCAGTTTGTTATTTTGGGCTACTTTTTTTGTTTGCCCTTGTTATCCTACACAATCCGGTCAAATTTTTTGTTAGTTAATAAGTAACGTAAAAGCTAGTTTGCTGTGTAGCTTTTGTGTTCTGAGCAGTGTAAATCCTGTAGCCAAGACTTCTGCAAAAAAAAACCCACATCTCAAGGAGAAGATGAAATATGAGGTAAAGAAAAATGAAGGTGAACATGTTTAGTAATGAGGTGAAAAAACAGAAGTTAATTTGATTTTAGACTTATTGCCTTCTCACCGTCATTCAAACCTTATAACACTTTTTATGTATAGTGTCCACACTTATGGATTATTTAAAGCTAACAAAATATTTTTTTACCTATTAATATCTCAATTAACTCAATTGTTTACAACCAAATATTTTAGTTATCACACTATACACAAGGAGATTATTACCTGGTATCAAACATCAAAATCCAAAGGCAACATTAATATGAAAGTAATACATACTGCAGATCATACAAACAATTAGAAAACTGATTTTACATAGTTTTTATAAAATATACTTATAAGTCAAAACTAATACAGTACAGTGGTGTGAAAAGGTGTTCCTGATTTCTTATTTTCTTATATTCTTATATTCATTTTTTGCATGTTTGTCACACTTTAATGTTTCAGATCATCAAACTGATTTAAATAGTAGTAAAAGATATCACAAGTGAACACAACAAGCAGTTTTGAAATGAATGTTTGCCACCTGAGTTCAATTTATTTAGCCACACCCAGGCCTGATTACTGCCACACCTGTTCACAATCAAGAAATCTATTAAATATGACCTGCCTGACAAAGTGAAGTAGGCCAAAAGATCCTCAAACACTAGACGGCATGCTGAGATCCAAAGAATTTCAGAAACAAATGAGAAAGAAAGTAATTGAGATCTATCAGTCTGGATAAGGTTATAAAGCTGTTTCTAACGCTTTGGCAAACCACACTGAAAGCCATTATTCACAAATGCGAAAACATGGAACAGTGGAGAAACTTCCCAGGAGTGGCCGGCCAACCAAAATTGCCCCAAGAGCACAGCAATGACTCATCCAAGAGGTCACAAAAGACCCCACAACAACATCCAAAGAACTGCAGGCCTCCCTTGCCTCAGTTAAGGTCAGTGTTCATGACTCCACCATGAGAAAGAGACTGGGCAAAAATGGTCTGCATGACAGAGTTTCAAGACGAAAACCGCTGCTGAGCAAAAAGAACATAAAGGCTCATCTCAGTTTTGGCAGAAAACATCTTGATGATTCCCAAGACTTTTGGGAAAATAATCTGTGGACTGACAAGACAAAAGTTTAACTTTTTGGAAGGTGTTAATCCCATTACGTCTGGTGTAAAAGTAACACCACATTTCAGAAAAAGAAATACCAACAGTAAAATATGGTGGTGGTGGTATGATGGTCTGGGGCTGTTTTGCTGCTTCAGGACCTGGAAGACTTGCTGTGATAAATAGAACCATAAATTCTGCTGTTTACCAAAAAATCCTGAAGGAGAATGTCCGGCCGACTGTTCGTGACCTCAAGCTGAAGCAAATTTGGGTTCTGTAGCAGGACAATGATCCAAAACACACCAGCAAGTCCACCTCTGAATGGCTGAAGAACATTGAAATGAAGACTTTGGAGTGGACTAGTCAAAGTCCTGACCTGAATCCTATTAAGATGCTGTGGCATGACCTTAAAAAGGTGGTTCATGCTCGAAAACCCTCCAATGTGGCTGAATTACAACAATTCTGCATAGATGAGTGGACCAAAATTTCTCCACAGCGCTGTAACAGACTCATTGCAAGTGATGGCAAAAGCTTGATTGCAGTTGTTGCTGTTTAGGGTGGCCCAAACAGTTATTAGGTTTAGGGGGCAAACGCTTTTTCCCACAGGGACATGTAGTTTTAATTTTTGTTTCCCCTCAATGATAAAGACCTTCATTTAAAAATTGCACGTTGTGTTTACTTGTTATCTTTTACCTACATTTAAATTAGTTTGATGATCTGAAACATTAAAGTGCGACTATACATACATACATACATGCATACTGCACACACACACACACACACACATAGTAGGTTTGACTATAAATATTTCACTTTCATAAAAGTAGGTTTACTTTTTATCTTTTGGCTCGGTACGTTGATGAATGAAGAGCAGTGCTGGTAAAATTTAGTCCAGTGTTCACGACCTTTTCAAAGAAGGTATTTTAAAAACCTGAAAGCGCCTCCATGTGGACATGTGTTGAACAACACTCATTTGTTATCTTTCAAAATAAATAAAAAAGTTGGAAGATGCAGGATAGATTTACGAGTATAATTTATAATTCTTGAATTGCTCTGCTCCATTTTGAAACTCAAAATACATACATACTTACTATTTTGACTTAATTATTTTTCTTTCCCTAACATTGGCAATATTCCTCAGAGGATATGTACACTTCAATATGACATTATTACATATAAACATGATACAAACAGGTTATAATCGATCAAAAATGTATCATAAAATATATTTCATATTTAAAGAATTATAATGCACTTTTGGGTAGTAGTATATCTTATTCCTAGAAAGAAAATGCTAGGAATAAGCAAATCTATCAATTTCGTTTTACACTTTTTTCACTATGTGCTGACTTACAAGGAAAACAATGAATTATTCCATGCATACATCTTTGACATAACATTTGCATTTAATTCCTTCATTCTGAATATGACTCGATATGTTTTATGAGAAAAATAGAGCTATTATTTTCCATTTGTAATGTCATTTGATAACTCAGCACCATTTGTTGATATTTGCAGAAAAAAATAAACAATTGCAGGAGAGCAAAAGTCTGGCATTGCTAAGGGACTATTTTATCAGACAGCTGATGTTCTAGATGGGCAAATATTAAACATCATAGTAATGTAGAAGTTCAGACACACACACACACACACACACACACCAGTCTGCTTCAGATCCCGTACAGAAGCAATGGAGGGACCCCATAATTCAAAAGTAGCAACTCTGCTAAATCTATCTTGAGTGTGTGTAACAGATTACAGTACTCCAGTAGATGTACAGTAGGGTAATGAAGTGTAATTATTTGGATGGGTAGTGTACCTTTAATAGCGCCTGAACATTTTCTTATAGGCTATGCATATGAGCATTAGAACGCTCACACTTATTTCAATGCATGCATCTATTTTAGTGATAGCAGTCAGGATATTTGGTGGAAAAAATTTATTGAGGAAAAAAAAAATCGCTTAGAGCAGCTTTAATAGCAGATAGTCTTCTCCTCCCCGCTAACGTCACCCGCGCAGCCGTGGCGTCCCTCTGGAGCCAACAACATGGAGTCGGAGCGACTGCACCGCTGAAGCTCAGCGCCTGAGCTTTCACTGATCGGGCAAAAAAAAAAAAAAAAAAGGAACAAGAACAACACAAACGCGACATATTCATGCAGTAAAGCTGCCGCGTGTAGACTCCATACTTCAAGCCTGAATCGGCATGGAGAGGTCGGCGTGCGGCATTCCGTAAAGCAGCGGGGCGGGCAGGCCGTTACGGTGAGCGGGACACGATTTTTCCCTGCTTCCCCAAAGCGGTATTTAACATTCCCAGGATGTTCGCGTTTTTTTTCCCTGCGCTGCCACAGCGACCCTTCCACAACTAAACACAAGACTAATCCTGCTGTGTCTGGGCGTCAGTGTTCAGCTCTTCATCATCACTCTTAGCGAAGGGGGGAAAGAAAAATAAGCGTTGTCTTCTCGATGTTCGTCATGACAAGGACGGGGCTAAATTTACCCAAACCAGACATGTTGAAATAGGTCAGACGGTACGAGATTGCAGCGGGCAGGTGGGGCGAATGAGCACAGGAATTCAACACTTTTGTGGCTTTTTTGGTTTTGTTTTGTTTCATTTTGCTGAAACAACTTCTTTCATGTTATCAAATGAAGCGGGCTACACTTCTGTTAAGTTGCTTTAATCCGTGCTCTTGAAACGTTCTTCCGTTTCTGGAGGTTCACTGCAGTTCCTGGAGTCCAGATATTTTGTTGTCCTTTATTATTATAATTATGATGATCATTCAATGAGGATCGCATATGCATGTAGTTGCATCTACGTCTATACATGTTTGTGTCCATCTGTGTGTCCAGGGGAGGACATCATGTAGGTGAGTTCAGCAGGTTACACGGTGCAACACCGGATCATGGAACCTGACGTAGGTCCTCTTTCTAGTATGGACCCCCATGATCCAACATCCATCCGGGAGCTCTCGGGATCCCCCCCTCTACTCAGCAACAGCTCCATGGTGAGAGGTTAAAATATACACACACACACACACACACACACACACACACACACACACACACGTTGAGCATTTATTAACCTTCTTCTCGTCAGCACTTTCTATCAAAAATCCATAGACATTCGTTGACCTACAGACCAGAGACTTCACATGATTTTCTTTGACATTGTATGTAAAATCTCAACTGGAGCCATTCTGGACTTCCACAACCAATGAAACGACATGGCCTGTGCTTTGCAAGTTGGCGGATGAAGTTATTGCAATTGATTGTATGCATGCTTAATAAGTGTATAATAACATTATAATTCTGCATCTCAATAACTCCATATGGGCTGTGATATGAAGCTTGAGAGACGGTGTTCTAGTTCTTGTGTTATTTCAGTTAATTACATTTTTTTCTATAGCATAAGCATCTTTTAAAATTCTTGTTAACCAACACTCATACACATACACAAGTATTGAACATGTCACCATTTTTTTCAGCAAATGTATTTCTAAAGGTGTAATTGACATGAAATCCTCACCAGATGTTGATTACAACAGGTAATCTACATATGTAAACCATGGATTTCATGAATTATGTGCAATAATGTAAAATGACAGGTAAAAAGTATTGCTGCAACCTTACTGAAATTTTATCCTTTGTACAATATTCTTTGTTGGTAATGACCTCCTGTATTGAGAAACTAATTGCATGGATTGTTCAGGTTTGATTTTGGCCCATTCTTCCACACAAACAGTCTATAGAGCTTGAAGGTTTTGTGGGCTTCTTTTATGAACTCTGATCTTTAGTTCTTTCCATATATTTTCAATTGAATTCAAGTCAGGTGATTGAATCCATGGCCAATTTATGGTGAAATTATGTTCTTTTCACTTTTAGATTACGGCCCCAAAAGCACTCACTGGAACATTCAGAAGTTTTGAAATCCATCTGTAACTAATGGCATCAGTATGTTTTGCAACAATAAAGTTGCGAAGGTCTTGAGAGAACTCTTTGCTTTTACCCATCATGAGATGTTTCTTGTGTGATACCTTGGAAATGAGACACTTTTTTATAATAATAGTCATTTGGGACTGAACCAGCTGATATTAATTTGCAATGACAAGGGGCAGGATTGCATTCTAATTACTGATTGATTTTAGATGGTGTTTTGGCTTTCATTGCCTTTGTGCACCTCCATTTCTTCATGTGTTCAATACTTTTTCACAGTGTCATTTCGCATTGTTCACATAACTTTATCTATCGTTTAATTCTATTTGCATGGGTTGCTACCAACATCTGGTGATAATTTCATGTCAATAACAGCTTTAGTAATTAATTTAATGGAGAGAAATGATGACATGTTCAATGCTTATTTTACCCCCTGTACACAGGCAGGATTGTCTCAAGGTGGTGATCTGGAGAGGGATGATGAAGATGTAAACCTTCTCCACAAAACTGCATTTTATGGAAACAGCGAGAGAAAACAGAGATCTTCAGCCTTCGCATCTTCTCTAACATTTGACTCGGACTCAGAGAAAGAAACATTTGATGGTAATTTTTGCTTTTCTTAAAAAGATTAATATCAAGGTACATAATTAAACAAAGGAGAAAGCTAGATATATGTACATATACATAGTTCTTGCCAGGTTATTGGCACTCTGGTAAACTTGCAAAGTTAAAATATATATACAGTGGGGCAAAAAAGTATTTAGTATTTAGTAATTGCAACCAATTGTGCAATTTCTTCCACTTAAAAAGATGAGAGAGGCCTGTAATTTTCATCATAGGTACACTTCAACTATGAGAGACAAAATTAGAAAAAAAAATCCTGAAAATCACATTGTCTGATTTTTAAAGAATTTATTTGCAAATTATGGTGGAAAACAAGTATTTGGTCACCTACAAAAAAAGCAAGATTTCTGGCTCTCACAGACCTGGAACTTCTTCTTTAAGAGGCTCTTCTGTCCTCCACTTGTTACCTGTATTAATGGCACCTGTTTGAACTTGTTATCAGTATAAAAGACACCTGTCTACGACCTCAAACAGTCAGACTTCAAACTCCACTATGGCCAAGACCAAAGAGCTGTCAAAGGACACCAGAAACAAAATTGTAGACCTGCACCAGGCTGGGAAGTCTGAATCTGCAATAGGTAAGCAGCTTGGTGTGAAGAAATCAACTGTGGGAGCAATTATTAGAAAATGGAAGACATACAAGACCACTGGTAATCTCCCTTGATTTGGGGCTCCACGCAAGATCTCACCACGTGGGGTCAAAATGATCACAAGAACGGTGAGCAAAAATCCCAGAACCACACAGAGGGACCTAGTGAATGACCTGCAGAGAGCTGGGACCAAAGTAACAAAGACTACCATCAGTAACACACTACGCCGCCAGGGACTCAAATCCTGCAGTGCCAGACGTGTCCCCCTGCTTAAGCCAGTACATGTCCGGGCCTGTCTGAAGTTTGCTAGAGAGCATTTGGATGATCCAAAAGAGGATTGGGAGAATGTCATATGGTCAGATAAAACCAAAATAGAACTTTTTGGTAAAAACTCAACTTGTCGTGTTTGAAGGAGAAAGAATGCTGAGTTGCATCCAAAGAACACCATACCTACTGTGAAGCATGGGGGTGGAAATAGCATGCTTTGGGGCCGTTTTTCTGCAAAGGGACCAGGACGACTGATCCGTGTAAAGAAAAGAATGAATGGGTCCATGTATTGTGAGATTTTGAGTGAAAACCTCCTTCCATCAGCAAGGGCATTTAAGAAGAAACGTGGCTGGGTCTTTCAGCATGACATTGATCCCAAACACACCGCCTGGGCAACGAAGGAGTGGTTTCGTAAGAAGCATTTCAAGGTCCTGGAGTGGCCTAGCCAGTCTCCAGATCTCAACCCCATAGAAAATCTTTGGAGGGAGTTGAAAATCCGTGTTGCCCAGCGACAGCCCCAAAACATCACTGCTCTAGAGGAGATCTGCATGGAGAAATGGGCCAAACTATCAGCAACAGTGTGTAAAAACCTTGTGGAGACTTACAGAAAACAGTTGATCTCTGTCATTGCCAACAAAGGGTATATAACAAAGTATTAAGATGAAATTTTGTTATTGACCAAATACTTATTTTCCACCATAATTTGCAAAGAAAAACCATTAAAAATTAGACAATGTGATTTTCTGGATTTTTTTTCTAATTTTGTCTCTCATAGTTGAAGTGTATCCATGATGAAAATTACAGGCCTCTCTTATCTTTTTTAATGGGAGAACTTGCACAATTGGTGGCTGACTAAATACTTTTTTGCCCCACTGTATATAGATATAGCTATAAATCTGTAGGTTCAAAGCACTCAAATATTAAATATCTTCTGGCCATTTCTTACCAAGTTACATAGAACAAAATATAACCGCAGTCATGTGAAAAAGAAAGTAAACCCTTTTTTAAATCATTTGTTTTTTATATACAAGGACATCATTACAAATACCTGGTTCTAGCCCGTTCTTAGAATTAGGTAAATACACCTAAGGTGAACAACACATCATATTACGTTGTGTCATTATTTATTTTACAAATTTCAAGCCAAAATGGAGAGTCTGTATGTCTAAATTTAATTTCACCTTATAATTCAACAGCATGTAGAATCATTTTCAGCAGAAATAAACTAAAGTAATTGTGTTCTATATGACTTTATCAGTCTCCCACATGGAGGAATGTCACTCACTTTTCAGTTGCTTCAGTTAATTAAAGTTTGTGGGCAGCTGTTTATTCACAGCACTCTTAAGGTCCTTCACTGTATTTTAATTGGGTTGAGGTCTGAACTTTGACTAGGCCATTGCAACACCTTCATTCTGTTGTTTTTCAGCCATTCTGTTGTAGATTTGCTAGTATGCTTTTGATCATTACCCAATTGTAGCAAAGGCTTTTTAAAATTTATTTCACAGTAGTTTTATTTTACTTGTAGATTGTTCTTGTTGCAGATTGTTTTTATAAGCAAAAACATGAATAGTGAGTGAGTTTGGATCAGTTACTGTAGCATCTGTAGAAGGACTTACCATTCAAGTTTTGTGAGTATAGGTCAGGGCTAACAGTGTCATATGCCTCATTTAAACTGAATTTCTGATCACAGCAATATTTTTTAAGTAATAAAGCATCTCCCAAAATAGTCCTCTTACAGACTGCCTCAAAGATGCAGTATGCCAAATGTGAGCTTGTTCATTCTTTTGGTTCCTGGTAAAATCCTATCTGAAATTAGCTAGCTCTGCACATGTATGTCCAAATTTTGCAGCCAATTATTATTTACAGCTATTTAAATGTATGTAGTGGACATATTATTTATAGTGTTTATGCTAATTATTGCAGTTTCCACTCAACAGAGAAGTTTGACACAATTATCCTGAAGATATGACAAGAATATCTTGACTGGTTTGCAAAAAACATTTTTGCATTCAACTGAAATTAGTTACAAATCTAAGTGGCCATAGATTAATGGTCCAAACTGGAGTTCATTTTGCAGTGAAATGAGATAAAAAATTGTGGTTGTAGGCGTTCGGGTTCTCAAGATACTGAATGTGCTGCAACATAAAGTATAGTGCTGTAGCACCACCATTAGGACAGTTGAGCCTATTTTGCTTGACTGAGTAGCAGGAGGGAGTATCAAATTTCATTTCACTATGACTTACAGTTTGGGCTGCACAATTCCTTTTAGGGGAGAAAATATTAATAAAAGATTTAAGCAAAGGGAATAAGAGTACGGTTACAGCATCTTTGGTGCTTGGAACCCTAAAAAGAATACCATTAGCAATATGAGATATTTTAGGTTCAATTAGGACATTGTACTTTTTGTTTAACTTATTTTTATTCTCAAAATGTTGAGCATTTTATACCTACAAATGATCTGATCCTTAGCAGTTTTAAAAATGAGAAAAATCGAGCTGTGTCATTATTTATTTTACGAAAATCTAGCTAAAATGAAAAATCCACATGTTCAAAACTTACACTTATGATTCAGTAGCTTGTAGAAACAACTTTTGCAGCAGTAACTTGAAGTATTTGTGTTCTGTATGACTTTATCAGTCTCTGTTGCTCCATCACTGTGAAGGAATTTTATTTTTACTATGTTGCTACAGTTCATTCAGGTTTTGCAGGTATTTGTTTATTCACAGCTCTCTTAAAGTCCTGCCATAGTACTTCAGTTGGGTTAAGGTCTAAACTTTGACTGGGCCATTGCAACACATTCTGTTGTAGATTTGTTAAGATGTATCTCTTGCGTTTTTTGCAATTTCTCTGAGCATTGTTTTGTCTGACCTTGGGGTGATTTTTCTGGGATGTCCACCCTTGCCAACTGTCTAGAATGTTTTCCACTTATGAATTATCTTCCCCACTTGTAGAACGTTTGGCCTTAAATTGCTTGCAAATGGCCTTATAACCCTACCCAGATTGGGAGGCTTTAAGAGTTGCTTTTCTAAGATCATTGCTGATGTCTTTCCTCCTTGGCATTGTGTTAACACACACTTAAATGCTCCAGACCAACTAACTGCTTAAACTACGGCTTTGGACATGTGAGTCCAAATTTGACATTTTTGCCTATGACAAAAAAACTTATATAAGACAGAGAACAGGAGACGTTACCAGATTTTGAATAAGTCCTGATATGAACAACTATAGAATTAATTCAAAAGGATGTACTTTCTTTTTCAAATGAATGTATATCTACCAAGATTGAAGACACTTATAGTGGGATCTTGGAACTTTTGAATTCTGAACACAGATTTTCATAGGGTTTAAATCAAGGTATTTTAAACCTGTTCAGCTTCAGATTCATAATGTGAACAGGGCATGGTTTAATGCAACAGTAGAATTTGTTTGCATTTAAAATATTTTTTAAGGATTTTAATAATTGTACCACACATTTTGGAGAGAACATACTATTACATGAAATGGATGCTGTTATATAAAATGCTATATAACAGGGGTCCCCAATATGTCAATCACGATCGACCAGTAGATCACAAAGGTAGTATGTGTAGATCATGTGCCATTTAAAAACATTTTAGATATTATCTATCATCTATCCTCTCTGTGTCATTTGCCACTTGATTGATATACTGGGCGGCCAGCCTGAGATCTCTTCTCTTCTAACACACTGGTCACCACGCATGCACGGTCAAATGTGTGCGAGCTACTGCAAAACTCGAACGAGCTAAGTGACTCCACTTATTTATGTGAGTCAGGCTTTTCCCAAATGAAGATTATTAAGTCCAAATACTGTTCCACATTGACTGATCATTATTTGGAAGTCTGCTTAAGGCTGGCTACCAGCTGCTACTATTCAGACTATGCAACCTTGCCGGACTCCATTCAAGCCATCAGAGTAAGGTAGTGACCATAAAGGTATTGGATTGTATTGTGCCTTGCGGGTTCATGCAGTTATGCAAGGTACGGCAACATATATTGTAAATATAATGCATATTACCTTTCCGGGGCATTTCAGAAGAAGCTCGCAAGCCGCAAAAGTGTGAGCACCCCTGCATGTATGCATGTAAAATCGCTATATGTGGGTGCCAATAATTTTACAAAATTGCAGCTGCAGGTGTTTCTTACAGCTCCGGCCCCTATTAGCTCACCGATGGCACAATATGCATTTTTATATAATTTTTATTGTTGTCATTTGTATTGGTGTCTGTGTTCTCATTGCTGTATGTTAGAAGAAGAACTTCAGCAGTTTTCTAATCCTCATGGCCTTGCTGCTCACAGTCCAGGAAGTCCCACCTGTGAACAGGAGCAAGACAAGTGAGTAAGATATTTGGTTTAAAAGATAGTGGTCAGAGAGGTTTTCTGAAAGATTTTTATATATTATGTAGACATATAGTCTTAGTTGATCCTGTTTTGTATGCCCTTTTCAATGCCATTGTGTGCAGACTTGATTGTGGAGTTTACCGAACAGCTGAAAAGCCCAAGAAAATAGTGTTAAACAAAAACCCGTCTAGTTCTTTGGACACACAAGGTCAGGACAGCGATGCATGCAGAGATCCAGGGATGATACAGTTCAGCACTCAACAAGATGGTTTGTGAAAATGATTCATCATAATTTTAGCAGAGAGAAATATATATATATATATATATATATATATATATATATATATATATATATATATATATATATATATACAGTCGAACCCACTTATCTCGACCTCGGTTAACTCGCCAACCCTATTAAGTCGACGTTTTTGAAGTGGAACCGCCAAACTCTCGCTTTGTCTTAGCATTTTTTAATCGGTTATGTCGATTCTTTTATGTCGACGAACCCTAATATCTCGAGCAAAAGGGGGGCAAATTTGCCACTTAACGTTGGTTATCTTGATCCGCATGACCAATCGCCGGCTTTTACCACGTCACCATCTCACTACCGTATTTTCGCGTATATAAGACGCTTCTTATAGAAAGTTTTACATCCCCCTGACCCAGGGTGCGTTTTATATACGCGAAAATACGGTAGTGAGACGGCACTGTGCAGCCGCAGAAGAACTCGCGGAAGTGGCGGAAAAATCAAGCCTTACAGATGCTATGTTGGAAGTGTAGTATAATTTTCAGAGCTGTGTCAGAGTGAATTGACTCGAAAATTTTATTTTGACCATGGTTAGCTTTTTGTAAAAACGAACTACACCCCGCACGTTTTTTGTGATTTTGTGAGCGATCTTCGTGTTTGCAATGTTGGAGAATATAATAAAGGTTTGTATCGAGAATCGACGGTGGTTTGTATTGTATACTGGTAAATCTGTATACTGTTAGTCGGTGCACATATGCCTTTTGTTGTTAACAAACATGTATGTACATTTTTATAGCATGCCTTCATCAAACAAATTGCGGCAATGCTGTTGTGTAAAAAACCCTCCAAAAACATGTGCATGCACATTCTCATTTATTAACGCACATCATGTACATAAAGAAATTTCAAGCACGTTAATATATTGCTGCCATATTGGTTTTCGTTCTCGATCATCGGTTATCTCGACACTTTTTGGCACACCCCTACACCGGCGAAATAACCGGGTTCCACTGTATATATATATAAATCACATTTCAGTATTTGGTTCTGAATTATGTAGTCTTTCCATTTATTTACAGTAGAAAACAAATCAGGTGGATGTATTTCAGATCAAGTTGGGCCACTTTTCTCAGACATAAAACCAAAAGAGGGATACCAAAAAGAGAAAGATGACAAGGCAGGGATTGATCAGAAGAGGAAGGACATTAAGCGTGCTCCTGAACGTGATGTTTATACCTTCCCTGGTGATTCAGATCCTGAAAGCCCACCACCAGGTCCTTGGGCACACTGTACCTTCATCCAGCGCCGAAGAAAGAAGAGAGCATTACTTAGACCTTTTTCTGGACTAAATCCCTGGCAGTGCACACCAGGTACAGGCAGGAAGACCAGAGTGAACGCCTCCAGGGCAAAAGACTGCAGCAAATTTGTGAATGATAAAGAAAGTGTGTTTGAGTTTAAGGAGGAAGAGGAGGAGAGGATTCGAGGCAAGAAGCAGTCAGAAGAAGTTAGTGAAGAACTTTGCCAGGAGATTTTCACCTGTGTCGAATGTAGCATATACTTTAAAACAGCAGCGCACCTGAGGGAACACATGCAAGAACATTGTCAAGACAGTGGCACAAAGGAACAATGTGGAGAAGATAATTCAAGAAGAAGGCGAGCCAAGAAGGGTGGCTTTGAGTGTATGGAATGTGGACAAAATTTCACAGAGAGTTTGTTGCTGTTGGACCATCATAGGCGCCATCAGGAGGCACGGCAAAAGATCTTGGAGGAGATGGGAAAGCTAAAAGAGGGAGGGAGGAGAGCAAGGCGCAAAAATTCCCGGAAGCCTAATGAGTCCATGGCCATTTGTGGACAGTTTGTTTGTCTCAAGTGCAACTTTAGCTCTGATTTGCCTCAGGAGCTTGCAGATCATGCCAAGACACATACAGCTCGGACCAGGGCTGGTGGGTCCCGTGTCTCACCCCGATTCCAGCATAAATCTTACAGAAAAGGATTGACACGGTATTGTGGTAATGTTGCATCGACCACAGTGGTTAATGATAGATACCCCACCAGAGCTTCTGTGCAAATGGGAGCATGTAAGCATGAAGTTGACCATTTGCAGGCCACTGACTGTGATCCACAGAGTGAGAATAAGACCGATCAATTTTCAGAACCTAGCCAGAACCACACTGTATCTGCAAATCCAGCAGAACCACCAGACAAGCCAGAATTAGAAAGTGCTCAGACTGAAGCTGCTCCAATTGCAAATCCAAGCCTACAGGAGGAGTCTGGGTCTGCTGAGGATGGGCTTGGAGAAGAGAATGTATCAAAGCTCCAATCTCCTGAGTCTTTGGTTACAAACACAAAGGCTAAAACAAAGCAAAAGTATGTTGTATTCAAGGGCACAGGAAATCGCCGCTCAAGACGAGCTGTGAGGCGTGTAGTAGGACGAAGACGAGCAAGTAGCAGACTGGATCCCCCATCAACTGATACTAGTGATACAAAAATCCATATGCAAAACACAGAGGAGACCACAGAGCTGAGCCAAAGAGTTTCTGAAGTACCACATCCCGAGGGTGATTTAATGCTGACCAACCAGACAACGGGTAAGACAAGAAACAGAATAACTTTGACTAGAGTATCATTTCATCATTGTATTTTAAATACCATGGTTTGTACCAAAGATTGAGGGAGCTGTAAAGTCTGAGAACCAAATCAAATTAACATTTGCAGTGACAACCTTTTGTGTTTAAAACAGCATGCTGTACATTTCTATAAAGAAATTAGGTGGTAGGCTTCTCTAGGCATCTTGAACATTTTGTCTGTCTGTCTGTCTGTCTGTCTGTCTGTCTGTCTGTCTGTCTGTCTGTCTGTCTGTCTGTCTGTCTGTCTGTCTGTCTATCTATCTATCTATCTATTTAAATGTTTGCAAATATAAAATGTACTCTTTTACAAATAAAAAAGTGTATGGTGTCTAAAGCATGGCCTCCTGCAGAGACATGGTCTTAGCTTCGGCTGCAGACTCTTGGGAAGCATCTGGCTTTCTGTTGCAGCTGCAGCATAGTTTCTGTGCTCAATTTTGAGGGGCAAAAGAGAGGATAGCTTTGGCTGGAAGACAGCAGGCTCAGCTTAGACACAAGTTCTGCCTTGTCCACAAAAATGCCCTCAGCTCTGCCTCCACCCCACCTCCACCCCCCTTGTATGGGTCTCTTATTTCTTCTGTATGTATATTATGTTCCTGTAGGAGGATCTGTTTAAGGCAGACTATACATAACTCTAAAACATTATAGCAGTGTTACTGTTTTTATTTCAATGTTCATTTTTTTACCAAATTTTTTTTTTTGCAATGAAAATACAGTTCTGGCCACATGATGCTTGAGAAAAATATGAAGCCTGGGAAAGATCATCTTAAGTGAAAATAAATATTTGATAATAATTATAAATGTAATATTTCAACAACAATCTACAATTTAATAAAATATCTTATCTAAACACACGCACACAACACCCCCCCCCATATATACAGTGGGGCAAAAAAGTATTTAGTCAGCCACCAATTGTGCAAGTTCTCCCACTTAAAAAGATGAGAGAGGCCTGTAATTTTCATCATAGGTACACTTCAACTATGAGAGACAAAATGAGAGAAAAAATCCAGAAAATCACATGATTTTTAAAGAATTTATTTGCAAATTATGGTGGAAAATAAGTATTTGGTCAATAACAAAAGTTCATCTCAATACTTTGTTATATACCCTTTGTTGAAAATAACAGAGATTAAACATCTCCACAAGGTTTTTACACACTGTTGCTGGTAGTTTGGCCCATTCCTCCATGCAGATCTCCTCTAGAGCAGTGATGTTTTGGGGCAGTCGCTGGGCAACACGGATTTTTAACTCCCTCCAAAAATTTTCTATGGGGTTGAGATCTGGAGACTGGCTAGGCCACTCCAGAACCCTGAAATGCTTCTTACGAAACCACTCCTTCGTTGCCCAGGCGGTGTGTTTGGGATCATTGTCATGCTGAAAGACCCAGCCACGTTTAATTTTCAATGCCCTTGCTGATGGAAGGAGGTTTTCACTCAAAATCACACGATACATGGACCCATTCATTCTTTCCTTAACATGGATCAGTCGTCCTGGTCCCTTTGCAGAAAAACAGCCCCAAAGCATGATGTTTCCACCCCCATGCTTCACAGTAGGTATGGTGTTCTTTGGATGCAACTCAGCATTCTTTCTCCTCCAAACAGGACATGTTGAGTTCTAAAGTTCTATTTTGGTTTCATCTGACCATATGACATTCTCCCAATCCTCTTATGGATCTTCCAAATGCTCTCTAGCAAACTTTAGATGGGCCCGGACATGTACTGGTTTTAGCAGGGGGACACGTCTGGCACTGCAGGATTTGAGTCCCTGGCGGCGTAGTGTGTTAATGATGGTAGTCTTTGTTACTTTGGTCCCAGCTCTCTGTAGGTCATTCACTAGGTCCTCACATGTGGTTCTGGGATTATTGCACACACTTGTGATCATTTTGACCCCACGGGGTAAGATCTTGCGTGGAGCTTCAGATCAAGGGAGATTATCAGTGGTCTTGTATGTCTTCCATTTTCTAATAATTGCTCCCACAGTTGATTTCTTCACACCAAGCTGCTTACCTATTGCAGATCATTTTGTCTCTCATAGTTGAAGTGTGCCTACGATGAAAATTACAGGCCTCTCTAATGTTTTTAAGTGGGAGAACTTGCACAATTGGTGGCTGACTAAATACTTTTTTGCCCCACTGTGTGTGTATATATATATATATATATATATATATATATATATATATATATATATATATATATATATATATATATATATATATATATATATATACACACACACACACACACAGTGGGGCAAAAAAGTTAACCTCTATAATATAAGTTCAACCCCTTTCTCTTAGTCCTTAGCAGGATAGCAGGATTAGAATTATAGCAGGTAAATATAGCCTCATATGTACATCACGTGACATATTACCATGTCATTATTTATTGTACAAAAATAAAGCAAAATAAATTTGTTCAGTAGTTTGTAAAATCACCTTCAGCAGCACTTGCAGTAACTTGAAGTAATGATTTCTGTATGACTTTGTCAGTGTCTTAAATTGATTTGGAAGAATTTTGAGGTCTGGACTTTGACTGGGCCATTGCAACACCTTGATGCTGTTCTTTTTTTAGCCATTCTGTTGGAGATTTGCTGGTGTGCTTGGGATCATTGTCCTTTTGCATGACCCAATTTCAGCCAAGCTTTAGCTCTTAGTCACATGGCCTCACATTTGATTATAGGATAGAGTGCATGGTAAATTCAAAGCCTGCAAGGTGTGCAGGTCCTGGCACAAATCATCACCCCTCCACAATCATGCTTGACAGTTGCTAGTGTTTGTGCTGTTATACTGTGCTTGGATTATGCTCCGTTGGTTTTGTGATTTGTTCAGATGCAAACGTAGATCATGCTGCCATGTTCTTTTTACAGAGAAGGGGCTTTCTTCTGGAAACCCTTTCAATGAAACTGTAATTGTTCAGTATTTGAACTGTTGCATTAATTAACTGTAATATTTTTCATGCTAACTGAAGAGTAGAGTATGAGATGTAATTTTTCTTCTTTTTTTTTTTATAGCTTCTATGAGCATTTTACTGTCTGATCCTGGAACGTCCACTCTTGGAACATTGTCTTGAATGTTTTCCATTTGTGATTTATCTTCCTGACTGTAAAATGATGAGCTTTTAATTGTTTGGAAATGGCCATATAATCCTTCCCTGATTGATAGGCAGCAACAGTTGCTTGTCTAAGATCATTGCTTGCTGATGATTAACTAATCACAGCAATTGATTAGCAGCACCTGGCCTCAACAATCCACTAAGTCTCTTAAATCCTATGGAAGCAGTATTGGTGTACTTATAAGTTGTTTCTCCAATTTGGCTTTATTATTATAAAATTAATAAAGACAGTCTAATATGTCCAGTGTTGTAGATCTGAGGTGGTTTTGACCTAATTATAAGACCTGCTAAGGACCAGATGATTTGTAATACATCCTGAAACAAAAAAAACATAGAAATTCAAAAATTTAACTGTATATTAACTTTGAAGACAATTTGTATTTTATTGTTTTTGAGACGCATGCATGTTATTTTTGTTTATATGCAACAAACTGGGTAAAAAGCAAAAAACACACAAGATTAGGACAGTGAATGATCTAAAGATCTAAAGATGAGTCCAAATGTGACATTTTTGGCTTTAACAAAAGGACATATGTAAAACAGAGAACAAGAGAAAAGATGTTTCCAGACTTAATTAATTTTTGGTGACTTATTACGAGTGAAAGGAATAATGGACCAACCTGGCTGCTCTTCCATACATCAGCGGCATGCACTTTTTGGACTGCAGCTAATCGTAAAAAACCTCACCATACAACAAGACAATGACCCAAGGGATAAGTCCAAGCTCTGTAAATGTTATTTAGAGAGCAAGTAGTCAGCTGAGGTGTTATCTATCATGATATGGCCTTCCAAGTCACCAGAGCTAATTCCTGTTAAACTGCTCTGGGGTGAACTGGATCACAAGGCCAGATAGAAATATCCAACTAGCAAAGAGCACCTTTGGCAAGTTTTACAAGAGGCATGGCAAAGTATTTCAGCCGAAAGTTTGGAGAAACTAACTCTCCGAATGGTGGTTCTAAAAGCTTTTGATTTATAACGTGTACTTAGATGTTTCATGTCTATTGTTTCATAAATGTTCATTTAATATTTCCTTCACCTGCAGTAAGTCTTCAACCAGCCCTGTCCAAAACATCCCCGACTATTATGCTTCCACCTCCATGTTTGACTGTGCGTGTGAGGCAGTCTGGTCACATCTTTACTTCTGTTCTTTGGCTTACATAAGTTCATCTGTTACAGCTAAAAAGGTCAAATTTGGACTCATCTGTCCACAGGACTTTCTTCCAGTCATTTCCTGTCAAATTCTTGTGGTTTTGCCTTTTACCTAGTTTGTCACATATAAACAAAAGATACATGCATGAGACTAAAAAAATAATAAAAGAGTAGGTGGTTTTAAACATTTGACAGGCACTGTATATGTAATATAAAAGTTGTGATGTAAAAATTAAACAAGACAGTTCTTACATTTTGGTAGTTAACTGAGAAGACCAAGCATCCTGTTGTTGATGTCACTGCTTTAATCGACAGCCAGCATTTACCAGATATTTACTATTAATATTATTATTAAATGAACATCGCTTTTGTGATGTGGTTTTGTACATAACTGGCGAATTTCTGTCTTGCAGGAGTAGAAACATCAGCTCTAGCTTTAGACCTAGACACCTCTACCCCACCAAAGGCTCCTGAGGACTCCAAAGAAGAGAATGAAGAGAACACACCTGACAGTGAGAAGGATGAATGTAGCAAAAGCACCACTAATGAAAAAAATAATGATAATAATGATGTTGATGAGGATGAAAATGATGGGGAAAAAGATCATGTCGATGAAGATGATGGGGATGTTGATGATGATGGGGATAATAATGTCAGTGACCAAGAAGCAGATGAGGATGTTGTCAACCATCTTCTTGAGGTCTTAACTGAAGAGGAGGATGAGGAAGATGAAGAGGGCATGTTATTGAAGACTGTGGAAAAGAAATGTCCCTACTGCCAAGACTGTTTTGATAATGGAATTGGACTAGCCAATCATATTAGGGGTCACCTAAACAGAGTTGGAGTCAGTTACAAGGTCCGACACTTCATATCTCCAGAAGAGGTTAATGCCATTGAGAAGAAGTTCTCCTACCAAAAAAAGAAGAAAAAAGGTAAGGCGTAACAGTTAACCAAAATCAAGTATATATTTTTATTATCAAATACATTATGACAACTCAGTAGGTGAGGGGTGGAGTGAGGACATAGGTAACTGTTTGTGTTGTCTCTTTCGGTCTGGGGTTTTTGTCTCTCTCTAGTCATACAGCAACACAGAATATAAATACTTTCATTAATTGCACACAGTTGTAACCAGTTACTTGTTACCCACTCATTTTGTTTGACTCCCATCAACAATACTGACATTCATTTTTGAAATATAATACATATATATTTTATATGTTTTATATTATTATTTCCCAAAAGACCACACTATACATAAGTACAGATTCTAAAAATACATGATGGTAAAGTAGATGTACTGTCATTTTTTTGCCACTACATTCAGGGTGTCTGACAATTATCTTAAAAAATGTATTAAAAATAAAAGGACATCCAGGAAGTGTAGAAATACTGGGATTATGTCACTGCTACAGGCAAATTGACTATAGATGTGCAATTCTTTGCCTGCCTAGATCACTTTGACATCACAGTCCATTGTTTCTTTTGCTGGGGAATTTGTCAAAGATTGTGTGCACTTGGGTGACACAATCTCAACTGCTGTACCTGGCAGCAATTTAATTATAATCTGAATGTGTTGCACATCACTGACCATGCTCATTTAGGTTTTGTTTACATAAATAAATAAATAAAATTACATACATTTGATTGGTTATTCTGTGTTAATACATTTTTCACTGATTATCATGAGTTCTTAAGATAATTTTCAGACACTCCATATTTAGATGAGCTTTGGTTTTTCTTTTCTTTTGAGGTTTGGTTTTAGTTTTTGCTTCTGTATCCTTCTGTTTCTGGCCCTGTTCATCTGGATGCCCCATGACCAGTTGCAAACTTTGACCCAGCGACCTTCAGTGTGATGCGCTGTGAGTTCTGTAGTGCTGGCTTTGACACCAGGGCTGGCCTTTCCAGTCATGCTCGGGCACACCTACGAGATTTTGGCATCACCAACTGGGAGGTCACAGCTTCGCCCATTAACGTCCTCCGTGAGCTCTTTTCTAAGCGTCCTGAACTTGCTTTATCCATTACCCCTGCTTCTAACTCTGAGACACCAAACAAGAAACAATGCAAAGAAGAAGAAGAAGAGTCTTTGTTAATAAATGATGAAGAAAATGGAACTTCAGAACTTGGGCTACAAATGCCTGCATCTCCAACTCAGCCATGGAGAGAAAGCCAGAATGAAGGTGAAGCTGACGGTGAGTGAAATGGATATTTTCACATGTGTTTTTGTACTTCGTCTAAACTAATGACTTAAACAATTGATACTGTCTCACTAGTATTATTTGGCACTGAGTTCCATGTCCTTCCTTCACAATAATAGATATAATTGATGCAAGTTATTCAATATATTTGATGGCTTGCCTTATATCTTTAACTCAAATGGTATTGCTATTACATTGGCAAACAAAAAGTAATGAAAAAAGTGACAGACTCTAGTCCTTTCTGTTTTCATGCAACTGCAAGGTGTTATAATTAAGAACCTTGAATATGTAATCATATTTGACTTGTCTGTCATCATTAAGAAAACATCAGACAACGTTTGTTTTAAGGTTACTTGGGGCAATATCAGTTGATACAAGACCTATTTTGCGGTCTTTGTGGAGTTTCATAGGTGTTTTCCACATTACCTTATATATATATATATATATATATATATATATATATATATATATATTATATAATGTAAAACACTCATAGACTTAAAGATAGACTTGATCCACTTGACCAAGATGAAGTGCTTATTGAAGATAAAAGACTTTAACTAGTCGATTCATTATTTCAGAAATTCATATTTTTATCACTGCAATGAAAAGAATAGAAATACCGAGCTGCTAAAGACACATATAGAGGAACAAGAGGGTTTCAATCTCTACTATGAAATGGCCATCAGAAAACAGCCATTTTCTTCAGCAACCATTTCTGAATTGGTCTGGATCTGTGTTTGGGGTCATTATGTTGAAAATAGGGTCAGTTGTTGAAAGCTTCATTGTGTGGGATGCTCCCAGAATGGGCTTAGTGCAAACCTTCCAAAAAGCTTGCCATGGAAGTAGTGTGTAATGGTTTTAAATAGACAACACTAAACAGAAACAACACAATGTCCTCCTTCACTATCCCCCTCAATTTGTGTAGTATGAGTTTGCTTGTGCATCTTAATTCATTAACAATTCTAAGAACCTTTTTAAATCTGCTTTGATAGCGGTTTATTTTTAAAGCATATCAATAAATTACTTACCTAAAATTGTTGAGTACTGAGTTTTAGATTATGAAATCTGCATGGAAGGTTTTACATTCCTACTTTTTACATTTAATGTATTTATCTAATAATTTACTGTTGTTTATAAGTAGAATTATTTAAAAATGTGTGATGTAATATGATGAAGTTTAGTTAATGTCTTTACTAAAGCCATCAGTAGTTGTGCAGCTTATTTATTTTTTAATAATCCTTTACTTATTGTAATAAAAGTAGGCTAATGTGTTGCCCTTTTGTTGGGTTGCTCATGGGTAATGCTGAATAGGTTTTATACAGCCTCTTTGATTAAACTCTGCATTATTATAAGTTTGTCTATGTTAATTTGTAGGTGGGAACAACAAGGGGGTGGGTGATGAAAGAATGCCACTGCGGGATGATTTTAGCTCCAGCCCAGAATCAAACAGCTCAGCTGCTGCAGAAGACACTAACCCAAAAGGTATGTTTACCTACTCCTACACCCATGCTTTATGTTAAGGGAATATTTAAGAAGAGGTGGATTCTGAAAAAAAGGTCTACTTATTTGATGGCTATATATATTCCATTTAAAGGAATAAATAAGGTAATTTTGAATGTTATGGCTACACATATCTTGGGAAAGCGCAACAAAAGGCTAAAAGTAATTATTACTATAAAGGAAAAGCTGGAATTAATTATGCAAATATAATTGGCAACAGGTCAGTAACATGACTAGGTATAAAAAGTGTATCCAAGAGTGGCAGAGTCTCTCCAAAAAACTTGAGCATTGTTCACCAAACTGTGAACAATTTCATCTACAAATTGTGGAACTTGTAAACTTGAGCATTGTTCACCAAACTGTGAACAATTTCATCTACAAATTGTGGAACTATTTCAGAATAATGTTGCTTAACCTAAAATTGCCAAAACTTTGAATATCTAATTATCTACAAAACATAATATCATCAAAAGATTTCAAGAATCTGGCAAAATCTCTGTCATCAAGGGACAAGGGCAGAAATCAATGTGATTTTTGGCCCCCTCAGGTGGCACTGCATTGAAAATGATTGTAAATGAACTTAGTTTTTTGTGTCATTCACAAATGCAAGCTAAAGCTCCATCATGAACGCCAGCTCCATCATGCACCCCAGCGGGGTGACGTCACAACCAGGAAGCTATCAAGTCAAGTAAAGTCAAGTTTATTTCTAAAGCGCTTTTCACAACAGATATTGTCTCAAAGCAGCTTTACAGAATTTAACAGTTAAGTATTTATCCCTGATGAGCAGCCATGGCGACTGTGGCAAGGAAAAACTCTCTTAGATGATGTGAGGAAAAAAACCTTGAGCGGAACCCATCCTCATTTTGGTGATATCAAGAGTGTGATTATAGTCCTTAAACAATTCAGAACACTGGAGAGTGAGAACTAACATGAGCACTGGATTGTAAGATTATGAATAATGTCCGTTCCTCTCATATAAAGTAATTTGAGGTTATGGAACCAGGAGCTACTAAGCAACTCATAAAATAGCTCAACATTTGCGATCATTAAAGATCCAACACCAGCTTATCCATGCCAGAGCCTTTTTAACACTCAAAGAGGTCCAATGTCCAATGTCCAAACTCCACATGAAATGGGATCCAAATGGCGCTGGTACGTCGTATATATGGTTCGGGATGTTTGCGGGGTCAGCGTCTACTTCTTATCTACTTAAAGGTCCACAATCTTCATGAAGTGGGACGTGACTGAAGCTGGCACAATCTCAGGATGCCTCAGGATGGGTAGAGCAAGAGAAGCAGTGGAGAGGAATTAGCATAGCTGCTGTTCATGATATTAACAAGCACAAGTTGATAATTTGCATGTGATCAAATGTACTGGAGCACAAGGTTATGATATGTGATGTGTGTTATGTGTAGGCTTTGCTAAAAAGATATGTTTTTATTCTGCACTTAAACTGGGAGAGTGTGTCTGAGCTCCGAACAGTGCCGGAAAGACTATTCCAAAGTTAAGGAGCTAAATGTGAGAATGATCTACCTCCTTTAGTGGACTTTGCTATTCTAGGAACTACTAAAAGTCAGGAGTTTTGAGATTTCAAGGAGCGTAACGTGTTAGAAAACAGGATAAATACACGAGAGCCAAACCATTTAGGGCTTTGTAGGTAAGTTGCAGTAGTTTGTAGTCGATTTGAAACTTAACAGGTAGCCAGTGTAGGGATGATAAGATTGGGGTTATATGGTCATATTTTCTCGACCTTGTGAGGACTCTGGCTGCTGCATGACTAACTGGAGCTTGTTCATTAATGATGCAGGACATCCACCTAGTAATGCATTACAATAGTCCAGTCTGGAGGTCATAAATGCATGGACGATCCACTCTGCATCAGATATAGACATGTTTCTTAGCTTGGATATATTTTTAAGGTGGAAGAAGGCTGTTTTTGTAATATAAGGAAGCTATAAAAAGCACATGCGGTGGAGACGACGCTAGCTTTTGCAATGAAAGGAAGCACTGCAGGGATGCAGGGAGTGTGGCCTGGAGACGGAACTATGAAGTACCAGGTGTAGAACCCAGACTCTCTGACTTGCAGAGGGACCACCTTGATGGCCTCCCTCCTTTAGAGAGTGTGTAGTTCTTCTTCCATAAGCAGGGCCTGCTCGGGTCCCACCAGAGTGGGACACACCTCGTTGAACCGGGGGGATGAGACCCACAAGTCAAGTCAAGTCAAGTCAAGAGGCTTTTATTGTCATTTTTACTATACACAGTGGTACACAGTACACAGTAAAAACGAAACAACTTTCCTCCGGAACCCTGGTGCTACATTAAACAACAACAGCATAGAGCTACAACACAAACATAAAGTGCATCGAGTGCAACCTGGTGCAAACAGTGCAAACAAAAAACAGTACAGACAGACAGTGCAGACAGACAACACACAAGACAAAAAGACAAAAAACCAAGTATAGCGCCGACTAGTAAACCTACTGTATACTTGATTATACAGTTCTGTGTAAGGAGAAATGTAAAAACTATACCCAGGAGAAAATACAAACAGAACAGAACAGAACAATGTAGTGCAAAAAAACAGCAGCAAGAAGGTGCAAAGACAGCATGTAAACATTCTACTGAATACAAAGGTGCAAAGACAGCATGTAAACATTCTACTGTAGTACAAGGTGCGAGTATAAATAATAATAAATAGATAAATGGTGGTGGAGTGGATCGAGATGAGTGATGATTGTGTTTAGTCCAGGTTGTACAGTTTGGTAACACACTTTTGAGTGAGTGTTTGTGAGTGAGTGAGTGTGTGCGAGTTCTGTTTCAGTTCTGTGTATTGAGAAGTCGATGGCTTGGGGAAAGAAACTGTTGCACAGTCTTGTTGTGGCGGCCCGAATGCTTCGGAACCGTTTTCCTGATGGTAGGAGTGTGAAAAGTGTGTGTGACGGGTGTGTGTGATCGTCCACAATGCTGTTTGCTTTGCGGATGCAGCGTGGGGTGTAAATGTCCATGATAGAGGGGAGAGAGACTCCGATGATCTTCTCAGCTGTTCTCACTATACTCTGTAGGGTCTTGCGATCCGAGACGGTGCAATTCCCTGCAGTGATGCAGCTGTTTAGGATGCTCTCAATGGTCCCTCTGTAGAACATGGTCAGGATGGAGGGAGGGAGGTGGGCTTTCCTCAGCCTTCTCAGGAAGTAGAGACGCTGCTGGGCTTTCTTGGTGATGGAGCTGGTGTTAAGTGACCAGGTGAGGTTGTCTGCCAGATGAACACCAAGGAATTTGGTGCTCTTGACGATCTCCACAGAGGATCCATCAATAATCAGTGGAGATTGGTCGCTCTGTACTCTTCTGAAGTCCACAACCATCTCTTTTGTTTTGTCCACGTTCAGAGACAGGTTGTTAGCTCCACACCAGGCAGTTAACCGTTGCACCTCCTCTCTATATGCTGACTCGTCATTCTTGCTGATTAGACCCACCACGGTCGTGTCATCGGCAAACTTGATGATATGATTTGAGCTGTGCGTTGGTACACAGTCGTGAGTCAGCAGAGTGAACAGCAGTGGACTGAGCACACAGCCCTGAGGGGCTCCAGTGCTCAGTGTGGTGGTGCTGGAGATGCTGTTCCCGATCCGGACTGACTGAGGTCTCCCAGTCAGGAAGTCCAGGATCCAGTTGCAGAGGGAGGTGTTCAGGCCCAGAAGGTTCAACTTCTCGATCAGGTGCTAAGGAATAATTGTGTTGAATGCTGAGCTGAAATCAATTAACAGCATTCGTACAGATGAGTCCTTGTTATCCAGGTGGGTGAGGGCCAGATGGAGGGTTGTGGAGATGGCATCGTCCGTGGAACGGTTTGGATGATACGCAAACTGCATGGGGTCCAGGGAGGGTGAAAGCTGTGTCTTGATGTGCCTCATGACGAGCCTCTCGAAGCACTTCATCACGATGGGAGTGAGTGCGACGGGACGATAGTCATTGAGGCAGGAGACAATCGATTTCTTCGGCACAGGAACAATGGTCGTTGTCTTGAGGCACGTGGGAACAACGTTGCTGCTCGGGGAGATGTTGAAGATGTCGGTGAAGACATCTGCTAGTTGTTCTGCACATTCTCTGAGCACTCTGCCAGGAATGTTGTCAGGTCCAGCAGACTTCCATGGGTTAACTCTGCATAAAGTTTTCCTCACTTTAGCTGCGGTTAGACAGAGTACCTGGTCAGTGGGAGGAGGGATGTCTTCCTCGCCACCATGTTGTTCTGTACCTCAAACCGGGTGTAGAAGTCGTTCAGCGCATCTGGGAGGGAGTCGTCATGGTCACAAGCAGGTGATGTGGTCTTGTAATTCGTGATCGCCTGGATGCCCTGCCACATGTGCCGAGTGTCTCCACTGTCTTGGAAGTGGTTGTGGATTTTCTTCGCGTGCGCGCTTCGCCTCTCTAAAGGCACGAGACAGTTTGGCCCTTGCTGTTTTTAAGGCCGCCTTGTCCCCTGATCTAAAGGCAGAGTCTCTTTGTTTCAGCAGCACACACACATTTGCAGTCATCCACGGTTTCTGGTTGGAGCATGTAGTGATGGTCTTGGAGATGGTCACATCATCAACGCACTTGCTGATGTAGCTGGTCACTGATGATGTGTACTCCTTCAAGTTGATGGAATCGCCGTTGGTTGCAGCCTCTCTAAACATGTCCCAGTCAGTGCACTCAAAACAGTCCTGAAGAGCAGAAGTAGCTCCTTCTGGCCAGGTTTTCACCTGTTTCAGAACCGGTTTAGAGTGTCTGATGAGCGGTCTGTATGCTGGAATTAACATAACAGAGCAGTGGTCTGAGTATCCGAGATGGGGGCGGGGCTTCACACGATACGCGCCGGGGATGTTTGTGTAAACAAGATCCAGTGTGTTCGCTTCTCTCGTTGCAAAGTCCACATGCTGATAGAGTTTAGGAAGCACAGTCCTGGGATTCACATGGTTGAAATCTCCGGCAATAATAAACAATCCGTCGGGGTGAGCATTCTGCAGGTCACTAATAGTGCCGTAGAGTTCACTTAGTGCCTCCTTAGCATTAGCACTGGGAGGAATGTACACTCCGACGATGTAAACAGTGGTGAATTCCCGTGGTAAATAAAAAGTTCTGCATCTAACAGTCACAAACTCCACTAGCGATGAGCAGTAGCATGAAACAAGCACAGAGTTCTTACACCATTCCGTGTTGATATAAACACACACGCCATCACCGCGAGCTGCGTTTCTGTCGGCTCGAAACACGGTCAGCCCGTCTAGCTGGATGGCGGCTTCTGGAACTCTGTCGCTGAGCCACGTCTCCGTGAAAACATAGACGCAACAGTCTCTAAACTCTCGCCGTGTGGTTCGCTGGAGTCGGATGTAGTCCAGTTTATTATCCAGGAGCAGACGTTGAAAGAAAATGGACGGGAGAGCCGGCCGGCTAGGGTTAGCATTTAGCCTAGCACGGACACCCGCCCGCTTGCCGCGCTTCCGCTTCCTCGAACAGTGCTTTCGACGTCTCCTCTCCCGGCCACCGGCATCAGGTAACACCGAGGGCTGGGGGCCTGGTCTTTGTGGCCGAGGTTGCAGCAAGCCGAGGTCGCGAAGGTTGTTGATAATATCATCATGCAGATTATTGGTTGCATGATGCCTGTACTGTAGCAGTGTCTGGTAGTCGTACGCATGAACACAGCTGACTCTGGTGTCCATGTATTGTGGAAGGTCGGGCTAAATATGGTCGGGCAAACCATTTTTGGATCCGGAGAGGCCGCTGCGAGCTACTGCCGCGCTGCCATCTTGGATCCATACCCCACACTGAATTGAGTAGCCCGTCTCTACAGTGAACAGGACCCACTGAGACATGTCTGGCAGGCGTTTCCAGTCTTTTAATGGCAGTGTTAACGAGACATCCTCCTTGGGGCATCGCCCTCTCCTCGGGTCCCCCCAGCAGAAACTTATGTCCTGTCATCTTATTGCAGCCCTATAATTAAAGATGACGGTCCTAAGATCCTTCAGCTCTTTGGGCTTCTGTTTCTGGGCTATACGGCACCTGCTTGTGCTGGTCTGGGGAGGCACCTGCCAAACAGCCAGGTGGGAATGGTGATGGATGTAGCAATGGAACGCCAGCGACTGCTTTTTTCGCCTCCTGGAACCTGTCAACTACAGTATTCAGGGCATCGCCGAACAGGCCAGTGGGTACTACTGGGGCATCCAGTGGGAAAGCTCTGGGAAGATCTGACAGTGTGACCCAAAGATGCCTTATTGTGGCCAACAGGGCTGACATAAACTGGCCCATGGCCCTAGCGGTCTTTTTGGTTGCCCCAAGACTAGCTCCGTATCATGACATAACTCCTGGACATTGTCAGTGCCCTTAGTAACTCCCTCGTTTAATTCCCACAGCAGGTCAGCCTAATGCCTGCCGGCATGTGAGCCTTACCCACCAAGGCCAAAGAAGTCCAGAGGGGCTTGGTGGGCAGTGCCGGGCCTTAAGGGATGATGCAGCACCCGGGGAGAGATAGCCAGCTAGCGTCTTCTCTTAACCAAACTTCATTCAATATGCTAATGCCAGCACTTCTAATATGACAGTTTATTTGAGAAGACATCACGCCTGTTTGTGCATACAAACAGCACAAACAGGAGAGAGCCGGTTAGGAAACAACTTCTACTGTCCGCAGCATTAAAGCAACCTCTCAGTGATAAGTCGGACAGGGCAATAGCCATAACTAAAGCATTGGGGATGTTTATAGCAAAAGATATGCAACCGTGCAGCGTGATTGAGTGTGAAGGATTTCGTCAGCTGATGAATGTACTCGAGCTGCGGTTTAATATTCCTTCTCGCCAACACTTTTTTTTTTTGCCAAATAAACGAAAAGCATGTCATCATCAATGTCTTCTCTCTTGCTGTATCAAAATCTCACCTAGCTTTTACTCAGATATGGTCCCAATAATGTGATTAAAGTCAAGTCAAATTCAGTTAGTGCATGATTACATTACAAAAATGTTAATACTGTATTCTAAATTGTGGATAATTAAGCTAATAAGCTATATATCAAATGCTGAAGGGAATTTCTGGAGTGTTGAAGATTAAAAGAAAAAATAACAAGAACCATACAGAACCGAAAACCGTGACCCTAAAATACGATACGAACCGTGATACGAACCAAACTGTGGGTTTTGTGAACCGTGCCACCCCTAATATATATATATATATATATATATATATATATATATATATATATATATATATATATATATATATATATATATTATACATATACACATATACATTATATATATACACATGTATATATACATACATACATACAGTACAGCAGGTACAAAAGTAGTGAACACACTTGCGTTAATTTATTTATTACTTTACACAAAAGCGTCAAGACACCTCCTGTATGGAGAAACTAGTGGCATGCATTGCTCAGGTGTGATTTTTCTGATCTTTAGTTTTTTCTATAGATTTTAAATTGAATTCAAGTCAGGTGAGGCTGTTCCATTCTAGCTGCTTTAATTTCTTTCTTTGAAACCAATTGAGAGTTTTCATGGCTCTGTGTTTGGAATCATTGTCTTGCTGAAATGTCCACCCTTGTCCATCATCTTGTAAAGAGCACCTGGTTGTGGCTGGGTTATTGTGAAATGATGTTCTTTCCACTTCCGGATTATGGCCTCAACAGTGCTCACTGGAACATTCAGAAGTTTTGAAATCCTTCTGTAACCAATCCCATCAGTATGTTTTGCAACAATAAGTTTGTGAAGCTCTTAAAGGGAGCTCTTTGCTTTTACCCATTATAAAATGTTTATTTTGTGACACCTTGGTAATGGGACACCTTAATATAGGCCATCAGTTGGGACTGAACTAGCTGATATTCAGTTTTTCTCAGTTGCTTTGGAGCGTTTCATAGATCAGTAATTAAATTCTCAAAACTACTTTATTCAACCTCCACATCATTTAATCACATGTGCACACCATAAAAACATTTCTTGTTGCTTTGATTAAATTGTGAATGCTTTTGTACATTAATTTAATCAATTGTGTACAATTGTATGCTGTTTCCTACATTATTAGTTGTTTATGTCATGTTGATCAAAATATATTATAATACTTTTACCTGAACAGTTTTAACCCCCAGACATCTCGACATCAGTTTATTGTATAAGTCATTGAATGCAAAATGGTTAAACCAGTTGCCAGAATCTGTGAAGCTTAAATTTCTGTTGAACATTTTTTGTAAATGTTTTTTGAATTGATAAATTGTGCAGATAAATCTCGAATGTCACTAATGAAGGCGAGTGAACAGCATCAGATCAACACATAAATCAACTAGTTCTCTAAACAGGTCAAAGGTGAATCTCAGAAACCTTCAAATGGTGACAATGCAAAAACAGACACTAATACAGTACAGTAAAAGTGTGAATCTTGGTCTCTTGCACCCAATATAAATCATATATGCAATCAAATAAATAAATTTGGGCTGTTGAAATTCATAGATGCCAAACAAAAGAAATTAAACTTTGTGCATTTTCTATTATTGTAATCCAAGCTGTAGTTTATATCAAGAAATACTGAAACTGTGCACCGTCATACTGACAAAATGCCTGAACTTTTTGACAATCTTGTTTGTGAACAATAACAAAAGATCTTGTTATTCTGATGGTAATGTGATGTTTATTGACATTTATTTCTTTTGAGAGATGGACTAAGGATTTTGAGAAAAGTACAGGCTTTTGCAAGAAATCCAATGTGTTGTGCTGTTTTTACACATTGTTTTGAGAATGCACTTACTGGTTTGCAAATATTAAGAATGATTTGAGAAATGGTCCAAAGCAACTGAGAAAAACTGTAATTTGCACTGACACAGGGCAGGATTGCTTTCTAATTACTGATTGATTTCAGCTGGTGTCTTGGCCTCCCATGTGTTTTTTTTTTTAACCTCCCTTTCTTCATGTGTTCAATACTGTTCTATTTTACATTATTACACATAACTTGATTTATGGACATCTATGATTTGATTTATTTGCATGTGTGAATTGTATGAGTTGTTACCAACATATGGTAAAAATATAATTTCAATAGCACCTTAAGAAATATAATTTTCTTTGCTTTGTGATTAGAGGTGTTGTCATGTTGGAAGGTGAACCTTCAGCCCAGGTCCTGAGTGCTATGGAAGGTTTTTATTGTGGATATTTCTGCACTTTGCTCTATTTAGCTTTCCCTCAACCCTGACCAAGTCTCTGCTGCAGAAAAACACTCCTACAACATGATTGTGCAATCACCATGCTTCACTTTTAGGCTGGTTTTGAGCAGGTGATGAAAGGTGATTGTGGCCAAACAGTTCAGCCCTTGGGAACCCTTAGTGGAACAGAAAGATTGTTGTAGTCTTCCCCAGATCTGTGGCTTGCAGCAATCCTGTCTCTGAGCTTTGCAGGCAGTTCCTTTGACCGCATATCTTGTTTTTTTTCTCTGGTATGCATTGTCAGCTGTGAGGCCTTCTATAGAGAGGTGTGCACCTTTCCAAATAATGTCCAATCAATAAACATTTCCACAGGTGGACTCTAGGTGGACTGAAGGTGTAGAAACATCTCAGCAACAATCAAGAGAATTTTTGTAAAAATTACAGACATTTCTACAATTCTGTTTTCACTTTATCATTATGGGGTACTGAATGAAGGAGTCTGAATACTTTCTGAATGCAGTGTGTGTGTGTATGTGTATGTGTGTGTGTGTGTGTGTGTGTGTGTGTGTATTAGGGCTGCGGCTGCGGTAATTGAGTATTTTACCAATTAGTCCATTATATAGAAAATAAGATGGGTCTAGTTAAAATGAACAAGTAATTTGTTTCTTTTTTTGAAAAATGTATCTTTCTATTGCTGAAAAAGAAATCTGTGACAACTAAACCCATTTATTGCATTTAAGTTCCACATAAAAATGCAAATACAAATATATAAATATAAAAATCTATTTCTATTTACTTTAAAAAGGGTAAACACACTTTCTGACATTAAGATGGACATAAAACACAAAAGAATCCATAGCACTAGCATTAGTCCTAACCAGAAAGTTTCCAAAGTTTGGGATCATTAACTAAAACAAAGAAAACACCATACATTAAGTAATTAAGTAATTTGAAATAAATTTTTATATTTAAAAAAAAAATTTTATTTATATATTTGTATTTGCAATTTTATGGGGCAATTAAATGCGCTAAATGGATTTAGTTTTCACAGATTGCAATTTCAGTCAGGAAGTGGCTAGCGGGTAATGCTAGCGCTGTGAATTCAAGATTCAAGCTCCATAGAATCCATAGTGGTAACGCTAAAGAATAAATAGCTCTAGCATTAGCCGCTAACCAAGAAGTGGTTGCGGCTAAAGCTAGAGCTATTGATTCTTTAGCGTTTTCATGCATGCACAAAACAAATCTTATTTCCGATACGGAGTAAGTGGGCACAGTGACACTGCATTAAAAAAACTTGTGGTTTGTCATTTTATATGTTCTGGAGGAAACTCAGATTTTAACTATGTTCCGCAGGTAAAAAGGATTACATTTGGTACATATGTACCGAACTGCAAGCCCTGTACCGAAGAATTTTGGTACAAATACGTGTACCCTAATATATATAAATATATATACTGTATATATGTTTTTTGTTTGCTTATTTGTTTATTTATTATATTTGCATGTCCTAAATAAGGAAGTTATTAAAATCTTACACAATGTCATTTTCTTCAGGCTCCAGTTTGCTAAAATGCGAGGTTTGCTGTGCTCTGTTTGAGACACGTCGCGGTCTATCCAGCCATGCCCGATCTCATCTGCGGCAACTAGGCGTGGGGGTATCTGAAAGCAGTGGAGCACCCATAGATCTCCTCTACCAGATAACGAAGGAGCGGTCCACTGACTCCCACTTACCTGCCTCACCCCGATTGCACTCACCAACACCATCACCCAAAAATGATTTCTGCATTCCGATGCCAAGCCCCAGCAGGAGCACAGAGTTTGAAGATGAACCAGAAGATATTAAGCCCTTCTCACTTCTACATAGTGTAGCAAAATCTCCTCCTTCCCCAAGCAGCCCCTCACCATCTGGCTTTCAAACATCGTCTCCATTTGGGAGATCTCCGTCCCCCTCACATTCTCTGTCTGCCTCCCCTTCCCCAGTGCTAAGGAAGGCCCCAATCTCCTCATTGCTGCCTGTGTCTTCCCCACTGCGCTCCCATGAGCACAGGACTATGTCAAGGGCCCACAATTCAGCCTTGTCCACTGCTGCATCAAGACCACTCTGGGCACCACAAGAAACAGAGGCTCCCCTGAATCTCAGTGAGAATGCATTAATGTTCCATTTTTGTATTTGTTGATGATAGTAGTTTACCCAACCCTTTGTATTTAACAAGTAAATATTATCTAATAAAGGTTAGCTAATAAAGATAATAAAGCAAGGGATCAATTATCAGAAATCAAATTAAAAAATGCTTTAAATGCTATTTCAGACTGCTTAAAATGATCATAAACTCTGTTCTTCCCTTTCTTCTTTCCCAATCTATTCATAGCAATGGACATGGATTCTAACACAGACATAATATGCAAGCTATGCGGTGCCTGGTTTGAAACACGCAAAGGCCTCTCGAGTCACGCACGAGCCCATCTGCGTCACTTTGGAGTTGAATACAGTGAATCCAAGGGGTCCCCCATTGACCTGCTCAACACACTCATCCTCACTGATGACTTTAAACGTAGAGCTACCTCTTTTCGCTCTGACAGCCCAGAGGACCTAAGGGTCCATGGACACAGCATGGCTTCTTTATCTCCCTCTACATCCACTGCTACTGCTACTTCCAAGAGGCCTTTCCCCTCCAATTCTTTCTTGTTAAAGAAGTCATCATTTAAAAGTGGTGTTGGCTCCAAAGCTACCTCCTCATCTTCTTCTTCCTCCACTCACACCATGCTTAGTCCACCCACCAAGAAGCTGAAAACTTCACAGCAGGTCTTCCGTTTGAGTGGCAGGGAGATGATGTCCATCCCACTAGGTGACTTGATATATTATATTATGTTATGCAAATATAGCTGTATGTTAAACAAGCGTGTTAAGGAACAATTCCTGTCTAATAAATAAAGTAAGACTTTTGAAGAGGTAAAATATTGAGATAGTTTCAAGTTGGCGATAAATTGAGCTTTTTGAATCTGTTGTGTAGCTTTCATAAAATTGTAAGTTATCAGAACAGACTAAATCTCTTTTGGAACCAAAAATGGGGAACTATAGTACTGTACAAAAGTTTTAGGCAGGTGTGAAGAAATACTGTAAAGTAAGAATGCTTTCAGAAATATATATTTAAATTTTTTTTTTTCTTTTTTTTTTAATCAATTTCCAAAATGTAAATAAAGAGAACAGAAGAAAAATCTAAGTTAAATAAATATTTGGTGGGAGGTGAGAGTCAGGTGTATGATTAACCACTTATGCCAAACAGGTTCTAATGATCAATTTCATATGTAGGTTAAAACAGTCATTAACTGAAACACAAACAGCAGTTGAATGCGGCTTGAAACAGCCAAACACTGGTTCTAAGGTGAGGTTATGGAACACAGTTTCATGTCACAGTTCATACACCATGGCAAGACTGAGCACACTAACAACAATGTATCATCCTTACTTTCCTTCACCATTAAGAGATGTCAAGCAGTGCCATTAGCAAATAACCACAGATACCAGTGGAACCCAGGTAGACCCATGTACTCTCTGGAGAAATCTGTCCAGAAGTGGTCTTCATGGAAGAATTGCAGCCACAAAGCCATACCTCCAATGTGGAAACAAGGCTAAGCGACTCAACCATGCATGAAAACACAGGAACTAGGGTGCCGAAAAATAGCAGGAAGGGCTTTGAATTGATGAATATTTGGCTGTAGCAAGAGGGAAGTTTTCCAAAGGACTAAAGAGCAGTTAAATAAAAAGTGTCTACAGGCAACAATAAAACGTGGTGGAGGTTCCTTGCAAGTTAAAGCTGCTTTTCCGCTAATAGAGTTGGAGATTTGGTCAGGATTGCTGGTGTCCTTAATGCTGAGAAATATAGACAGATACTTAGCCATCATGCAGTACCATCAGGGAGGTATCTGACAGTCCCCAAATTTATTCTGCAGGAAGACAAAGACCCCAAATAAATACAACCAACCTGCCAAATTCCTTCAAAAACTGTGTGCATGTGTACCTGTAGGATTGGTGCTGTTTTGCAGGCAAATGATTCTCATACCAAATATTAATTTAATTAGAATTTTTCTCCTGTTCATTTAATCTCCATTTTGTTGATTGATCATAATAAGCTATTTACAATTTGAATTTTAAAGCATTACAGCATTTTTTCTGCATAAAATGTTTGCAAATTACTGTATATCACAGACTTTTCAAAAGTGTCTTATCAAATATATCTTTTTCATTGCTGTAGAGAAACTGGTCTTGCTTTTATTAAATGTCAGCTTCTTTCTTTTTTTCTGTTGTAATTGTAGCTGAACCAATGAAAGATGTGTGTTGTGAGTTTTGTGGTGAGCTTTTTGAGAACCGCAAAGGCCTTTCAAGTCATGCTCGTTCCCACTTGCGTCAGCTGGGCATCACTGAATGGTCTGTGAATGGCTCGCCAATCGACACTCTACGAGACCTCATAACTCGACGAGGTTTGCCATGTGTCATGCCTCTGAAAACTTTAAAATCATCCTCATCCTCTTCAAGCCCAGGACCTCCTCGGACCTTACATCAGTATTCTTCCCCTCCAGGAGGTGTCCTTGGCCGTCAGACTTTCTCTTTAAATCAGCACCAGTCTGCAAAGATGGCAGTATCTGCACCTGTCACCAGCACCTCCCTAGCAGTGCAAATGGTTAAGCCCAAACCAGAACCTGAGCAGGTAGAAATTATGGTGACTGGAGGAGAGCGTGATGCTTATAGCTCTGAGTCACTGCATCCAAGCTGGATGCGCTCAGATAATACGCATTCCATCAACCAATGTGAGTAATACATTTACCTTTTTTCTAAATAATAGGAAAAATTAAGTGCCACAGTGAACATCTGAGGCATCAGCATCCATAAATTGTCTAGACATTTTTAATCTCCTTGACTTTATACTTTTCCAGTAATGACCCAGGAGAGGGAACCATCCCGTGATATCCGTTGCGAGTTCTGTGGTGAGTTTTTTGAGAATCGCAAAGGTCTGTCCAGCCATGCTCGCTCACACTTACGCCACATGGGTATCACTGAGTGGTCTGTCAATGGCTCGCCTATCGACACGCTGTGGGAGATTATGCGGAATCAGGGCAACACATCAGCATCTGTTGTGTTAGGTGTAAAAGAGGAACCAGGGCAGGAAAGAACCTCACCCTGGGATAGTCAAGGGTATCATTCATCACGATTCTCACCAAAGGCATCCGTTAACCTGCTCCACTCCAGCCCACGCCATCATAAGCATGGATTTAGGCTAACAGGACTGTCCAATACCCCTCCAGCAGGAAAGTTTCTTGGTATGAAACCGACAGGAAAAAGGTTGCTGGGAAATGAAGGACACCTTAGCCAAAGGTCAACCACAACCCAGTCAAAAACCTTTTCACCCCCACCACAGGACTTCTCTTTTAAAGGAAGGATGTCTACAGAGAAGTATGGGGTAGGCCGCATGGGTAAGAGTGTATTTGTATTGTTATATTGTCTTGTATTTTCTTCGAATTACGTTTCCACAGAATTTACATTTTTGAACAAGAATATCTGCATCTAATCAATGACTTCTAGTGTTTTTATCTGGCAAAACAAGTATTTTTTCATTCCTAATTTAAAACTTTTTAGATGCTAGCTGTGAGTTGTGTGGTTTTGCCTTCGAGAACCGGAAGGCTTTGGCCAGCCATGCTCGGGCTCATTTACGACAGTTTGGTGTGACAGAATGGTCTGTGAACGGTTCACCCATCGAGACACTGAGTGCCTGGATGCGCAGCCGGCCACAAACAGTGGCTGAGCTACATCGTAGCTACCTACTAGATGGGCACATTGTCCAAAAGAAGGTAAAAATTTTGCATGCATAATGGTAGCATGGATAAATGTGCAATGAATGTATTATCATCTTGTTTTTTGTTGCAAAGATGAACAGTTGTACATTAATGCTCTTATGCAGATTAGTTGATTCGTGAAATGTAGTTGAGCATGCTGCATAATTGTGTAAAAAAGTTCAGTTGACAATACAGGATCTTAGAGGGCAAATAAGATCAAATATAATTATGGCTTTTGCTATAGTCTTTCAACTTGTTTTACTTGCTCTACTATACCTCAGAAGCAGTCAGCAGCTGGGCAGTGGGCATCTTTAACACTGTCGCATGGCAGGACTGTTGAACGGCAGATCATGAGCAGCTCATGGAGTTCTTTATCACGGACAGAAGAGGTAAAAAATCGAAATGGCACCTCTTTTCACTCTGGCATCAGTACCCAAGAGAGGGGACATCACTCTAGCAATGCAATTCCGCATGCGCAGGTCGCGCGAAGTGAACTTAATGTCCGGGTGACACGAGGTAAGAACACCTCAATGCTATGGTCTTACAAATGCGCTCTTCTGTTGAATGGAAAATTGCATTTCACAAGTAATTTTTCGACTGTTCAATGGTATAGACTTGCAAATCTGTTTGTATAAATTGCAGCCCTAAGCCATTTCAAAACCATGTCCTGAATACATGCACCAGATTTTCCAAAATTGAAATGATAAAAAATTAAGGAGCAGTTCAATTTGAAGTGTAAAACTGAGGGGGTACTGTTATAACTGTATGCATTACTAGAAATATGAGTTACTACAGATGAACTATCAATTAACATTTTCATTCTCAATTTGGCAGCCATTGTTTCCAGCAATATACTTATATCAATATTCCCTGTCGTTAATGCAGCTCATTTTATGCAGTTCAATGCATAAAATCAAGCAAATACTAGTCAAAAGCTTCAGATACTATTCACATCAAACAACAGAATGAGGAAAAATATGATCTCAATAACTTTAACTTATGGTGTTTATTTTTTAATATTTCAGAAACTGCTGATGTCTTGGGATTTTTAGTCTTTAGAGTTTACCCAGAGTGGTGCAAAAGACATTAAAGACACTTTTGTAAAGAGCTACACATTGATAATAAGATGACATTTACAGTGAGTTTCAGGTCTCAAGTAAATCATATAACCATAGTTAAAAAAACAAAAGCAAACATGTGGTCTTCAGGTCAGTGTGCAGCTGTTCAGTGTAGGTGCCCACTTTAGCCTCAGATTCCTATTTGCATGTTTACTAGAATGGAACCCAATGTGGTCTTCAGCTGTTGTAGCAAACTAAGTATTCAGCAGATTTAGAAATTCTTTTCTGATCACCCTGTTAGCAAAAATGGTTATACGAGTCACCATAGCTTTCCTGTCAACTCTTTCCTTTCGAGTGACCATAGCTTTTCTGTCAACTATGCCAATTTTTCTCTCATTCTGCAGATTAAACACCTTGTTAATTGCTGCTCAGTAGTTCCTTTTTTTGTGACATTCTGTGTTAAGTTGTAAATTATAATGCTCCAATATCATATGTGAAAATCACAAAAGATCGGTTTCTGAAATACACATTCCAGCCCTTCTGGTAGTTCTCCATTTAATTGTCAAATTTGAAACTCGTGCAATTACATTTGTAAATTTGCATGCTCTAATTAGCTTTTCTATTTGAATAAAACTGGATTGTACTCGGATTTAAATTATGTACATGCGTACATATTTTTATGTACAAATAATTGCTTGTTTTTAACTAGGCATTGAACGACGACCCCTGAAACATCCATCACATGCTGATGGAGGGGAGAGAGAAAGCTGTCCTCCCAAACCCCCTCGCACTAGTACTGTTCCTGCCCTCGTGCCAAAGCCCCCTTCCACCCCTCTGGTCAAACTTGTTGGTAAAATCTACTCCCTGAAGTGCCGGTGAGTTGTTTGTATATTTTTTTAGGTTGCTGCCACGAGCTGGTGGGGAAATTATGTTTTAAGTTTCTTTATGTGCATGTCCATCCAAGTGAGATTTTCTTAAGGCAGTATCTCATGAAAGAATGGTTGAATGATGTAGGATTTATAGCATTATGATTGTAACCAGCAGATAAAACCGATTGGAAATTATCTGGATAGGGTCAATGCCAGGGTGGATTTTTTCCTACAATAACTCCCTTTCTTTTGTAAGTACACTCCTGTGAAAACTAAAGTACTCCCTCTGAATTCTATGGCTTTATGTATCAGGACATAATAAAAATGATCTGGTCTTTATGTGCTCATAACAATTATGTAAATACAACCCCAGATACACTACAGCATGTGTTTAGAGAAATTAAGACAAATTGGAAAAGACGTGTGAAAAACTAAGTACATTCTTACTGCTTCTATAGGAAAGTAAGAGGCTAAGTAGCAGGAAGGTGCTGCTAATCAAACGCCTTTGATTAAATGATCAGCAAGTGTTGCTACTTCTATAAACGTTGAAGTGTTAGGAGTTTGCTGGTCTGGAGCATTCAGGTATGCACTAACTCAATGTTAAGGTGGAAAGACATCCTAGATGACATTTAGAAAAGCAATTGTTGCTGCCCATCAGTCTGGTTGTATTGATTATAGGGCAATTTCAACACAATTTAAATCATTCTACAGTATTAAAGATTATTCACAGTTAGAAAACATCTAAGACAGTTGCTAATCATCCCAGCAAATTCACCCCAATGCCAGATTGTGCAAAAAAACCTAGGAGTTACATCTCAGACTCTACAGGACTGAATTAGCATGTTAAGTGTTACAGTTCATGACAGTACAATTAGAAAAAGTATAGATTATTTGGTAGGGTTGCCAGGAGAAAGCCTCTTTTCTCTCTAATGAGAATGTGGCAGCATGACATATGTTTGCAAAGTTGCATCTAAACAATCCTCAAGAACAACAATGTCCTTTGGACAGATGAGACCAAAGTGAAGATGTTTGGCCATAATGCACAGCACAACACGTGACAAATCCAAATACAGCATATCTGTCAAGCACAAAGTGGAGATGAGATGTTTTGGGTTGGTTTTGCAGCCACAAGACCTGGGTACCTTGCAGTCATTAAGTCAACCATGAACATCTCTGAATACCTAAGCATTCTAGAGTCATATGTGGAGTCATCTGCCTGACAGCTAAAGCTTGGTCAAAATTGAGTCATGCAACATGACAATGATGCAAAGCACACCAGGAAATCTACATGACTAGACATGAGAAGGACTGAAAAAGAACAGAATGAAGGTGTTAAATTGGACCATTTCAATTTCAGACTTCAACCCAATTGAAATACTCTCTTAAGAGAGCTGTAAATAAACAAATGATCGCAAACTGAATCAATGTTGTAAAGAAGACTTGGAAATGTTTTTAAAGAATACTTGCACGCTGCCTGCCAAAATTCCTTTCTTTCATGGAGAAGAATTTTTTATATTATTACTTATACAGTATTATTATTCATTCCTTTAAAATCCTTGCCCAAGTAATTATATTCATGAACCAACAAATATTGATTCAATTCATCCCCCTTTTAGGTTTTGCGATGTGGAGTTTCATGGCCCCTTGTCAGTGCAAGAGGACTGGATAAGGCACCTCCAGCAGCACATTCTGAAACTTGATTACCACAAGCCAGCTCCCAGTGCAACCAACACTCCAGCCAAATCTGACATGGCTGTTCCTGAAATACATGCCTCAGCTACTACCTCCACTTCTACTACAGCTACTACAGCTCCTACTCCCACCTCAGCCACAAGTCTTAACCCCAAATCTGTTTCTACACCATGCCCACCAGTTTCTCTTGGTACACCCACTTCAACCCCAACCTTGACAGCTCCCACACTTGCCATCCCTGAAATTCCAACCAAGGCTGAGCAGGAAGTTGACACTCCTGCCACATAATTCTTTAGTCTTTGTTTTTGCTTTCATGTTCCTTAAATATGTTTGTACCTCCTTTTGTTATTAAAAACAGGCATTTGGAAAAGCATTGCCAACTACCCATGAATTTCTTTTATCCAGTAAGTCACACAAAAGTAAAAGGAGATAGAACTGTTGCTATTTCAGTTTGGGCTTTGCTGGCCAACGTTTGTTTGACATTTGTTTGTGGAATAAGGTGTTAACAAGTTAGTGGTGCTTATAGAAGTATGTGGATGTGTAGTGTAACTAACTTGCTGACTGTGTATTTTTTTTTTTTTAAAGCTTAGTTGGATTTTAAGAGCATATGAAAATTTTTCTTTGTACTGGACATGGAAAGTCTACCTAGTATTTGCTAATGAAAGGCACAATCAAAATAGAAACACATTTTTGTGTCCATCCGAAATTGTTGTAGCACTTTCTTGTAATGCCTTTTCCCCCAAAACACGTATACACTAAGCCTTTAACCCTCTCAAAATAAGCTTGTCATGACAGACGTCTATTTGACGGTTAACACAATTGTGCCATAATAAAGTATGAGCTGTTGTTGCTTATATGCCCTTGCTCAAAATTTAATAATGCACCATACATGTTCTCATTTGTAATCTAATGTATGTCAATATTTTCTCATATTTTTCACAGTAAATATGTTGGATTTTTCTTTTACATTTTTCCTGTTTTTAGTAAATGGCAAAAAAAAGATACTTTTTAATTTTGTTTCTATAAATGTTAAAATAAGCTAATAAATACTGTACATTTGTGTTGAATATAATCGTGATTAGAAAAAACAAAACAAATGATCATCATACCATATATATATTTTTTAATGTTCTGACTACTATTTGTTGGTTGGCTTCTTAAACGCCGGAGCATTTCTTTTGGTACTACAGGATGATGGCAAGGTACCAGAACAAGCAAGAACTTAAAGATTAGACATTTTTAAAGTGCTAAAGTGTGTTAGCTTACTGCACCCATTTTCATGATCTGTGTCTCCCATTTGCTTTATTAAAGAAACTGCCCCGGATTTACAGAATGGAAAGATGGTCTACAATTGGGTTACTGAATCTACTTTTTGCCTGCCTTGACTAAATCCCAAATCCCTGTTCTAATGTATTGCACTTTGAATGTGCCCTGTTTTGGAAAGATGACAAGAATCCGAATGTTCAGCATATGAGCAATGAGTTGATGCACTTTTACTCGAGGCTGGTTAGAGAAGTGTATGTAATTGTGCGTGTATGTGCATGCACTTAAAAGGTCATGTGTATGTCTTTGCCATATAGCGGTAAATCTAGTTTTACATTTTTTTCTATAGCACATTTGCGTCCCTGCCAAGAACTTCAATGCACTGCACCCATCAGTCTGTGGCAGAATGTGCCAAAGAATCAGTGTGACATAGGATAGTCTCCTAGACTACAGCAGAAATGCGCAAGTTTCTGACTGAATGGAGGGAACAGATTTTGTCCTTTCAGCTGACAGAAACTTTGGACAGTGGTGACTGAGAAAATCCTAATTATTTTCTTGGATTGTATTTTACACCGTAGATAAAACTACATCTGAGAAACACCACAAATCTTTGGTATGCTGGATCTTCATCTCTGGACATTTATGGTTATTGCTTGATCAAAGAAGGGACTACTTGGATACATCATGCTTCTGACAGAACTATGTAGCTTCACATGACTTTAGATGGTAATCCATTGCGACACGGTGAAGCAATAACAGTATGGTCACATGACACAAACGATGGCGGTTTGTTTCACTACTCATCGCATTTCTGTGACTGTTAGACTTGCAGCATTCCTGTGGAGTATATAACTATATCTTACAACTAGTCAACTAGTATGAGTCATGAAATATGATCTTGTTCAATTTATCATGATTTTATTTCAACAATAATTCTGTGTAATTTTTTATTGCCATTTGTCTTTCTGTACTTGCAGTCCAAGATAAGTGAACTAGAACAAGTGTTATTTTTTATTATTGGTGCTCATGAGTTAAATTGGATATGAATGGATTTGTAATGTTCAATGCTTTGATCATGAAAATGTCCTTAACCCAAAGGACTTAAAAGATGTGTCTTGAAGGGGACTTTAAAACTTCAAGATGGGCTGCTGTTTGAAAGTAGCAGGTTGTTGACCCCTGTAAGACTTTCTTCAGTTTGGACTAGTTGTAAGAGGTGTGTGTGTGTGTGTGTGTGTGTGTGTGTGTGTGTGTGTGTGTGTGTGTGTGTGTGTGTGTGTGTTTGTCTGACTGTCTGTCTGTCTGTGTGTGTGTGTGTGTGTGTGTGTGTGTGTGTGTGTGAGAGAGAGAGAGAGATAGGAATAGAGGGAGAGATGAGTGTAAGAAAGAAAGATAGGAATGCTAAGCTGCCATGGAAGAATCATACTGTGCACAAGCATTAGAACGATTCATGTGAATCAACAAATCATTAAATGTGATCTGAAACATGCAGTAGTAGAGTCACATTATTTCTTCTTCTTAAATGTTTCAAACTCTTTATTTACCAGGATAGCAAAATCTGAATATTACCTTCTGCAGTATACACAGGATTTAAATAATACAATTTTATGAAATTTTCAGGTTACAATCTAACTTATTAAACTCAATAACATAAACACATATAATTGGATGCTTCTCTCTCTCTCTCTCTCTCTCTCTCTCTCTCTCTCTCTCTCTCTCTATATATATATATATAAAATGTTTTTCTTTTGTTAATCTGCACTGACGGTACATGCATAGCATCCGGATTTATTTTAATCATTACCATATTGCTTTATAAGCATACACCAGATGAGGGTGCCATTTAATAACTGATGGAAACATAAAAGCAAACTTAATCGTGTAGTGGGGTTGCTTGTTTATGTCTATAGTGCAATGCTGGACCTTAACGTTGTTATGCCTAATATGCACAAAGTAATCATGAGTAGCATAATTACTTTTCTTATTCTACATTAACATAAAATATGCAACTTTGCTATATTTCCTTTAGAATACTGTTACAGAGTGAAAAATAATAATAGATTTAACCCTGGGAAACTGTTTTCCAATTAACATACAGGATGCACATAGTTAAAAACATTCCATTTCGAGGCCCAATCAAAATAAAGCAGTTTCCCGTCAAAAGTATAGACTTATGTCTGAGACAGAGGAGCATTTCTAGCTGAAAGGAACGTGTGATAAAGATCTGTAAAACATGCTAGCTAAATCCCACAGTGCAAACTCCAACCTGCAGAAATGTTCACAGTAACCCATTAGCTAGCTGAGTAAAATATACCATATACAGTGCCCTCCACAATTATTGGCACCCCTGTTTAAGATGTGGTCGTGGACTTCAAAAAATTCTCCTTTTTTTTAAAACAACATAGAACCCAAATGCAAAAAAAGAGAAAAATCCAACCTTTTATTTAAGTACATTACTTTGGTGGTAAAAAAATCACACATTTAGAAAAAAAAAACAAACTTGAAATCATGTGTGCCACAATTATTGGCACCCCTGATGTTAATACTTTGTACAACCTCCTTTTGCCAACAAGACAGCACTTAATCTCCTCCTATAACATTTCACAAGATTGGAGAACACAGAGAGAGGGATTTTTGACCATTCTTCTTTGCACAATCTTTCTAGATCATCCAGTGTCCTGGGTCCTCTCTTATGCACTCTTCTCTTCAGCTCGCCCCACAGGTTTTCGATTGGGTTGAGGTCTGGGGACTGAGATGGCCATGGGAGGACCTTGAGTTTGTGACTGCTGAACCACTTTTGTGTAGATTTTGCCACATGTTTTGGATCATTATCCTGCTGAAAGACCCAATGACGACCCATCTTCAGCTTTCTGGCAGAGGCCATCAGGTTTTATTTAAAATATCCTGGTACTTCAAAGCGTTCATAATGCCATGCACCCTAACAAGGTTCCCAGGGCCTTTGGAAGAGAAACAGGCCCACAGCATCACAGATCCTCCACCATACTTCACGGTGGGCATGAGGTGCTTTTCGGCATACTCATCTTTTGTTTTACGCCAGACCCACTTAGAGTGTTTGTTGCCAAAAAGCTCAATCTTAGTCTCATCTGACCAAAGCACACGATCCCAGTTGAAGTCCCAGTACCGCTTAGCAAACTCCAGGCGTTTACGTTTGTGAGTGTTAGTGAGAAAAGGCTTTTTCCTTGCATGCCTCCCAAACAGCTTGTTGGCATGTAGAGAGCGTCTGATGGTTGTTTTGGAGACTCTGTGACCCCAAGATGCCACTCTTTGATGCAATTCTGTGACGGTGAGCTTGGGAAATTTTTTTACTTCTCTTACCATCCTCCTCACTGTGCGTTGTGGCAAGATAAACTTGGGACCTCTTCCAACCTTGTTTGTCACTGTTCCAGTTGTTTTAAACTTCTTAATGATTCCTCTGACTGTAGATACCGGCAAGTTAAGGCGAGTGGCTATTTTCTTGTAGCCATTGCCTGACTTATGAAGGTCGACACACATCTGCCTTACTTGAATGGTGTGTTCTCTTGTCTTTGCCATGTTGACAAATGGGTAAGAGAATTAGGCCTCTGTGTCACGTCATATTTATACCCCAGGGAAACAGGAAATCATGAATTACTAATTAAAAGTCCCTAGATACCCTGACCAACCTTAGCAACTACAGAAAAAAAAAAAAACAATTAAATTTTTCAGAGGAATTGTTAGGGGTGCCAATAATTGTGGGACACATGATTTCAAGTTTTTTTTTTCTAAATGTATGATTTTTTTTTACCACCAAAGTTATGTACTTAAATGAAAGGTTGGATTTTTCTCTTTTTTGCATTTGGGTTCTATGTTGTTTTAAAAAAAAGGAGAATTTTTAGAAGTCCACGACCACATCTTAAACAGGGGTGCCAATAATTGTGGAGGGCACTGTAGCTATACTTATGTTTTGAATTGCTATCATATGAAAGTGCTGTAATAAACTTACAATTACTTGAAGGTTTGTAGCAGTTACCTGTTGTGATCAATATGCAGTATATCTATAATAGTGCTACAGCTTATAGACTATAACTCTCAGGGCAAAGTGCAGAAACATGTATGAATTAACAAGCTCTAGCTAGCTGATTTCTTTTTATATTGTTCATATGCTAAAGATTAATGTGGTGGTGTTCCCTTATGTGATTAGTAAATATTTATTTACTCTTTATTGAGTAATTTTCTTGATCACTAGGGGTTTAATTTTGGAAAATTAGTACAACAAAATAATGCATATAAATATTAATAATAATAATAATAATAATAATAATAATAATAATAATATTAGCAGTACTTTTACTCAGGTCAGTGGATTTTATCCTTTTTGCACCACTATTTAGAAATGTGAAGCTGTGTTTAATTACAGCTCTCTAAAGAGTCACTGCCCGGAATAATTACTTTTGAAAAACAGAGTGCGCTCTTTGTGAAAGGAAGGAAAGGTAAAAACAAAATAGTCAGTTCCTGTTCCCTGGTCACTAAAGTAGCAATCAATACATCAATAGTTAATGAGAGCACAATACAGCAGAAAGGGCTGTGAGGCTTGTTTGATTTTGTTGATTTCTAATTCGTTTCTTTCTTCTTAACCTACCGAAGTAGATTACATAAGTATAAGTTTTATCTAAAAACCCACTGTCTTATTTTACCTAGACATGTTTTAGAGATGCTGACAAATGCAAAGTTATACAGTTCCCAGAATACTAGTCTAGTTTGGGCACACCTGCTCATAGAAAAGATTTTTATTTTTTTCAAATATTCCACAATTTTAAAGTAGTATTAAAAATTGAATGTTGCATATGAAATTCTACAGTGACTAAAATGACAAAAACATAAGTGAGAATTGTTTTATATTTTACTTTATTTTACCTGCATATGGACATAGAAGTATACCGGTCATTTATAGGGTAAACAGCATTAGATAGATTAGTACAGGCATGGAAACTGAATTCAAAGACAACAACATGTCAGCAAGGAAATTCATGGAAAAAAATTGATTAGTCATTACTGAAACCAAATTACAGACTATTCTCTCTCTCTCTTATTCTCTCTCTCTCTTATTCTCTCTCTCTCTCTCTCTCTCTCTCTCACTCTCTCTCTCATTCTTTTGCAGTTCAGTTGTTCAGGGTTCCGTGTTATTCTGCAGTTTTCTGGTATTAAAAGCTTATTTGATGCCAGACGTTTTGTCATATTAATGGAGGTTCAGTAATTACACTAGCGTAAAAACCAGACTCTTTACTATAAATGGACATTTTTATAATTTTGGTAAATAATCTTTGTTACTGCTCATAAACATAAAAGATCTTTCTAATGTGCGGTAGATAAATTAATATAGCAATGTCAAATCTGTGTCAGAGTGTTTATCTTAGGAAAACAGCACAAGTCTTTTGAGTTTTAATAGAGGCTGCTGCCCCTTTTTATAAGTAGTGGAAAATGGAAGTTTGTCCAGATGTAGAGACCATTACTTTTGCTGAATTCTTGCTTTTGCCATTAACTACTAATTGCTGATTACAGATAATCTTAGGAAATTAAAGTGTGTTGTACTAGAAAATAGTATGAAAAAGTTTTATTGCAATTTAGACTTTAGCAAAACTACAATTTAATGCATTCACAAAAATTTAATCATGCGTCTTTCGCATTCTGTCTAATGTTTGGTGGATTCCACCTTATCACAAAACAACTATTTTCCCTCAAATGTACTGAAATATGAGGTTCATTAAGGTTACCATGTGCAAATACAAATGAAAATGTTACCTTGGAAAATAGCTAATAATGTTAAAAATATATTCATAGTTTCCGAACATCTGGGCAATGAGTAACACGAGTATGGGTATTTGCTTAATAAAGCATGAAAGGTTATAGATGCATTAACTGAACTTTTTATTTTTATTTTTTACAATAACTGCTGAGATTGGGTGCTGGTGATTCTGGAATAACACTGAATTAACGGAAAGTTGTCAGCTTTACATTACATTTACATTTATGGCATTTGGCATATCCAGAGTGGCTTACAGGTATCTAAGCAACTGAATAGTTAGGGGTTAACAGCCTTTCCCAATGGCCCAGCAGTGGCAGTTTGGTGTTGCTGGAATTTTAAATTATAACCTCCTGATCAGTAGCTAAATATTAACTTTAATTTCATCACTTTATGACATTATTATGACCTTATGAAAGTGTATTTCTCATTCAATTAAAATGCCCTTATTTTAAAAACATGTGCATTAGATTAGTCCAAAAGCCTTAGAAACACTTAACTAATCAATAAATAGCACATGATCAATATTTTGGGTTTTTAAAAAGTTTACAGTACTGGTTTGCATTGCTATAGCTGGGCTAAATACATGACTAGCTATGGAATGTTCAGTGGTGGGCAGTAACACAGTAAATGTAAATTGTTAGTGTACTTAAATAGCTTTTTCACATATATGAACTTTACTATAACATTTCCATTTTGGGAGACTTTTACTTTAACTTCAATATATTTCAAACATCTTACTTTTGACTCAACTCACTTTTGCATAGTCGGTCGTGACTTTTTATGTATGCACACTGTTTTGAATTTGACATGAACATGCAGTTCAGTGTCAGTTTAACAGCAAGCAGAACACTTGGAAGGAATGGAAGATTTTTGACTCAACATCCCCGGTCTTACTTGTAAATTTTTTTTAAGTAGTAACAATTTTAAGTTAATGATAATATTGCTTATATACATTAGGTGTAACGGTACATGTATTCACACAGATTTCTTTTGGTACAGTGCATACATGTAACAAATGCAATGCTTTTATGTGCAGATATAAATAAAACCTGAGTTCTCTCAGGAGCGTATCAAGTGACAGACTGCTAGATTTAGTGCACTTTCTCTGTGGCTACTCACTTTTGTGCAAGCCGCTAACAAGGAAGTATCTAGTAGCTAATGCTAGCACTATGGATTCTTTAGCGGTTTATGTCCGGCTTTAAGAATTTCTCTAAAAAAAAATTCCACATACTGTGAGAGTGAATGAATGAAGGATGAAAGAAATAAAGACATTTGTTAAAGTATGCTGAAATAAGTCAAATAGTTAAATAAATCAAATCTTTAGAAAATTAAACATAAAAAAAAAAAATGACAAGCAATTTTATGTTTTGTAATTCTTACCCCTAACTTTTTCTAAATTGAACTGAACCATTATATAAAAACCAAGGTACATATGGAACTATGAATTTTGTGTACTGTTACACCCTTAATATATATCAATCAGTGTTTGACTGATTAATATCATTCTATGAATAGATCTGGGTGCTAATATTTTCACATAAACTGAGTTGATTAAACAAGATTGATAATAGAAACATAAACCATAGTACTTTGGATACTTAAGTACATTTGAAGGCAAATACTTTTGTTCTTTTATTCTATTGATAGTTTAACCTAGTGTATCAGTTTTAATTACATTTTAAGTAATATGCTGTAATTTACGTGTGTTTGGGCACAATAAGTAGATTTTCGTTTGTTTATTATTTTCACAAAGGCAACAGCGTTTAATTTGATATTTGTTTAGTTGGAATTAGACTGAGTTTTAAAATAATGATTTAATCTGTTCTTCATTTACTGGAAGATTTTCATATAGTTTGGTAGATGATCTCATACAATTAATCAAAAACTTTTCAGAGGCCATATGGTCAAAAGGTATTGAGAGCAATTTGTACAGTGGTTGCTCCTTATTAGGTAATTCACAATCACTGTGCTGAGAGGTTAAGTAAGGAATTCAGTGGTAGCAAACAACTTAGTAGTCTGAGAAAAAACTATTTAGATTGTATAAAACTTGAATTATAGACTGTATGAACAAATACAACAGATAAAACAAATAAAATAATGTATGCATAGGTTGTATAGACTGTATGAACAAATAAAACACAAATGTCCAAACAAAACAGTTTCAAGTCTACAGGAAAACCGCTATGTGCATGTGTGTATTGGTTTATGCTAGTGTCTGTCTGGTAGTGTTTGCCTTTGTGGTGGGGTATAAATATGACGTGACACAGAGGCCTAATTCTCTTACCCATTTGTCAACATGGCAAAGACAAGAGAACACACCATTCAAGTAAGGCAGATGTGTGTCGACCTTCATAAGTCAGGCAATGGCTACAAGAAAATAGCCACTCGCCTTAACTTGCCGGTATCTACAGTCAGAGGAATCATTAAGAAGTGTAAAACAACTGGAACAGTGACAAACAAGGCTGGAAGAGGTCCCAAGTTTATCTTGCCACAACGCACAGTGAGGAGGATGGTAAGAGAAGTAAAAAAATTTCCCAAGCTCACCGTCACAAAATTGCATCAAAGAGTGGCATCTTGGGGTCACAGAGTCTCCAAAACAACCATCAGACGCTCTCTACATGCCAACAAGCTGTTTGGGAGGCATGCAAGGAAAAAGCCTTTTCTCACTAACACTCACAAACGTAAACGCCTGGAGTTTGCTAAGCGGTACTGGGACTTCAACTGGGATCGTGTGCTTTGGTCAGATGAGACTAAGATTGAGCTTTTTGGCAACAAACACTCTAAGTGGGTCTGGCGTAAAACAAAAGATGAGTATGCCGAAAAGCACCTCATGCCCACCGTGAAGTATGGTGGAGGATCTGTGATGCTGTGGGCCTGTTTCTCTTCCAAAGGCCCTGGGAACCTTGTTAGGGTGCATGGCATTATGAACGCTTTGAAGTACCAGGATATTTTAAATAAAACCTGATGGCCTCTGCCAGAAAGCTGAAGATGGGTCGTCATTGGGTCTTTCAGCAGGATAATGATCCAAAACATGTGGCAAAATCTACACAAAAGTGGTTCAGCAGTCACAAACTCAAGGTCCTCCCATGGCCATCTCAGTCCCCAGACCTCAACCCAATCGAAAACCTGTGGGGCGAGCTGAAGAGAAGAGTGCATAAGAGAGGACCCAGGACACTGGATGATCTAGAAAGATTGTGCAAAGAAGAATGGTCAAAAATCCCTCTCTCTGTGTTCTCCAATCTTGTGAAATGTTATAGGAGGAGATTAAGTGCTGTCTTGTTGGCAAAAGGAGGTTGTACAAAGTATTAACATCAGGGGTGCCAATAATTGTGGCACACATGATTTCAAGTTTGTTTTTTTTTTCTAAATGTGTGATTTTTTTACCACCAATGTGGACAGTAACACAGTAAATGTAAATTGTTAGTGTACTTAAATAGCTTTTTCACATATATGAACTTTACTATAACATTTCCATTTTGGGAGACTTTTACTTTAACTTCAATATATTTCAAACATCTTACTTTTGACTCAACTCACTTTTGCATAGTCGGTCGTGACTTTTTATGTATGCACACTGTTTTGAATTTGACATGAACATGCAGTTCAGTGTCAGTTTAACAGCAAGCAGAACACTTGGAAGGAATGGAAGATTTTTGACTCAACATCCCCGGTCTTACTTGTAAATTTTTTTTAAGTAGTAACAATTTTAAGTTAATGATAATATTGCTTATATACATTAGGGGTGTAACGGTACATGTATTCACACAGATTTCTTTTTGGTACAGTGCATACATGTAACAAATGCAATGCTTTTTATGTGCAGATATAAATAAAACCTGAGTTCTCTCAGGAGCGTATCAAGTGACAGACTGCTAGATTTAGTGCACTTTCTCTGTGGCTACTCACTTTTGTGCAAGCCGCTAACAAGGAAGTATCTAGTAGCTAATGCTAGCACTATGGATTCTTTAGCGGTTTATGTCCGGCTTTAAGAATTTCTCTAAAAAAAAATTCCACATACTGTGAGAGTGAATGAATGAAGGATGAAAGAAATAAAGACATTTGTTAAAGTATGCTGAAATAAGTCAAATAGTTAAATAAATCAAATCTTTAGAAAATTAAACATAAAAAAAAAAAATGACAAGCAATTTTATGTTTTGTAATTCTTACCCCTAACTTTTTCTAAATTGAACTGAACCATTATATAAAAACCAAGGTACATATGGAACTATGAATTTTGTGTACTGTTACACCCTTAATATATATCAATCAGTGTTTGACTGATTAATATCATTCTATGAATAGATCTGGGTGCTAATATTTTCACATAAACTGAGTTGATTAAACAAGATTGATAATAGAAACATAAACCATAGTACTTTGGATACTTAAGTACATTTGAAGGCAAATACTTTTGTTCTTTTATTCTATTGATAGTTTAACCTAGTGTATCAGTTTTAATTACATTTTAAGTAATATGCTGTAATTTACGTGTGTTTGGGCACAATAAGTAGATTTTCGTTTGTTTATTATTTTCACAAAGGCAACAGCGTTTAATTTGATATTTGTTTAGTTGGAATTAGACTGAGTTTTAAAATAATGATTTAATCTGTTCTTCATTTACTGGAAGATTTTCATATAGTTTGGTAGATGATCTCATACAATTAATCAAAAAAACTTTTCAGAGGCCATATGGTCAAAAGGTATTGAGAGCAATTTGTACAGTGGTTGCTCCTTATTAGGTAATTCACAATCACTGTGCTGAGAGGTTAAGTAAGGAATTCAGTGGTAGCAAACAACTTAGTAGTCTGAGAAAAAACTATTTAGATTGTATAAAACTTGAATTATAGACTGTATGAACAAATACAACAGATAAAACAAATAAAATAATGTATGCATAGGTTGTATAGACTGTATGAACAAATAAAACACAAATGTCCAAACAAAACAGTTTCAAGTCTACAGGAAAACCGCTATGTGCATGTGTGTATTGGTTTATGCTAGTGTCTGTCTGGTAGTGTTTGCCTTTCATCGTCATTGTTTGTTTTCTTCGACACTCTGCCATACCGACTGTTTACTCAGATGCTCAGTGTTAACCTTTCTCAAATGTGATTCAAGCCTCATGAGTCTCTCCTCAGCCTCTTTGGAATCAAAGCTATGTTCTTAAATCCAGCTGTTGGCCTTCCAAGTTTTTATAGGCATGAAACGTCCAAAACACTTAATGCAACATGATAACAAAACATTCTATTTCATGTAGCAGCGTCAATGCCGATAAATAAAAAGAATTCACATCTGGATTTCAGGAGTTTCAGTAAATATGGAAAAAATGCAGGAAAGTGCTAATAAATCAGGGATTGATACACAGATGCTTGCTGTTATATATAATTCTTTTTTAGTTTAATTTTTTTTTTCACTTTAACAACACAACTAATGCAAATATTATACTCTAGAATGCTACCGATAAGAAATTCCCAAAGAGGCTTGTGAAACTTACAAATGCCCTATGAGATTTTTTTCACTTTCAGAAACTTCATTTATCTTTAGACCATTGATGGAAATGTTTAAAGCTGTAATAAGGGAACTATCTTGTTTTACAGATGTTTCACAACATAAACATATCTATAAATGGATACAAGTATCCCATATCATTCTTTAATAAATAATATCATTTCATTCTTTAGGACATTTATTAGACAATCATCTGCTTCACTCCACAACACCATCTCGATAACTTTTACACAACAGTTCACATTTTCATGTAGCCAGTGGCAATATGCTCTATTCTAAACATAGTTTCAGCCCCTTGCTATGTCATCCAAGCCAATATTAAATATTCATCATGCCATCTCATGCAACCAAATCCAATCACCTCCTCAACATTAGTGAATAAACTTTCAATGACCTTACAATGTTCTTTGCATTCAGTTAATAATGAACAGCAGCATGGACATATGATTGAGCAATTGAATAAAGGGGTGGATTGCAGACATAAAACAACATTTTCTTCTCAGTTTTTCATAGATTACGATAGAGCTGTTACTTTGTACACAGTACTGACAAGATTATTCGGTAACACTACAAAAACAGTACATAAATGAGCATGTACAAATATTTGAACTAAATGTTATTTTATTATGAACTAATGATGAGATAAGGCATATACTAATCAAGAACTAACCTTTACTACACCATGAGTCACATGAATTTATGTGTGAACAACAGCTACCTTAATTAATGTTAGTACGTTTGTTAATTAATGTATTAACACTTTAGGTTAAGCTAAATGTAATTTGCTATGTGAGAAAGTATATTAATTAAAAATGCACTATTTAAAAGACATTACAAACACCATTGGATGATGCTGAATTATCCCTCTCATTAAACCCACAAAGGCACAATAATAAACATCTGTTTTCACTTGATTATTCATACCTTTCTCATCAAATCTACCCACCGTGATGGGTTACAGTGGCCTGGGACCCAAGGCACTGCTTCATTGTCCTTGTGGGTGAAGTACCACCATAACATGCCACTACAAATCAGCTTTAGCCAACAGAGATTCTGTAGACTTGTTTTTTGTGGCAGTACTGATCAAGTCTCCTGTCTTTATATCCTAATGAACAGACTATATGTAAGCACAGCAGCTCTGCTCTTTAACTTCTTGACAAACCACCATATAGCACTGAATGATAAGTGTTTTAGAGGTGTTTATTATTGTGCTTTTGTGCATTTCATGAGCAGCACCAGTTTTATTCAAGGTTATGTCTATTTAATTACATAAGAAAACTGTGGATGACTGACAACAATATACGTACATACATATACATATTTATTATGTATAATATTTACACCACTATTTTATTTGGAAACACATGTACACCTGCACACTCATAATTTTATCTAAGCAGCCAATCATGTGACTGCAGTGAAATGTAGAAACATATTCAGATACAGATCCAAAGTTTCTGTGAACATTCACTTTAAAGACCACAAATATCATCTCGGTGATTTTGAGAGTGACAAGGTAGACAGACTGATATTTCAGGAATTGCAGAGCTGCTGAACTTTCCTAAATAACAATCTGGAGTTTGGACTGATTTGTGCTAAAATACTACTAAAAACACAAATTGAGCAAGAAAATGCCTTGCTGACGAGGGAGAGAGATCAGAGGCAAATGTCCAGACTAATTGAAGCTTACAGGAAGGCCATGGTAACTAAAATATCCACCTCAGAATGTGGTGGTCAAACCTTGAAGTGGACTAAAACATTAACAGACTGCAGCAGGTTTCACTCCTGTCAGACAAGAATAGTAATCTGAGGCTAGGGTGGGCAATGATGCAAAATAACTGAACAGCTAAGAATTGGAAAAACACCAGGCGTTGTTTCTCCATTTCTCAGTTTTTTCTTAGTGTGTAAAACTCCCAAGAGCTCTGTGGTTTCTGAAATATTCATTTCAGATAACATTTCCTTAATTTTAATTCATTTTAATATATTAAAACTAAAATAAATATTGCTTGGCTTTGCATGCTAATTTAAAATTAAAGAAGGCATGTTTGCTATGCTTGTTTTGCTTCTATTACAGCTCTGATTTATATAAAGATCTTATTAGACATACTACACTATAATAAGGTTTGGATAAAAGTTATTGTGTTTTTAGACTGCAGGAGAGCATGAAAAAACAATAATAAAATTCACAGTGATGAACAGATCCAATAAATGCAGACTCACACCACACTCTAAAAGAGTACATTCAATGCAATTCAATTCAATACATTTTTATTTGTATAACATATTTTACAATGGAGATTGTCTCAAAGCTGCTTAAAGCGGTTATAAGGTTGTATATAAGAATGTATACGTTTACATAAGTTTGTTCCTCATGATTGTTTGAGCAAGCCAGTGGTGTATGTGGCAAGGAAAATCTATATTAATAGATAATGATGATATTAATTACAGTCCAAATTCATCCACAAATTCTTGAGTTTCTTAGTAACTTCATGGATCTTTGGGCTGGAGATTTGAAAGCATCCCCAGCTGCACAAAGTAGTCTCCAATTGAAGAGAACTCTATCCAGAAGTAGGGTGTCTGAGAGCAAGAGAGAGAGAGCGAGAGAGAGAGAGAGAGAGAGAGAGAGAGAGAGAGAGAGAGAGTGTAAGTAAAGGAGAGACAAGGAGAGAAGGGGGGTGACAGGAAGAGAGAAAATACAGATTGTGGAGCATTCTCATTGTTTAAATGTTTAGTCACTATACTGTGCAATCAGGGAGTAAGTGGGAACTTTGACAAGACAGCATAAATAAAAGGCAGTTCACCAAAACACTCTAGATCAGGAGTAACCAACATAGCAAAGCCAGGTATTTCATTTCCAATTAATCTGGAAGGTGTTTAATAGCGTAGACCTCTTCGATTCCAACCCTTGTAAAACATATCTGCATGGAGCTGGCTAAGTACAAAGGAAGCCAGAACAGGTTTTGTTCTCCTAGTTCAAGTAAAGAGAAAATTTAATATCACTGCATTAATTTTGTTTGCAGTTTTGTGGAAGATCCGCATATGGCTGAAAGAGACCATATAGTGTAAATCCACAAGGACACATTTAACAGCAGAGCAGAATATCTCTAAAAACAGTTACTGTCTTGAACATTTGGAAATGTAGATGACCTTGTAAAAGTTGTATTAAATCAGTAAAAATAACTATAATACTGTATATTTTAACAGACATAATCAATTCAAGTTAGTAGTCATGGTTAAAAATTGTCAAAGCAGCTGGATTATAAGAACTATTTATAAAATATTTGTCAATTTATTATTTATGTTCAAGTAACCTCTTAAGTATGTCAGTGAGATGAGTCCTGTTTCTGAAGTGCTGACTCACTATAGAAAAATTTTGGATATTTTCCAAAATTGTATACAAGATTAGAGGGATTGTGTGTTTTCTAAAACAGTCCAAGTGTTTGAGAGGATGTGTAATGAACAAACGTCAGAACAGCTTCCATCAATAAATTCTATTTTTGGTCATCTCACTGTAAGTGAAAAAAACACTCTGTTGTCATTTCAATGAAATAAACTAGCTAGCATGTCATAACCTTTGGAAAGAATATAAAACACAATGATCTGAATAAGTGCTACTGTATTAATTCACTTAAAAAAAAATTTTGTCATGTAAGACATTTTTGGAAACCTAAACTTAGAGAAATAGTTTTATCTATTTATTTCTGTAAAGCTGCTTAGTAACATTGTCAATTGTTAAAATCACTATACACATGAAAATGAATTGAATTTAAGTAAACTGAACACATAAGCACTTTAATTAACAGGCTCAAATCTGTTAAGTAACTTAATAACATATGAAAGATGTGGTGTCTACAGCAATAATCTGTAAAAAATCTGTAATTCTGGATTAGACTCTTTAAAGTTGGCATGCATCTGATGTAACTATTAATTAGTTGATTAGAATTGAATAGTGGTGTTTAATCTGAAGATCGGAAAGCACTGGTCACTATAGATCCACACGGTGTGAGCTTTTTTATTTAGCCTTCTATAATTTTGGTCTTTCATTTAGCTTTAAAAGACGACACACCTGTGGGGGGAATTCCTTCTGGAGTAAAAAATAGCCTTGCATACATCTCGTCACATTATGGAATCGGCCCTTTAAAAGCAAAAAAGAAATCACAAAAAAAATCCCACTTCCCAGAAGTCTTGTCTTGTTAGTTTACAGTAGAATTGGTTTAATCTAATCTGAAATATTCTTCAGACTAACAAAATGTAATTTAGTCCGCTTTCCTTACTGTTTGCCTCACTGTTTTATTTCCTCGCAGTCCTGACTTGTTTGACATACCCAAATTGTCTTTTTCTGAGCATAAAATATTAAGTATGCATTGAGTTCATTGTAGGTGTGCTTATTTTTTCACTTTGCATAGACATTTGGGCAAATACCTAAATAAAGGGCTGTATTATGAGTGCCTACACTGGGTGATAGTTATTTTTCAAGCAGTATTTATTTTTTTCCCATTAATTAGAAGTTTGTATGTGAATGGATTTCTACATCACTGTAAGTGAAAAAACTCTCTGTTGTCATTTCAAAACACAATGATCTGAGTAAGTGCTACTGTATTAATTCACTTATAAAAAACTGTTGTCATCAATATAATTACTCAAGCTAGAGTAAATGAGTCATCTATTTAAAAAGAAAACATACACAAGTAATATCTTTACAATTTGCAGTCTTCAATTGAGAACTGATCAGAATTTTTTCTTTCTTGTACAATAATATTAACTATCCAAGTGAGCACCACCTCAATTATCAACAGTAATTTAGAAAATGTAATGTTATCCAACTTAGGGAAAAGCTGTTTGGTAGAATGCTAGGCTATATAGTTGTTTTTTAAAAACATTTTAACAAATCGGCTTAGTGTGTGCTTACACTTTTTTACTGAATGGTTAGAATGGTTAGAAGTTGGAACCAGATATGGTTCTTCTTTTAAAAAATGGCAGTGTTGTTTTAAACAGATTATTCAGAAACTCAGAAACATGGCAGGAACACACGCATGCCTTTGTGTTTGCAAGAAGTGGAACATTCAGCCACAATTACACTTGTGCATTTGATATGATTCAGGTGGGGGAACAGCTTAGAACTGTGAGAATAGGGTATTATCATGCCTGAAAATGGTGAGGCCAAGCCCCTTCCACTATAAATGATGATAGACTATGTTGACCTGTCACTTTTTATTCTTGTTTAATTTCCTGGACTCACTTTAGATCTGGTCCTATAAGAGCTGGAAAAGAAGGTCAACCACCATCGAGAGGCTCATAATAAGCAAAGAAATATCTGAGTCTAGAGTTAATAGAGCACAGTAGGAAATGAGTTAGTTCTAGTATTGTTGCTGGGATATTTTGAATTTCAGAACTTTCAAAAGGTAAAAGAACAAATACAGCAGTCTTTCTGATGCCTTAAATATTTTTAGACTTGAACATTAAATACACTTTCAAAAAATTTTCAGATTTCCCAGTTTCTCTTTAGTTTCTCTCTTAATAACAGAATCAATGTCAGATATCTGCTGTATTTACCATTGTTATTGAAAACAGTATAGCAGTAAACCTGTATTGAAACTAACGACTTTCTTCGAAAACAAACACAATTGCTATTCTCACATCATGAAAACATTTAAATATTTTGGGACTGTACATTTTATTGGTAGCATATCCTGCTTAAGCTCCACCATCACGTAAATTAAATGTGTTGTGAAGCAGGATGTTCTCTGCTGTTCATCTACTACTACTATTTCAAGAACTACAGCCCTATTGTTTCTAACTTTAGACATCCTTGACTTCCTGTAAACTCCTCCGTACATTCCCCCATACTTTTTTTTTTTTTTTTTTTTTCTGTACCTTTCCATCCTTTTATCTACTACCAGGTTCCAGCATGTGGTCTCAGCATGCATGCCATATGTTTATCCTCACAGAAGACTGAAATTGCATTTAGTTGCTTCCTGAACAAACAATTTGATAGTTTTTTTATGAAAAGATTTGTTTGTTCAGAAATCTTATTTATAGTGTTGTTAGGTGAGGCTTGCTGCTCTCAAGCAAGTTTTTCCAAAACTTTCTTTGTAATCATATATTACCTAAGGAAGTTTTACTTGGAAATATGGGTTGCATGAAAACTCATTATTACTAGTCAACCAGTAATTAAAATAAATAAATAAATAAATAAATAAATAAATAAATAAATAAAATGGTTTGAATAATTGTTATAATTTTTTTTATTTTTGACATTTTTGGAAACCTAACCTTAGATAAATAGTTTTATCTATTTATTTCTGTAAAGCTGCTTGGTAACATTGTCAATTGTTAAAAGCACTATACACATAAAAATAAATTGAATTTAAGCAAACTGAACAGATGGGCACTTTAATTAACAGTCTCACACACAGGCTACAAATTCACAGCATTAATACATTTTAGGCTGCATGGTGACTCAGATATAACTGTTGATTAATTGAAAGGCTGTTTTGGCACAGAAGCTTCTTGTAACTTGATAATATATGAAAGATGTCTACAGCAATAATCTGATGTTTTTTTTCCAAATCTGTAATTCTGGATCAGACTCTTTAAAGTTGGCATGCAATTGAATAGTGGTGTTTAATCTGAAGATCGGAAAGCACTGGTCACTATAGATCCACACGGTGTGAGCTTTTATATTTAGCCTTCTTTAATTTTGGTCTTTAATTTAGCTTTAAAAGACGACACACCTGTGGGGGGAATTCCTTCTGGAGTAAAAAGTAGCCTTGCATACATCTCGTCACATTATGGAATTGGCCCTTTAAAAGCAAAAAAAAAAATTTACAAAAAAACACTTCCCAGAAGTCTTGTCTTGTTAGTTTACAGTAGAATTGGTTTAATCTAATCTGAAATATTCTTCAGACTAACAAAATGTAATTTAGTCCGCTTTCCTCACTGTTTTATTTCCTCGCACTCCTGACTTGTTTGACATACCCAAATTGTCTTTTTCTGAGCATAAAATATTAAGTATGCATTGAGTTCATTGTAGGTGTGCTTATTTTTTCACTTGGCATAGACAGTTGGGCAAATACCTAAATAAAGGGGCTGTATTATGAGTGCCTACACTGGTTGATATTTATTTTTCCAGCAGTATTTATTTTTTTCCCATTAATTAGAAGTTTGTATGTGAATGGATTTCTACATATGGTTTTCTATATATGCAAGTACTGAACAAATGGCTTTAGTTATTTGGCTTGAAAATAACTATTTTATGTTTTCCATCAGAGGAACAGACTCTGTATTCAGAAAGTTCCACAAACGCTGCCATTACTATTGCCTAAAAGCACAAACCAGTGCAGCTGTGCAGTAACGAGTGTTAAGGGGGAAAATTTGTGTACAGATCTTGTTCCAGCAGGTCTCCCCTTTCCATTTCACTATAAGATTCAATGCACTGACTCTGTGCAGAAGTATTTTTCCAACAGTATGTCATGGAGGAGATTTTGTTGTTTAGTCAACCATGAATTAGTGAAACAAGATATTTTACAGATATCCAAAAACAGAGAGTGTGTCTAATGATATTGTTTGATGTATTTTATGACTTGTCTGCACATGCATACACCAACATGTTTTGCATCATTTACACCAACTTCATTAATATAAAGTCTGTTAAATAAAAATGAGGTTTTGCAAACCCCTTGTGAGTGGAATATATGTTCAGCATATTATGTGGATATATCCAAATTCCACTCTTTTTGGTCTTTGGGAGTATTGTTCATATTTGTGGCCAAATGTTTTTTTTCAGTTAATACTTTCTGCTGAATATAGTGTTGGCTGACAATATAGCAGTTAGAAGTCTTCTTTCAGCAGCCTCATGAACAAATATTTACATAGGACTGCACTATTTGGATATCATATGTGTTCAAAATGTTCAAACGCTTTAAAACATTAACTCCTGTGGTCATGCACAGAGTCAGCATGTTTATTTAAAAAAGAGAGACCATACAAAGAAAAAAACATTGTATATTCACTGTAAAATTGTGCTACGACACTGCTAAGCTTTTTATAATTTTTTTGCAATTAACAACTAGCAAGCCCAAACACAGCTGTCCTCATCCTTAGATTAGGGCTTGACTGTAACTGTTTCTGTGTAAAGAACAACAATGTTAGATTTGAACCCTAATGAATGCCTATGGTCAGGAAAGAAGAGGAAACTCTTCCTGTCCGAGTCAAAAATATAAAGGCTTGAAATGTTCTGCATTGTGGACGGTCCAAGATGCTTCAATAAGTGTCTTCGATGACTCCGGTGTCTTGTTAGACATTGCAGTATAACGCTTTATAACAATTATTTCTTGAAATTGTATTAATTTTAATTGCATATAATTATATTACTTGTGCATGCATTAATAGTTTAAAGCGAATCAAGTTTATTCACTAATTGTAAATTATAATTTTTATATATTTTTTGACCATGAACAGTGTAAATAACTGTAGACTTCACTTTAAAATCATGGGCAGTTTTAGTCCTAGATTTGCATGAAGATGATTCTGTAATGTAAGAAAAGGAAGCTGTTCTAAGTTTAAACAAATAAAAAAAAGCAACAAAAAACCCAGAATAAAACAAAATTCTTTTGACTTCTACCTGACCTTTGTCTTCGTCAGCCACCTGGTCCAGCTCTCTCTCTTACACACGAACACACACACGAACACACACACACACACACACACACACACACACACACACACACACACACACACACACACACACACACACACACACTCCTGAGTTCATTATATGTCCTCCCTTTTTTTTGACTCTGGCTTATTTGGGAAATGTTTATGTTGGCCACATGCTGAGGTTCTGACTTCTTCTCAAAATGCCACAGTTTGTTTGGAGAACAACACAACAAGGAACATGTTAAGCTTTTCCCTCTCACAAAAACCACCTCTGTTTAAAGGAGATTTGCCAATATCTAAACAACTATGACAGGAAGACAGCATGCTTCTCAGCTTCACTGTTTTTCAGCTTCCCTGGTTATTTGGGCCCCAAGAGGACCGTATATCTCTCTGTTTATCGACCTCCCGCTCGTGAATTTGTGAACTTAGTTATTTTCCCCAGTCTCTTTCCATCTATTTCTTCAAAGCCTTCAACAAATTTGATTATTGTGATCACTGGTTCTACATGACTTCCAAATATTTGTTTTACTTATTAAACAAAAGAACAACTGCATGGCACCCTCAGAATTTGTTTTGTAAGATTCAAGAACTCATCACTAATTATATGCTGCACATGAATTTGCAGTCACTGTAAATTCTCACAGTGGGGAAATGTTCATGTTAGAGCAGCAAAGAAAGAATGTTAAGCAGAAACACAATACAAAATATATACAGTACAGTATATAATTACAAAACACAATAACAGTAGTAGTACTTACACTATCAAACAAATTGCACCATGGTATTATTGCACAGTTTACATTGTTTTTATTGCACAGTCACTATTGCACAAAAATTGTAATTACTGTTATTGCACAGTTTTAAAAACAGTATTACAATGTGCATGATGATGACTGGTTCACTGACACCTCTGATTGTAAAGTCTAATAGCAGCAGGAAGAAAAGACCTTCGGTATCGCTTATTCAGACACTGTAACAGTCTGACACTGAAGGAGCTGCAAAGATTAAACTGTTTCATAAAGGGGGTGAGTGTCGTTCTTCAGAAATGATGTTAGCTTAGCTACCATCCTCCTTTCTACCGCTTCCTGTATTGTGTCAAAGGGCATTCCCAGGACTGAGCTGGCCTTCCTGATCAACTTGTCCAGTCTCTTCCTGCCTTTAGTAGAGATGCTGCTGCACCTATGCTGCACTCCATAGAAATGGCTGAGGCCACCATGGAGTTCTTCAGTAGTGCTCTTTGCACACCAAAAGACCATAGACTCCTTAGCAGAAAGAGTCTGCTCTGTCCTTTCTTATAAATTGCTTCTGTATTATCTGTCCAGTCCAGTTTGCTTCTCAGATAAACACCCAAGTATTTATAAGAGTCCACTCACTCAATGTCCTTTCCATGAATGTTCACTGGTGAAAGTGTTTGTGCCTGCGAAATTCCACCACCAGTTCTTTGGTCTTCCCCAGATTTATATAGAGGCAGCTCCATTGGCACCAGTCCACAAAGTCCTGAATCAGTCCTCTGTTCTCCCTGTCATCATCAGCTGTGATCAGGCCGACGATGGCAGAGTCATCAGAGAACCTGCAGTATCCTCCACACAGAGTTGATATAATCAGTAATACAGTCTGTTAAATTGTCAATATCCTCCCCATGTGGACTGCACACTTCCTCCCACACAGTTGTATCAAAACAGTCTTTTAGAGCCTCACTGGTCTCATCAGACCATGTCCTCACTGTGCGGGAGACAGCTGGTTGCCTGCATATAAGGGGTTTGGACACAGCTTGGAGATGAATTAGGTTGTGATCTGATCTTCCCAAGGGGGGTGGTGCTGAAGCATAAGTTCAGTGTTTTATTGAAATTAAATGTAATGTAGTTATTGAATGTTATTGAATGAAATGTAGTGTAAACGTCTCACATGCCTATAGGCTTTCATTCTAGTCAAATAAGAGGCACATTTGATATTTGATTGGAGCCCAAGATGAACTGATTAACAAGTGGAAACAGGGGTGACTTGGTTGGCTGAATAAAAAAACTAAACCTGAAGCCACACCAGCGCTTTGTGAACAAAACCTCTGCTATACATATATAGTACATACATAATAATATTCTGTTGACTTAAATCATTCTTTTTTCTTCAGTCATCACAGCACACCATGCGTACAAACATAAACACATACAGTAGATTGTTGGACGGTGTAAGGAAATTAGGGAACCCAGATGACCCAAGTGAACATGGAAAAATACATGCAAAACTCTAAACAGGTGGTTATTACAGTCAACACACTCCTGAAATCATTTTAAAGCTCTTCCACATTTTGAGACATGGATTAACATCCAGACAGTCATCATGATTTATGCCAACAAAATTAAACTAAACAAAACCAAGGGCACACTGTGTTATACCAAGTCTTCTTGTGTTGTTTGACCACAACCAAACTGAGCTCCTAATACCACATGTAAGTAGTGTCTGGTGGACAGATGCAGTTTGATTTGTGTGTTTCCGTGCCAAGATCGCAATTCACTGAAACTTAAGCAGAATACATTACTGTCTAAATATGTGCTTTTATTGGGCTATTATTGTCACTTCCACAGATGCTTTTTGAGGAGAACCAGTACGAACTTTAAATATCAGTCTATTTTTCTTTAACCAATATTTCCATGCTTTCCTTTGCACTGACTCAGAGGTGTTTTACACTCCTACTATAACATTCACTCATAATCTTTATCTTTATAACTTTTATGTTTTGTTGGTTTGACTATTTAAGGAGTTACAAAAACTCTGAGAACAAAAGAAAATATAAAAACTGTAGCTTGTTTTAAACTAAGTATATAAAACTGTAGATGTTATCTACGTAAGATTCATTGCTTATTTTGGCCAATCAATATACAAGATAACCATCAAACAGAAACAAAATAACTCTTACGTTGTATTTGTCAGTCTTTGGAATAGATTGTTATTCTGCCACAATACTTACAATTTATTCTCAAAGAAAATCAATTTTCTCTCAGGGCAGCAATGAAAACGCAAACAGGCCAGCAGATCTATTCAAACATCTTATAGGTCAGTGTTTTTCAACCTTTCTGAGGCATGGCACATTTTTAGCATTGAAAAAATCCCATGACAGACTACCAACCAAAATTTGTACAAAATGACACAAATCTAATACAGTATATATAACAACAATTTAATCTATTTAGATTTTAATACAAGTTTAGCCATTAGGTAGCTTGGAAGGGTTTTTATTTTTAAAATTTTTTTTACGTTGCCTGTTTCTAAGTATAAAAAAAGGCGTACAAAAATGTCAGTGAAGTGATAGGTGTTTTATGTGGAGATGGTTTTCAAGCTTGCTTGGGACCATGGCACTGTTAAATTGCTTCACCCCTTACACACACCCAGCATGACAGAATCGGGGTGTTCAGATCTGGGCGGTTTCTGGCTAAGTTTCTGCCCATTTGTTGTTTTTGTTGTTGTTGTTTTTTCTGTTTCATGTTTTTACCACCAGATGTCGCAATTTTGATACAGAGTCCCTAATTAGTTTCTAGTGCTTCCACCTGTGTCCTATTACCCCCTTGTGTATTTTTCACCCTTTTGTCTGAGTTTCTTGCTTGTGGACATTGTGTGGTCTGTTTTTTCCCTCAGTGTGGTATTTTTTTTTTTTTGTTTTTTGGCTCCTGTCTTTACTCCAGTTGCCCAGTGTAAGTCATTGTTTTTGCGTTTATTTTTGCCTTGCTGCTTTCTCTATTTAGAGTTTTTTTTCTATTCCTAAGAAATTTTCAGAGTTTCTTTGTATATATATAATATACATTTATTTTTTGCACTTTGATTTTAATATTCCTGAGGTGCCTGCACTTGGGTTTGCAAAAACCTCTGACACACTGCCAGAGCTCCCTGTAACAACATTTTTGGACAAAGTAAATGTAATTGGATAATTTCCATTTGTGTGCTAGAGTGGTTGAAAGATACTATTATAGGTAGATCTGTTTACAGGTTGGTTGTGTTGCTGCACAGATGTAAATGACAGCTGTTGAGATGCTGCATATACCTTATGTACATGAACATATCCAAAACTACAATATCAGTTATTAGTAAAGCTGTGCAGTTTAGCAACTGCAGAAGATGGAGGAATGGTCAGATTCAAAAGGAGTTATAAGTTGTATTAATGAGGTTGGCAAATCCTAATAAAAAATAAAATGCAATGTTCAAGAAATGTGGTCAGAAAAATAACACAGATGTTTTTTCGAATATCAGTAACTTTTAACAAAATCACAAAACAAGGAAGCAAACTAAGGTTTTAAATAAGATTAAGGGATGGTAAGTCAGGCATGTACACACTGAGCTCTTTTTCAAACAGTTGGTGTGGAAATGGGACTATGCATATTTTTTTTATTATGATTGTGTCCAGGGGTGTGTGGTTATAATTCTGGTGAATGTGAACATGATATTGGGAAGTGTAGTCCATTGCAGCTATCCTCATATGCTGTGGTGTGTTCTGGAAAACAGAATTTCTTGATTAATGACCTGACAGCAAATCAATCTCATTCTCCCTCTGAGTAGAGATGCCTTTAGAACGTGATTTTGCACATAAGACTTTGCAATAAATGAAAGTGGACATGAAAGTGTTGGTGATAACAGGAGACTTTTAATGTAGGTAAAACAGTATTTATGATCAGTGTCTATGATAATTACATTTTTCTACTATATAAATTTAGTGTGCATAGTACAAAGCAAATATGCAAAGTAAATTTAATACATGAGACACATGGAACAGGGATTTTTGCATCTTTTATTTTTTGTAGCCTGTTAAATTTTAATGTCAATATATTAAGTTTATATTGACTATCAGTACCATTGTGCACTATTCTATTACAGACAGAGCACCACTTTTTGTGTCTCGTACTGCTTTAACTGTAATGTTTTTACAGATGTAGGCTTATTTCCTGTGTATATGTCCTTGGGAAGTAGTGTGGTTTTTTTTTTTTTTTTTTTTTACACTGCACATCTGCATTACACTACTCTGAAGATTTACTGATGCTACTGGTAAATTTCAAAACCACAGACTTCACAAGAAGACACATAATTGTGATTGGTCAGTGAAGTTCATTTCAATCACAACATGCATTCGCAATAATTTTCTTTTTTATTATTATACGTGTACAACTAATGATGCGATTACCCACTCTCTTACTGTGAAATTAAAATCATATTCATTATGAGTTACATAACAAATGGTATTAAATTATGGGCAAGGCTTTCTGTATTTCTATCAGTCTCCACATAAAAAAATAGTTTAGGACACTTTTACAGGAAAGATTGCCACCTCCACCCTTCCGGAGTTGAAAATTGTATTTTCTTTTGCTGAAAGATTAGGTTATTTTGGGGGTTTGCTGCTGGTTTTTCACAAACTGGATATCAAACAATGAAACATTACGTCCAACATGTATAATATATATAAAGTTGTTCACCTCTGCTTTGAGTACTTTTATGGTCAGATCTGAGCAACAATATATAAAATTTGCAATTAATTATGTAACATTGGTTATTGCATATAATCATCAAATTTGCAAAGACTTGTTTGTTTTCAAGCAAAATAAATCTTTTTATAGATTACATTTTTATAGCATTTTATTTATTATTGTAAAAAGAAATGAGTGGGATTTACTTATTTTTGACTAAGCTACACTTCAGTGGTTATGTTACTCTACAATGATGTTTTAAATGTATTTTACGTCATAGATGTCTCCACCCTGCTTAGTTTTCTGGGAAATCCCTAGCACTAATTTTCCCCTTTGTGGCCATCAGATCTTTCTCTTTCCTTGCCTGCTCATTTAGATCATGTCTTAATTGCCATCTGAGGCAAATGTAAATGGATGGTCATCTTTTATTTAAAAAGGCTGCCTCACTTCCTGACTGTGATGGGCAATCAATGTGGTGAAGATCATCAGTGCAATAGGACTCTCCGTAATTCATACAGCATCAGATCATGTTTATTTTCGAGGCCCATCACAATACTTATACTCATTAGCCATTTATGCAATACTCTTACAAAAATCTTTTTTTACTGTCATTCATTGAAAGTTGAAATTTGTTGATGTGGCTATCATTGTATTTATACACACACACACACACACACACACACACACACAGAAAAGGATGTTAAATAGGATGAATCAGCAGCAACATTTTGAAGAAACAAAGTTTTATTAACTTATTTTCAAGAACTGCTTTATTCTGGTCAGGGTTTTAGAAATTACAATGTTATAACTACAAATTGGAGTAAACCAGTCATTTAAAATATCAAGTAATTAAAAACCTGTACTAATAATTTGGCTATATATACGTGGTGCAGATAAAAGCAACTGACACATATCGTGTCATAGTGGACACAGGTTTACACTACATTCTGACAGCAAAAAGTTGTGATTATTTACATATGAAAATTTGAAAACCCTCTAATAGACCAATTATTAAAGACTACTTTAAATCCTCCTGAGCCGGGTATACTCCCTCAATTTTATACATTATCTTTTTAGCCTCTGTTATAGAACTGCCTACTACAAAAAATAATCAGAAGTATAAAGTCCTGATATACACTGCAGTGTACATTTTATAAATTAGCTGGTGTTTCTTTCTTTGAAAATAAACATACTTGGCTCTGATAATTCACTCACATATTGGTGAGAAGTTGACTTACTAGAAACAAACTTTTTTTTTTTTACTTATGCTTTACCTTTTTTCGTCCATAAAATGTGCTCCTCGATGGTGGCAATTTTGAAAGGATAAAATATGAGGGGTGGCAAGGTCACATCCCATCACATGTAATATGTTTTTGGAGGGCCAAATGTGCTCTTTAGGAGACAATGGCACTTAACAGAGTGCATACACAGCATGAGTGATAAGAGCAAAAAAGTAATGTCCTACAGTGGACAAAAAATAAATGACCAGGGGCTACAAAAAACTTGAAAATCGTGTGTGTATTTATATATATATATATATATATATATATATATATATATATATATATATATATATATATATATATATATATATAATGAGACACAGTATATAATGAAAAGAACATCAAATTAATGAATTTGTACTTGTGATGTCATTGAATTTTGTTCAATTCCAAGTGAATGAAGTCATGAAAAAAGAACAAATTTTTAACTTATCATTTATCTTTTCTCACAGTGCGAGCTGTTTTAATTGCCATGAATTTGTGAATGTGGTGCCATGGTGGACTAAGACTTTTACAAGTAGATACCAAAGGTTGCTGTAGTGTCACTATTTTAATTCACATTCTAATTCGTGGTCAATCTTGCTCAACTCATCTTCAGGTTAAATTAGTCTCAACTCCTGCAATGTACTTACAAGCTTCTTCTGCCCAGACATGCGCGCGCACACACACACAGCTGGCTGATATCATTCCTAATGACTCCACTGTGACTGCTGAAATTTGTCTCTTTTTCTTTCTCTCTTGCTCTCGCTCAAACACACACTCGCACACCCAGACACACTACACAACAGAACTTGCAAACAGAGAAAGGGGAGGAGGTAACTAAAACATTACAGGTCAAGATTAAATGCTTCCTGTACTGTATATGGTTGTAATTAATCTGTATACTCAAACACACTCCGGCTCTCTGTTAATAAAAGAACACAAGAATTCTTACCAGAACTAGATTTCACAACCCCACATCTCTGAGCCCTGTTTGTCCCAGAGCTTTGTACAATCAATAATCCAATCAAGCATGACTAAGTGAGTGTTCTAAAGGCCATATAAATGACTGTAGAGGAAAACAGCCATTAGACTCAAGATGACATTCTGGCAAATCTAGCACTCAAAATGGTATTGGGTGTACTAATTACTATTCTGTATGGCAGTTCTTCTCTGACACAGATCTAATCTCTTTTGCCAGAATTTATGAATGTGTGTTATTGCTATGTTTGTGCCCATTAATTGATCTAACATTTTTAACAAAGGCATCATAGAACTAATATTATTTTTTTAATGTTCTCTACCAAGATTACATTAATATAGACAAGGATGGTCTGAAAAATAAATGTTTCTACTTTCCTTTACAATGCTCTGCAATTTGCTTGTGTTCAATCTTGTGTTTATTCTGCCCAAGTTTTCCCACACCACCCCACTGCTGCGCTTCCTTCACTGGCTTCCAGTAGCTGCACGTATCAGATTCAAAACACTGATGCTTGCATACAAGGCCAAAAATGGACCCACACCAGCTTGCCTCAGAGACCTCATCACATCTCGCATTGCACCACGCTGTCTGAGATCCTCCAGCACTGCTCGACTGGTACCACCTTCTCTCGAGATGAGAGGTAAGTACACTTCAAGGTTCTTCTCTGTTCTGTCACCAAGGTGGTGGAATGAACTTCCCCTAGATGTCTGTACAGTGGAGTCTGTACAGCTGGCTATCTTCAAACGACGACTGAAGACCTACCTTTTCCTGAAACACTTAAATTAGCACTTTCCAAGTTTGTAGAATTCTAGAGTTATATTTATATTAAGTTTGTAATCTGGCATACCAGTGTAGATTTATTCATTACTAGAGACTCAAAGCACTTTTGTACATCGCTTTGGATAAGGGTGTCTGCTAAATGTCGTAAATGTAAATTAGAAAATTCTCTGTAAGACCTATATAACTGGATGATGTAAAAAATGAAACAAAAATGTCTCGCCTTTATATCATGTTTCCCATGAGAGATAGAAAACCAACAAAAATAAAAAATTGAGAAGCAACTAGAAAAAAAAAACCCTTAACAATAAACTGCAATAAACTGCAAAAGTTTGCCTTAAATAATATTTTGTCAAAGGACGTTCTTCTTGTAATACAGCACTGTCTTTGTGTATAAGAATCTAGCAACTTATCATTGCAAGGATACTATGTAGATCTGGGCTGAAGTGAAGCAGCCTAATAGCATTGTACTGCCACCACTATGTTTCACATGGGTATGGCATTTTTAGGTGATCTTTGAATGCTTTTCCCCAAATGTTCCCAAAATTCATGATTTATATTTACGAGATTAAGCAGATGCCCCTATCAATAGCGACTTAGTTATATCCTTTATACAACTAAGCAGAGTTGGTGAGGTCACTGTCCAATTCCTTTTTCCACAATTTGATGAGTATTTTAGTGTATGTAATGTTTTGCAAATTATAACTAATAGGTGTTCCACTGAGATCTCTTGACAGGTGAAATTCTACGCATAATGCTTTGTAAGCTCTTAGCGGGCCATAGCTTCAGCATTTTCATGAAACACAGATGATGTATAAAAAACTTATAGGAACAGCTGATCTTTGAGGTCTATCAGAATCACTACTTTTACATGAGTTTGAATGCACACTTATGCATTAGGGTTTTGTTTCTTGTTTTTCTTTTTTTTTTTTTCCATTAACTGTTTCTATTTAGTTTTTCACTTAAATGTTGTTGGTTGCTTCAACACAATCATGGAAAAATATATATGATTTACCTTAATTTCATTGTAAAAACTTGCTATTTTAATGGGGTGTGTAGACTTTAAATAGCCACTGTAACATTTGTGCTTTGTTTAAAGTCATCAGTTAGTCATGCTGACGTGTACGGCAATAGTGTGTGATTACATTCAAGCAATGCTTTGTGATGTGTCATTTTTTTTCTTTTCTCATCAATTACGTCAGTGAAACTTTTTTCTCTTTGAACCCACTGTCAAACATGAGTACACACTTTTAACAAGTGTTCCAGTCACACTGTGCAGATCAGTTGTATACAAAGAAACTGATAATAAATAGCCTTGCTATTAAGTCCTGTCTATTGGAGGTTGCTAGTAGAATTTTAAGTACTTTTCAATTTGGGGCAAGTCAAAGTGGGTCTTTATTTGACTCAGGTTTCATTTGGCCACTTTCTTTTGTTCTGTTATGCACATTTATTCCATTCTTTCCATATTTGGCCATTACTTTCTAGCCCTTCCATAAATTCTGCATATGATAGCTATGAGAAGGGACGTGTTGAGGACTAATAAAATAACATGCAATGTTATATAACAGCCAAAATATGCTGGTCAAAAGGCTAATTACCTTTCATTCTTATACATAAAATTATAGATACATGCGAGTTGTTGGAATTGCATTACTCTGCAGTAGAAACATTCAGTACATTCAGATGATGTAATTTATGGAAAATGCAGAAGGAGGTAGACAAAAGTGTTCCAAATGTGGGGAATGTTATTTAGTTCTTTAGAGCATTTGGGAGAGGTGTTTGAGACCATAATAAATTTCTTCTGTTATTTATGTTTTCTGTTTGTAATATTCAGACCCTGTTTAGGGTCACATAGCAGATATTTACACTGACATGGGCTATGTCTGATTACATTTATGCAATGCATTACACTATGTAATCAATGAATAGGATGAACACGCTCAAACTTAGCAAGAATTGACGTTATGAAATAAGATCTGAGCAGACACACAGTTAATAACAGTGTAAAAGAAACCAAGAATCAATCAACTTGTTGATAGTCAGTGTCAACAAATTCATTTTTAAAATTAGGTCCAGGTGTAAATGGGGAATACAAACAGAATAGACTGGATGACATCCAGCACATTTTCACTTCGGCCACACTCTGATTGCTATCTGAGTTTGGTTGGTAACATAAAGAGCAGAAATACATGTGGGTCATATATTCGACAAGATGAGTGCTATAAGCAAGCGTTTCTACCCACAGCAGCTGCAGAGTAGGATCTGTTTTTAAATGGAGGAATAAGCTGAGGAATGTTTTCCTGGAAAGTATGTGAAAAGTGAAAAGAAACAGAGAGAATGATATAGAGTTCTAAAGATCATCAAAAGACAGACTAGTGGTGCGAACTTCATCCATCTTATCTAAAGCCTCTTTTCAAACAAATATGAGAAGAAATAAACTTCCCACAATCCACATGTTTATGTACAGTGTGATGATCTTTCAGAGCTGAGAATCAACACAATGGCCAAAAATGCTCTGTGCTTATGGTTGTCTATGAGCTGTCTTGGCAGTCACCTAGAAAGACTTTCCATCCAAGCTTGAACAACACTTACTTTTTTTTTTTGTTAGATCCAGATCTACTTGCATAAATCAACCCTTTCTGAACCCTTCTCAGCTCCATGTGAGGTCCAAATCCTGAAAGAAGTCTAAATATATGACAATTTGCTCTAGCAAAAGAGAAATCCTGAATTACAGATGGTGATGAACGGACCAATCACTATTGGGTTCCCCCCAAAAACATTAAACAGCTTGGTGATGTATACATGTCAAGATGTATTCAATAGAAAATATAAAAAATTTTCTAAAGGCTTTGATAAATTTATACTAGTGTTAATATAATTACACAAATAGCTTGGCCATTGTCATATTTGTATTTTTGAATAAAGATTCTTATAAATACATTGTCCAGACCTCCCCATATGAGTGGAACCTACACTGCTACCAAATTATCTTTGACAAGAACTTCTCAAACATTTTCCTTTTTAATATTGGTATAAGAGAAAATAAATAAACCTAAAAACATATTCAACTATGTTAGAATACATTCTTACATAATCTTTCAACAAATGACTGGGCCTTATTTGTCACGGTTAATACAAATGGATTTATTTAAGATTTTTGGATAATTGGTCCTCTTATTTTTTTTCCCTTTATTTTTACTTTCTTGGTGAAGCCATATCCTTACATGGGTTTTCTTACTACTGCTATGCTGATAACACTCAACTCATCTTCTCCTTCCTTCCTCAGATACCACAGCTTCTGCATGGATCTCAGCATGCCTGGCAGACATATCTTAAGAGATGATTAATCATCAACTGAGACTCAACCCTAGCAAAACTGAACTGCTGGTCATCCCAGGTGGTTCACCTCCAGCTCACAATTTTAGAATAACTCTACACAACTCTCTGATCTCCCCTTTAGCTACCGCTCACAACCTTGTGTTAAGCATGGACAATCAACTGTCCTTTTTCTCAAATTCAAATTTTGACACATACATACAGAGAACAACATGCAGTGAAATGCTTTGTATGACTGTCCAACATTTAAGCATAAAAAAAGGAATAATAAAATACAGTAGATAAAAAAAGTATAAACGTTAGAAAATATATGTATATACATGAATCTATACTGGGATGGATGCATATGGCAGATATTGACGGTACAAATGAAAGTGATTCACATGTTGCTAAAGTGACCAGCTTTTGCTGTTTTCTTCTTTACAACATAAGAAGGATTCAGCAATTTCTATCAACACAGGTTGCTCAGGTGCTTGTTCAGTTACTTGTCATTTTGAGACTGGACTACTGTAACTCTCTGCTGGCAGGTCTACCTCTAAATCAGACCTGGGCATTTTACGGCCCACGGGTCACATACGGCCCTTTGGGCATCCCTGTCCGGTCCACGGTATGTCAGTCATAAACACAAATGAACAAGTATTCATGCTGTGCATGCAATACAACTGTGTTGCTTTTATTTTGAAAAACCATGACGTATTATTTATGTACGGTCGCACGTATGTTCGTCTGTCTGCGACAGGTGATGCTAGCCAGCTACCCCTGGGCCCCCCCAAAAAATGTCGGCTGACATTAAAAAAAGAAAGGATGATTCCGAATGCTGCGTTTTCAACAAGACATGGACTGCTAAATATTTCTTTACAGAAGTCAAAGGTAAAGCTGTGTGCTTAGTTTGTGGTACACAAGTCACTGTGTTTAAGGATTACAATCTGAATCGCCACTACGTGACCAAACACGAAGAGAAATATGAGCTTATCTGACGAAGAGCATGCAAAGGAGTCGGAGGCTTTGCTAGCCAAGCTGCAAACTCAACAAACGCTTCTAAGAAAACTTTGCAAATCCAGATGAAGATCCTCTATAACTGATGATCATCTCTCAGCTGTCCTTCGCATAGCCACCTCAGACATTCAGCCAGATTTCAGTGCACTTGTTCAAACCCAAAACAGACTGGATTTTTCTTTTTGCTTATCTTTAACGTACTGCAAAACACCTTTTTTGTATTTGTGAAATTTACTGCTTTTTACAATGGGAGAAAATGAATATTGAGTAGATTAATTTCAAGTTATCATTGGTTCGGCCCTCCAACACAGTTCAGATTTTTCATGTGGCCCCCTATAGAAATGAATTGCCCAGCCCTGCTCTAAATGCTATTAGTAGACTGCGAATTATCAAAAAAGCAGTTCAACCTGCCTGAGTTCTCACACCGACCCCACTGCTGCCTTTTAAGCAATGGGTGAAGACCTACCTTTAAAAACAAAAACAAAAAAACATTTTAAATAGCACTTTTCCCAGTTTGCTTTGTCTTTGCTTATTTAACAAAAAAATCCTCTCAAGAGAGTTTTAGGCTGAGGGGATCTTAAGTCTGTAATATAGTGAACCAATGTTGATTTATTCATTGATTGATTTTTAAAGCACATTTGTACATCACTCTGGATAAGGGCATCTACTAAAAGCCAAAAATGTTATTGGCATAGGTTACCTCACGTTTATGCAATATACTGTAAAGTTTTTACAGCTTGTAAAAAAAAATTTCCTTTCATCAACTCAGGATAGTGTTCCCAATTATGAGTTCCTTCCTCATTTTTTGTTATTGCAAATCATCATGTCTGCACACAAGTATTTGTTTTATATCAATCAACAAGCAAACATAATTGCTTGTTAAATACAAACAATTGCTTATTCATAAAACTGACAATACTGTTTGCTGTTCAAAGAGAAAAATGTACATCAGCTGTAGCTGGCTAGATTGTTCCTAACAACTGATAAACAAGGAGACTTTCACCAAGGTCAAAAATGACGTCATTCTGACCTGTGAATTACCTCAAGTGACTGCAGCATTACAGAAGTGCTTTGTAGTCTCTGAACAAAACACATCCTCGTGCTAGTTTGCTTAATCAGGAAATTAGAATACCATTGAGAGATGTTTGTGAAAATCATTTGTATTATTTTATTGGTATTAAGTAGAAAACATGAAAAATAAAGAGCATTCCATAATTTAAGACATATTTAACTAGCATTTAGGACAAAAAATACACTATAGAAGCACAGCGTATGTTGATCTACATTGGTTGAGGGAGATTAAATGCTCAATAGAAACTATTTTTTATTTTATTTTTTTCATTTCGTTTAATCTTTTTTTTTTTTTACTGATGCGAAAGTTTGCTATGTGTTGGCTGAAAATTTCTTTTAAAATGTCAGTTTTCTTGTTGTACATGATCACATTGATACATATTCTCCTGCTTTTTTATTTTACAAAATTGTACACTTTTCTTGTCAAAGTCCCAAAACATTTTTTCAAACTTTTTGTACAGTTTCGACTAATCAATATTTTAGTAATGTTTAAATATTTGTAATTTAATATTGATACTAAGAGTGATTTTATTTGGAAAGTGTTAAGGTCATGTGGAGCAGTACAAATTTAAGTTACAGTGAGGAACTGAACACCCTGCTTTTTTGCAAGTTCTCCCACTTAGAAATCATGAAGGGGTCTGAAATTGTCATCGTAGGTGCATGTCCACTGTGAGAGACATAATCTAAAAAAAAAAAAAAAAAAAATCACAATGTATAATTTAACTATTTATTTGTATGATACAGCTGCAAATAAGTATTTGAACACCTGAGAAAGTCAATGTTAATATTTGGTACAGTAGCCTTTGTTTGCAATTACAGAGGTCAAACGTTTCCTGTAGTTTTTCACCAGGTTTGCACACACTGCAGGAGGATTTTGGCCCTCCTCCACACAGATCTTCTCTAGATCAGTCAGGTTTCTGGCCTGTCGCTGAGAAACACAAAGTTTGAGCTCCCTCCAAAGATTCTCTATTGGTTTTAGGTCTGGAGACTGGCTAGGCCACGCCAGAACCATGATATGCTTCTTACAGAGCCACTCCTTGGTTATCCTGGCTGTGTGCTTCGGGTCATTGTCATGTTGGCCTCGACCCATCTTTAATGCTCTAACTGAGGGAAGGAGGTTGTTCCCCAAAATCTCGCAATACATGGCCCCGGTCATCCTTTCCTTAATACAGTGCAGTCGCCCTGTCCCATGTGCAGAAAAACACCCCAAAGGATGATGCTACCACCCCCATGCTTCACAGTAGGGATGGTGTTTTTGGGATGGTACTCATCATTCTTCTTCCTCCAAACACGTTTAGTGGAATTATGAACCAAAAGTTCTATTTTGGTCTCATCTGACCACATGACTTTCTCCCATGACTCCTCTGGATCATCCAAATGGTCATTGGCAAACTTAAGACGTGCCTGGACATGTGCTGGTTTAAGCAGGGGAACTTTCCGTGCCATGCATGATTTCAAACCATGAAGTCTTGGTGTATTACCAACAGTAACCTTGGAAATGGTGGTCCCAGCTTTTTTCAGGTCATTGACCAGCTCCTCCCGTGTAGTTCTGGGCTGATTTCTCACCTTCCTTAGGATCATTGAGACCCCACGAGGTGAGATCTTGCATGGAGCCCCAGTCCGAGGGAGATTGACAGTCATGTTGAGCTTCTTCCATTTTCTAATGATTGCTCCAACAGTGGACCTTTTTTCACCAAGCTGCTTGGCAATTTCCCCGTAGCCCTTTCCAGCCTTGTGGAGGTGTACAATTTTGTCTCTAGTGTCTTTGGACAGCTCTTTGGTCTTGGCCATGTTAGTAGTTGGATTCTTACTGATTTGTATGGGGTGGACAGGTGTCTTTATGCAGCTAACAACCTCAAACAGGTGCAATTTCAGACCCCTCCATGATTTCTAAGTGGGAGAACTTGCAAAATAGCAGGGTGTTCAAATACTTATTTTCCTCACTGTATGTTCTCGTTATATTATAAGTGTCGTTGCAAAATGAAAGAGAGCATGAAATCATAAACTCAAAGTTTTGCTTCATAAACCGCTATTGACATGATCTTAACTTTTAAAATATTTCACGCATGTCCTATCAACCAGTTTTTTTTTTTAATTTAGAATAATAAACTTTAAAATGTTGCTTTTCATTCAATACATAAAAACCTTTAATGTCTGCCATGTTAAAAAAAAGGCATATCAGACCTTTCAGAACAATGCTATAAATGGCAAGACTGCTATTTTTATTTGAAGAATTTAGCAGGGCTTTATAATATTTCATGGGTACATGGAGACACTTGCAGGGAGGAGAATCTCAGCAATTTTTTTTTTATCTGATCTACCATCAGGTTCTGCTCATTCTGTAACTTCTTTACATTATCTATTCAGTGATTCTCTTTGTTGGGTGAAAACATCCAATATTTTATATAATGTTCCCCAATATTAACTGTCATATAGCTGGGTAGTTGTAGTTTGGTGCTAAAGATCTTGTGTATTAAAATACTAAATTTTACATATAAAAGATAATACATAATGCAGGTTCCACACTGCAAATGAAACATCTTTTACTTTTTGCCACGTCATTTTTGTTAGCACAGACCAGATTTTTTACACGGTGTATAGTACAATGTGTTCTCCATTATGTGACTTTCCCTCACAAAAATTTACAGGGAACTGCACTGCGACTTTATGACTCACCATAATTCTTATGAGTAGCATATGACTTATTTATAGTTAGATTAAATGTGTCACAAGTGCAGGCCTGATTTTTCTTTAGACACTAAAATAATATGTTTTATTTTGCAGGTATAAAATGTATGCTATACACTTATTGTGAAAGTGTTTGTTGGACAATGATTCGTTTTTTTATTTGTGTTATAATTCATTGTCTTATTTTACATCCTAGATTAGTTAAGGCTAATCATCCCAAATTGGGTTTTTCTGATAATGGCAGGAGAAGAGGGCTGACTGACATGTGCACTTGAGGTAAAAAGAGATGGTAATTCAGAATTTATGCATTAAATCATAATTTGCTTTTGCATAGTTACTGGTTTATTAAGCTTATTGTAAAGCTTTAAAAAAATCCAGAAACCACTTCATTTGAACACTTGAAAACTGGTTAGAGCCCTATCTCAGCTTTGTTTTCAAACAAATGCAATTGCTAAAATGCATTTTTTTCAAACACCAAATACAATTTTAATCAGACATTTCATTCTTATTTAACTATTTAATTTTATTCATAGTTGGCTTCCACTTTCTCTATTGATGGAAAAGTCATTGAGGCTCTCTTTTTTGGCTGAAGTCGACCAAACCACTAAGTCAGAGTGATGTTGGGTTGATATCTTGCTGGAAAAATCTTAATTCATTATGAATGACCAATGAGTCATATCAGTTATCATGTTTTTGGTTCTTTCAGCTTTTTCTCCTTCCCTGACAAAATCATTAGTGTCTGCTGATCACCAATTTTGGCAGTTACCTCAAAAAAGGATTTGTTGTCTCCTTGATGCTGAACACTTGATGGAGATTATAGTGACTATTGTAGAAAGGATACTGTAAATTGATCTAATTTGAAAATCAACCTTGTAATTCTGCATACGCCAGTGGCCTAGAACCAGTGGCGGGCAGTGCCTTTGTTAGCTGTGCCTTCAGTGAGAACTTACCCGACTCAATCGATCTCTTAATACCACCACAATCACGTCGCAATTATAGAAACCATCAATACTATACAAAAACGCAATATAACACATGGAATTACAAAGAGTGAGGCATGTCGCATGTGGAGGGTGAAAACTGGGTTTCTTGCTTTAGTAAAATGGTAAAGACAACTCCAAACCTCTACACTATCACCGCAACTGTGCCACCCACATCATCTGGAGCAGTTCAGAATCAATATTTGTCTAATAACATGACAAAAACATTTAAAATGTAAATAAAATACAACCTACTCACCAGACATGCAGACTCATAATTGCACCGCTTCTCAGCGAGTGGTACCGCTCGTAGGCACTGATCTGGCAAAGTGGCAAACAAAAAATTTCCCAGGTAGCTAAGATAGCTAGCTTCAGAGTTAGCCAACCTCTCCTTACGATGTCTAGCTTTTCTTGAAAATAGATTTTTAAGAATGTTTGAGACCAAATACATTTCTCTTTCTCAGTCAGCCATTGTGGGAGTAAAACATTTTAAATTAGTTTGAATTAATGTGTGCAACATACTGGAAGCAGTGCAGCCAAGAGAAACGCTACTAGCAAACATTAAAATTTAGGTTGTAAATGTAGGTCCGTGCTTCTGATATTGTTTAGGGCAGCAGAGAAGGCCTTGCTGACCCTGATGGCCCACTATTGCCTAGAACTATGTTCTTTAACCTGGTCTATGGCACAGCCTTAAATCATGCTTCCTCCACCATTACCACCTCTTCTGCAAAGTGACAAGTTAGCAACTGTTAAACAAAAACACAATTGATCCAGTAGATGCAGATGCAGAAAAGAAATAGCATACAATTTATAACAATAACATGTCTGCCTACACTGCAGGTTTTACATGATATTGGATGTCACAAAACGAACAAGTAAAGATTACTGAAGTCTTTGTGTAAGACAACTCTTCTCTTTTCTCTTCTCTTTTGTGTGTGTGTGTGTGTGTGTGTGTGTGTGTGTGTGTGTAAACAACCGTGCTTGTAAAAGCTAAACATAGTAAATACAGTTGCAGATACTCAGTTCATATGTCAACGTTGTTCCCAAGGAGAAGTAAATAAAAGTAATCCACTGAACAAAGACCAGGGCCAACTCCAGTGAGTGTTGCTCTCAAATATATTCTTTAAATCCTACTACTTTATTTATTTATTTTTTTTTATAAAGAATCAGGGTCATTTTCTTTAACAGGTTGGGTGCTGTAATGTGTTGCTTTTTTATACATTTGACACTTCCCCATAAACTTTTAAAATGTTTGTCTACACTAAATGAATCCTAGAACTAAGCATACAGATATTTGTACAAATACACACTTAGTTCAGACTGTGATCAGTGGCTCCTTCAGGGACCTCCATCAAAGGAACAGAAAAAACGGCTCCATCTAAATTTCTTCTCCTTTTTATCTGCATGTTGCTTAAGCGTTTATTTATTTTGCTAGATTTATTATTGCTAAACCCCAGAATAAATAGAGCATAAACATAATCACAAATAAATAGACCAAACTTTTCCAAAATGTATTAGGAAGCACTCTTCTATTTGTAAAAGAAGGAAAAGTCAATGGTGCTTTGTAAGGTTGAACATTAAAATTGTTTCTCTGATGTTTTAGACACACAGCAGATTGCTTTCTCCTGTCACATGCACAGTGTCTCCCTGTCGTTTTCTGTGAAATTGATTGTATATTTACAGCTCCCAGCACTCAGAAATTCTCAAAAATTCAAAAGATTTTGTCACATTTTGATATCTGAACATATAATGTTAAGGTCCTGTTAACAAAATAATTATTACTACAGTAAAGGTGGTTTAATAGATATTTGCTGCACATTTATTCATCTTTTTTAATAGAGATATTAACAACATAATATAATCACACTGATTATTACACAGGAAAAGGGATAGTATGAATTGTATTATTGGTTATGGATGATTATTAATAATTATAATTTATTATTATTATTGATGAAGAATAAAGAATCTGTCAGGGATCCACCTGCAACGCCCCCTCGAAGGTTCTCATGTTGCCTTTCTCTGCTGCTCTCGGCATCAATCACCGACACCTGTTCGTCATTACCGTTCCCCTTTAAAAGGTCCTGGTCCCATCTCAAGCGCTGTCGAACCTACTTGATGGCTTCGGTGATTTACCAGGTTCCGGACTGCCAGCATTCCCCGCTGGTTCCTGCTCCTTCATCCCTCCCTGAGGATTACCCTCGCATACTGGATTATATTTGCTTTACAGATTGTACATCCCTGACGGATTATACCCGCTTTTATGGATTGTACTTTCCTTTACGGATTATACTTCCCTGATAGGTTGTACCCGCATCTCGGACTAAACCCACATCACGGTTTGCAACGCTCCCTGACCTGTGTTTGCAACAGTTCAGGCTTTTGATGATATGACATTAAAATATATTTCACCAGATGTCCTATATTGGACTTCAAAGAAAACCAGAGTATTATATCTGAATGATTATCTTCTTGTAGAATGTGCCTCATATTTCAATCTGCAGGATCATGCCTGACCTTTTAGACCCAGTACAGTTTGCATGCCAGACAAATATTTTAGCAGATGAAGCCAAACCAGTGACTCTGCATATGGCTTAATAACATCTGGAAAAATAGCACTTATTTCAGGCTGCAGGTTTTTGACAACTTCATTAATAAAATCATACCTTCAAATATAGTCAACAATTTCAGTGCAGACAACAAAGTGTGTGCAAATGTGGAACGCATAAAAGCATCAAAACAAGAATCACAATATTAAAACATTTTTTAATTTTTATCTATTACTGATTTTGACTCCTAATCCATTACATAAGGCACTAGCTTCTAGATGAAGATGTATATCTGGGAATTTATGGGCATTAAAAATATAAGGAATGTTGGTGCTTTTCTGATGCTTATATCAAATCAAAATATCTAGACCTGGACTAGAATTTCAAAGAAATGTTTCCAATTTCTAGTATCCATGGCATAAAAATTTGAGGTTGATCAAGCATTAATATGTTGTTCTAAAATCTAATCAGCTAGTGAGATTTCAATAAACAATTCCTATCAAGATTAAGATCTTTATTTACTTTTAGAACAGGGGAAAATAATGTTTTCTCATCGTCTGGATGTTGATACCAGATGGGCTGGTCTGAGATTTTCAAAACCAAAAATTAATGCAAAACAGTGTCTACTCAGAGTTTATTGAAAACAACACAAAGGTGTGAATGACAAAAAACACAGTGTGTTCCTTTCTGATTAAAGCGGTCAAAATGGTGAGGAGAATTTGAGCTGCCCTGCTCTGTACTCTACTTCTGTATATGATATAAATTTGTGAGCTATATACCATGCTCTATACACTCCCCTAATATTAAGCACAGGGTGGATTCAGAGTACATGACATAGTATAGTACAAGTACTGCAGCTTAAACATTAAAGACTTGGATCTGTTTGTGTTTAGAAGGAAGGAAAAACCATGACCTGGATATATCCAAATGACAAGCAGATGAGCTTAAAAAAAAATGATGGCAAAATTATCTATGAATCGGAACTTCCCTACAGTGATCCTTTCTGTGACAGAGGCGATACGTTTTATTTTCCCTATTGGATCGTACACTGCTCAATCGGATCTGAAAATGAAATATCTATTTAAACAATTTTGTTTCTTTTTTTTTTTCTTTGTACTCATAAATTTGAACAAAATGTAACATATTCAAAGTGTGTCAACCAACATGGACAATTCCCCTCCAGACCACAACAGGGCACCCTTACTCATGTTCTTAATCTTCTTTTGGTGTCTGCATCATTTCCTTCCCTGATTTCAGACACCTGTTTTGTATTTCTATATTAGTAATCCTATTTAAGTTCCATGTTTTCCCTCTTTGTTTGTTAGAGCATTAAGCTTGTCTGTATGCTGGTTCAGATCAGTTACTATTTGCACTATGCACAGCTTTTGCATGCATGTTAAGGTCTTGTTGTTTTTTTTTTGTTTTTTGTTTTTTAACATTGCCTCAGCTAGTATTAGCATAACCCATTGCTTGTATCCAGTGGATACAGCAGAACAGGCAGCACTATGGCAGGAGTTGGCAGATCAGGACTTCTCCTTAAGTAGAACCATCTCCAGCTGGAAAAGCTGCTCTACAACTGGAAAACAACTCAGAGACAGTGGGAGGAGAGGCACAAGCCCAGACTGGGGAACTCATTGTTGACCTCCCTCCCTGCCCTGTAGAGAAAGTTGCACACCCCTCCCACAGTGCTCCACTAAGCAGCCTGTTCCACCCACTGCTGAAGACCTTGCTCTGCCTATTTCCACATTGCTCCTCCACCATGCCCCAATCCCTGAAACAACTGAGGGCATTGCTCCACCCCTAAATAGACTGAGGACAACTCTGCACCCCAAAAACTTGATTGAGGATGTCTCCACCGGGGGGCACTTTCTTTTGTTAATTGCCCTATTTCCTTTCTTGCTTTCATACCCCTATTTTGTATTTTCATATTGGTAATTCTATTTATGTTCCGTGTTTTCCCTCATTGTTTGCTGGAGCATTATGCTAATATCTGTCTGTATTTGTATGCTGGGTTAGATTACTACTATTTGCACTGTGTATAACTTTTGTTTTCATGTTTGAGTTTCCCATGGCTTACCTTGCCTAGCATTAGCCTAGCTCATTGTTTGCTCTAGTTTTGGTTTCGGCTCCTTTTTTAGTTCTTTAAGAATTCTGCATTTGCACTGACTCCTTGCAATAACCTCCCTACGACGCATAAGCATTAGTAAAGATGCAATACTTTTGGAACAAGAAATGGGCAAGCATAAGGATCTGAGTGACTTTAATAAAATACCAGATTGTGTTGGCTAGATGACTTTGTCAGAACATCTTCAAAACTGCAGGTCTTTTGGTGTTCTCATTAAGTAGTGGTTAGCATTTAAAAATAAATGAATCCAACCGGTCACAGGCGATTACGAGTCCAAGGTGCAATAAAGGCTAGCCAGTCTGGTCCGTTCTCATGAAAGAGATTCAAGAGGCACACAAATTGCTGAAAAATATAATGCTGACCATGAGAGAAATGTCAGAACAGACAGTGTATTGCAGTTTCAGGTCTATGGGTCTGTGTGACTACATTTCATTGGCCATGCTGACCCCTGTCAGCCGAACGTGCTTACAATGGACATGTGAGCATCAGAACTGGAGTGTAGCACAGTGGAAGAGGGTGGCCTGGTCTAATGATTCATGTTTTATTTTGCATTATGTGGGCATCTTGTATTGTGCATCTTGCATGTGCATTGCTTACCTGGTGAAAAGATGGCACCAGGATGCAATATGGGAAGAAGGTATGCTGACAGAGACAGTGTGTTGCTATTGACAATGTTCTTCAGGGGAAACATTGGATCCTGGCATTTATGTGGATGTTAATTTGACATCTACCACCGACCTTAAATTTGTTGCAGACAAAAGTACTCCCTTTCATGGCAATGAAATTTTCTAATAGAAGCAACCCCTTTAAAGCATTCCATGAATGGTCTGGGAAACAAAATTGTGTTGACTGTTGCCTCTGAATGCCCCAGACAGATGTTTGAATCCAACTGAACATCTGTGAGGTGTGCTGAACAGACTCATTTGATCAATGGAGGCACAGACTCTCTCTCTCTCTCTCTCTCTCACACATTCCGAATCTTCCTGATTCCATTGTCTTTTAATAGCCTCAGTTCCACCTGAAATGAGTATGCTTTTCTTTACCCAAAAGGTTCTACTTTTGTCTCTTTAAACCATTGCATATTTTACCTAAAGTTTTGGAAGATTTAGGCAGGCACTGATGTCTCATTGATGTCTGACCCTTAGAATTTTCATAAGGAACTCACCTTTGCCTACCTGCCTTATTTTATAGCCCAGAAACACTATCTAAAGATTTTGAGTAATTGTTGTTTGATTTAGGGCGTGGCCAATACTAAATATCCCCACAGCTCTTTTAATGTTGATGGTCTCTTGGCAGCCTCCTTGATACATTTTAATCTTGTTCTCTCATCAGGTTTGGAATGATATCTTGTTCTTGTAATTGTCTGCTTCTCACATACTTGTTCCTTGAATAACATGACAGTGCACATAATTCTGTATGCTAAGAAAAAAAAAATAGCTAAAATACAGTAGACACAAAAACTAAACAATTATGAGGGGAATTATCAAAGACCTCTGCCACTGTAAGTGGCATCTTGTAGCAGGTAACATTTAGATCGGAAATAGTTTTTTTCTGCTGAATCTCAAGAGATTTGGACTGGCCCCTAATATCTTCACCAACTTTTACTGCCATGTTATATTGTTGAGAGCATCCTAACTTGTTGCATCACTCTATGATCCACCCACAACCACAAGGCTCCCCAGAGAGTAGTGTGAACAGTAGAACTCATTACAGACTCCCAGCTTTACAGGACATCTACCAGTTACTGTGCCTAGGGAAATCTCACAAACTCAAATTTGTTCTCCAGATTGTCATCTGGCAGAAATTATCAGAGCATAATGAACAAAAAGGATTCTCTCCATTCAGGCTATCAGTAAAAATAGGGGAATGAACTAGACTAGAGGTTTTTTATCTATCACTTAAGCCATATTATATATTTTTTTCTATATTGCATTCTTATAATACGTATTTTAAAATCAGTATCAGAAAAAGTTTTATTGCCAGGGACAGAAAAGGGTTTGGCAAAGAGCACTTTACAGTACTAGGAATGTTGGTGTCATGTGCAAACATATACAGATATGAAATATGCAAGTAGTGCAATTTAGAATGTAAAACTGAAAGTGACTGTCCAAACATATATACAGATATGATGTATGTACACAATCTAAAGTGGAATAAATATTGTATACAGAAGTGAGTTTGCAAGAAAAGAAGTGCAATTTGAATGTAAAAGTGACTTGTCCGTAATTTTTTTGGAGATAATGTGGGCGGGGGGTTCATCTGGGGTTAAGTTGGGCATTGTTCAGTAGGCTGACTGCAGTGGGGAAGAAACTATTCTTGTGGCATGAGGTCCTTGTGAAGGGACTGGAAGAGTTTGTTTTTAGGATGAGGGGGGTCTGCTGCGATCTTGGCTGCATGTCTCCGGGTCCTGGAGACGTACAGCTTCTGGAGGGATGTAGCCACTCATCTTCTCAACAGAGCAGATGACATGCTGCAGCTTGGCTTTTCCCTGTCTGCAGCTGCAGCAAACCAGACCGTGATAGAGGATGTGAGGATAGATTCGATGATGGCAGTGTAGAAGTTCACCGACATCTTTGCAGGGAGGAGAGACGACTTCAGCTGCTGCTGGACATGCATCCTCTGCTGAGCCTTCTTGGTGAAAGAGCTGATGTTCTGCTCCCACTTGAGCTCTAAGGTATTGATGGTTCCCAGGAATCGCAAGGACTCGACAGGTGTCACCGGAGAGTCACAGAAGATGACGGGGGGAGTCAGGCTGGGTCCTTCCTGAAATCTACTATCATCTCCACTGTCTTGAGAGAGTTGAACTCTAGGTTGTTCATGCTGCTCCATGACACCAGATGGTCCATATCACTCCTATATGCTGACTCGTCCCCATCAGAGATGAGGCCGATGGAGCCAGGAGAGGATCTGTAATGTCCTTAAGGTAGGACAATACAAGGCACTCAAAAGATTCATGACCACAGAAGTCAGGGTGACTGGTCTATAATCATTAAGTCCTGTGATCCTTGTCTTTTTGGGAACTGGGACAATGGCTGAGGTCTTGAAGCTGGCACATGGCAGGTTTCCAGTGAGGTATTAATGTCTGTGAACACAGGGGACAGCTGAATGGCACAGTGTTTCAGGGTGGAGGGGGAGATAGAGTCTGGGCCTGTAGCCTTGCGGGTGTTCAGATGTTTAAACAGTGTATTCACATCTTTCTCTTTGATGGTGAGAGAAGTGGGGGGTGGTGCGCAGGGGTGCGGAGCTGTGTGGGGGTTCTAGGTATGGAAATGTAGGAGGAGGGCTGATCAATGGCTGGTGGGGGAGGACTGGGGGAGGCAGATCTGTCCCATTGGCTTTTAAAGTGGCAGCAGTATTCATTTAGGCTGTTGGCCAGGTGCAGGTCGCTTACAGAGTGGGGGGCCCTTTATTCTACTGTAATCATATGTTCACTTGTCTTGATAATTGTTGGTTTTTGTGTTGTGTATATATATTTTTTTTGTACCTCACTAGAACCATTTCACTATCAATTATAAAATCTGTTATCTTTGTCTGTGTACACCTGTGAACATGCTCATAAGTAGTTTGTTGGATACAAATGTCCATCAACAATACTAAAATTGACTGGCATTCAAGCAATCATTGATTGGTTTTAACTGTTCCAATGTCTACCAAGAAAGCTTTCATCATTACAGAACTTCCACCAGCTTGGACTTTTGACACAAGGCATGCCAAATTCTGCAGGTCAAACCATTCTAATCATTCTTTCTTAACCTCTCCCATTAACTAGCAAAGATGGCAAAGTACACATCCTTCATTCAAGTAGAAGCACAGATGCATATGTTTTTAAAAGACTCTGGTAAAAGATGAAGTACTGACTATACTTGTTCACTCAAGTTAAAGTAAAGAAGGTTGGGCTCTGACATGTAGCCATTACTACCACCTGTTTCAGTGTCATGCTGATAACTGGACCTCATCATTATAATATATTAATATAAAGTAATTTAAAATTGTCACCTAATGAATGTATCTAGGTTGAACAACCACCATATAGAACACAAGCAGAGAAAAGATGATGATGATTATCAGGTGATCAGGAATGTCTTTATTCTCATTCATTTTTACATCACTGACTTCCTCTGTCTCATCCATGATAGCCAGACTCCTTGTTGCCTTCTGCCCTGCTCATTGTTAGCTTCGTAGGCTGGCCTATGTTTGTAGTGTGTAATAGCCAGGAACTAAAACGTCAGTGGTAGATCGAAAAAGCAGTGCAATGACAAGAAATGGGTCTATTGGCCAAAAATGGCGCACAATGAGAAGAAAAAAAATGTATCAGGTCAACAAATGGATTAAAACTAAAGTTAAGAGCCTGCTTTGAAAATTGTAAGAAGTAGAAAGAACAGATATTAGTGTAAAAAAATTAGTGTGAAAGTAAAAAGTTGTCAGAAGTAAAGTACTTATACCAGAAAAGTATTCTTAAGTAACAAAGTATTTGTGCTTTATTCCTTCCTATTTCGGTTAACTAGAAGTAAGAATTTTAGGAAGTTAAAGCATTTTATTTGTAAAGTATTTGTAAATCACTTTTAACAATATAAATTGTCTCAAAGCAGCTTTAAAGAGTTAAAGCGGTGAAAAAGAACGTCATCTCGGTGGCACCGATTGGCCATTCATTACTGCTCTAAATTTAATATTGGAATCGGACCTTTAAGCCTTAAACATAAAAAATGCATTTAACCTTTATGCTTATTTCTTTTATTAGTCAAAGGAGAGCAGTAGTCTAAGATAAAATCATTGTATACTTGGCTACACCAACATTCTGCAAACCTTAAATCTTTTATTACTGTTTGCCTTATTCTGTACCACTATTAAAACTCTGAAACTCTCTTCTTTGTGTTATCTCACAGATATTTTCTTTGCTCCTTGGCCAATGGCTTGTACATTAGGACTTATTGATTACTTTCACATTTTAATTGATTGAGTGCGATTCTCTGAACACCTTGCAACATACAAACATTGATGTTCCAAAGCATAACACCCAGCACACAAGCTCTCTGTCACATACACTCACCTCATTACTAATGGCATACACCAGGTTCCCATAATGCATTACTACAGACCTGGACATTCATGTAATTGCAAAGAAACAGTGTATTATTTTCTGACTTACCAAGCCTTATTTTGTGTACTTATATTGGTTTTAGATGCCTACAGGTTTCCCAATAAACATCTGTAACTGCAAATATAACAGTTTTCAGTTCCTGACAATAGCTTTTATCAGTTGATCAACATTTCCAAAAAACAACAACAAATGATGACACCACTAATCAGTATAAAATATACTATATACTCAGATACATAAATAAAAATGCATTTAAAAGATATGAAAACCCATTAAAAATAAAGTTTAAAGTTCGAAACACAATCAAAATAAAGCTAGCTGCTTAGTCAGTAGTAGTATTGTCTGAGACCAAGGAGACAAATAAACATCTTGTGTTTCAATGCTCAACAATGTGATATTAATCTGTAAATGATGTGATCCAAAAGCTGTTATCAGCATTTTACAGGTGGAAGCATGGATTGGTAAGCCATTAACTAGCTGAATGAGCTAGATTAACCAAACTAACACATTTTCTGAAGTTTTGCATTTTTAAAATGTTAAACTATAGATAATGACTCGATCATGGTAGTGGTGTGTAGCTAGAATCATGTATGTATGAACATAAGATAATAAAAAACAAAGCAAGCTACTAATTTATAGATACACTTGGCTACATTAGCTAGACAGCTAGTGCTATATTTCTTTACATACATGTTTCTTCACATACTGATAATTGAGTTCATTTGGCTGGTTAACATTTAGAATTGCTAAAAAATAATTTTTTTTAAGTTACTTTTATCAGCTGTAGGCATAAAAAATACATGTGTGAAATAATTCACTTTTCACTTCTTACACCTAATATGTGTCTTTGACCGAGTGGACATTCAACAGATAAATAAAGATCAGTGTATAATGTCATGTTGACTGCAAGTTTTTCCACCATTAATGCTTGTCTACATGAAGTGCTTCAGGGAATAAATATTTTGGCAATAAATGAAAAACAAACAAACAACTGACATAAATCTAAACAAGGATGTGTTTAATATATTAGCATTGTAAATGCATAGCATTGTGGTTAAATCAATCAAGTATTAGTTTGTCCTGCATGTTTGACTCTAGAGCAGAGGAAAAGTTTGGCACTGAATAAACACAATTAAGCTGGACCAGTGATAAAAAAATACCAAACAAAAGACCTGAACAGATACATACTAACTTAAGCCAATTCCTGGGGTGACCAGCCTCCAGCATTTATAGAAATAGAAATGGTAATACTAATAAAGTTGAAGCATTGGTCTTATATTTCTTTAATTTTTATATATATAAAAAAAAAATAATACACTCTATATACTGTACATTAATTGTTCATATAAGCATATTTTTGGCTGTATATTAAAAATGATAATTTCAGACAGCATACATACCGAAGTCCCTATTTTTACCCTTTTTTATCCTCATCCGATTCCTCTGTACAAGCACATAAACCATTAGAGCTGTATTTGGTGAAACAAGAAATGTTCTCTAGTCATTACGTTTGGAAATCAATATATGGGGGTGGGAAAGAATGTAGCTTGTGAAGTCATAGAAACAGTTTCATTCCTATCCTTTTCTGTTCTGTGCTGAGGGGTAAATTGTTTTCTTTCCTGCATCAGATATGCAATTGCCTTGGGAGCTCATTCACTTTTAGTCATTACTCTAGTGTAGACAGAATGTGCCTATTTTAAGTGTTTATATGAGTAAACGAGCAAGAAAAAACAACTTGTTTGCCCAACATAACTGTTCTAAAACAAATATTCTCAAGATTTTTGTTTAGAATCGGATTTTAAAAAGAGAAATAGTGACCACACAGTGTGAGCTATTAATTCTGTGTACCAACAGTAAAACAGTAGCTGTTTTATCCTTTAACTTTTTATTTACCACATATACAACATAACATACACCAAATATGTCCTACAATAATACTCAAACACACTTGTGCTGTGGTGAAATGTGACCCGTTTGGCTTTTCATATGACTTTATTTATAACTACATATTTTATATTTTATTTTTTAACTATACACTCCAATCTTAATAATTTTGTAAACTCTTAATAATAATAAAAGTAATACATAAAACATTTATAATGTATACTTCTGGCAAAATATTAAGCTTTTCATGGTCTTAACAATAAATTATTTATTCTGTAGATCTCTCAGTTCAATATAAGCCTGGTTTAATTTATGATCTTATCACACCCTTGATTGATTGCATCAGGTGTGGTAGTTAACCAAATACATCTCAAAAGAGATGGGTTAATTTAAATTTTACATCAAATATGTATAATCATAATTTTACTATAGAATGTATAAGTGAATCTCCAGTTTTTGCCCAAAAACTGCTCACAGCAGCAAAAGTAAATGAGCAAATGGTAGCACAGGGGTGCATTTGTTTTATTTTCTGACCAATACTTTTATGTTTAAACCATTAAAAGCCTAATATTTAGCTATTTTGGGCTTGGCAAGTTTTATTGCCCAGGAGTGTATTGTTTCCTGATTTGGCTTTCGATACCGGAGACACTTATTTAAATGATTACATGACTCATGATAGTTGCACTCTAAGCAATTGCATTCTATTCCGCTTGATTAATTAAAAGAGTGTGCTATGTGTGCAGCAGCTTGTGTGCTTGTAGCTCTCAGACTACTCTCGGGGGATTGGGAGCCAAAAGAAAACAGTTTCCAAACAGCTTCTAGAACCGTTGCATAACACTTAGCTTGCACTCACATTCCTCGACTGACCCAGGTTTCTCTATAGCGCTCTGTGCACACAGGAACCACACCCACTTTAATTGAAGGACATTTTCTGTCTGAAAGGTAACCTGTTTGTGAGTTGCTTAAGCTGCATACTATGAAAGTCTTTAAAAAAAAAAAAAAAGGGTACCTTTTAACATTTAAATTAAAATGAATAGCAGGAAAACTTGATTTTTTATAAATCTTTTCTAAAGACAAATGTTAATGGCAAACATGGGTGTATATTTAACCTAATATATTAACCTTGTGCCTGTGAAAATGTTAGGTACAGTATATCTAAATAACAGGTTGGCATACATAAGATCCAGCCAATCGAGGAAAATGCACTGCACTTTAAAATGTACAGCACATACAAGTGAAGAGTAAAACACACACTTGTACAAATGTTCACATAATCTTTCTCTTTTTAAAATAACCTCATTCTAATTCATGTCAGAATGCCACTCTGCAAAAGTTACAGGGAATAAAATACAAAGTTTAAATACATTCTTAAATTGACCTGGAAAATTTTGCAGTATAACAAACTAAAATTGGATGAAAATTACAGCTAATTAGTGAAAATCATCACCAGCTGGTGCATTTTATAGAACTAACAAAAAAAGTTATTGCTTTAGCCTTTAGTGATTTAATGCCATTTATTTAAAGTTACTACACTATTTATATTTAACCCCCTAACAGAGTATTAGGTTTTTTTAAAGCTGTTCAATGTTTATGGTATAATAATAAAGCAGAGAAAATTTAAATTATTTGAATGCTAAGTGTGCAGGCTTTTTCTGAAAGTGCTTCATTTAGTGCAATCTGTACTAGGAAGTGGTAAAATGGGTGTATCTGTACCTTCAAACCGGACATAGACAGGAAAGTGGTTTCATTACCACACAGACCTGATTTGTTCAGGGTTGTTCATGTGAATGACCCTTTCCTTCCCTTACAGATTACAGAAGCCTGTATTGTACTAAACTGTATTTTACTGTATTTTACTAAAGCACCAATTCACTTTCTATTGGCAAAAAAAAACACATCTTGACCTACTATGCATGCTTTCTAAAGTACAGACATCCTAAATTAACAGCACTCAGCAGGACTCTTCAAAAAGATCAATCTAACGGCATGTAATTAGCCCATGACAGACTTAGTCCTGTGCCTTGAGGATCTGTTTCCCTACAGGGCTTCACTCCACACCAGATTTAGGATCTTCTCTATATTAGAGCCAGGTGTGTTCGAGCTAAAGTCAGCAGGATAAAAAGGCTCTTGGAATAGTTTCAGGCATTCAAAGTTAAGCCTTTTTTGTGTGGAATGTCTTATTTCGTGCAAGACAATTATCCCAGTTTCTTTGGAGAAAAGCATTCTGTAATTCGACTCCATACTGAAAGTAATTTAAATAGAACCTGTCAACTTACACCATAGTTGTAAGATTGTTGTATCTTATTTAATGTCTCACATTTGTATATGCTCGATTTCGCTCTGAAAGTTACAGGTCTGCTATCATTCAAATCCTAGATTTACTACAATGCAAATGTTCCAAAAAATTGTTTTTTAATTGTAACTCATTGACAGGTTATCATTGCATGCATCATTGGACCCCCTTAATCTAAGCATTATAAACAGATTTAAAAGATGTCTTTAAGCAAACTGAAAATAATAGTGATATGTTGAATGTTTCTTGGAAAGAGACATTTATTGAAGCTTTATGGATAAAGCCTTCACATTTAGTGCTTTGCATTGTTCAGAAATGTTTCTTCTATAGTCACACAAATATACCATCACACCAGACACAGTCTGTAACTCATCTTTCCCTCATGCAGACTATTAAATAGTAGTACTGCGTTTAGACAGTTCTCAGTTTTTTGTTGTAATGGTCACACCAATTAAGGTATATGTTTTTGCTATATAATTTAAATGAAAGTTGATATGATTGTGTGAAAGAATACCAGTAATGCATATATAATACATAAAGGACTACAGTAATTAACAATTTTTTGGAACCTAAGAAAGCTCAGCCTTGTAACTTTGTTGTTGTTTCTGCCAGCATCTATGTTTGTCACATAATTGGACTTTGAAGTTCTCTATCTTTGGAGCATCGTAAACAAAAACCTGTTTCCTGTGTGGACAAAAACGACTACACATACAATCTCTGAGAATTCCTTTACATTGTGTGGTAATGAACTTAATTTTTTGTGTAGAGCTGCAACAACTAATCAATAATAATAATATATAATAAAAATAATATGAATAATAATCGATAATAAAATTTGTTGTAAATCAATCGAAAACAACAATCAATGCCGTTATCGATTAGTTGGGCTGCTCAAGTTACGGGTTAGCGTGACGGTAAGATAACACAGCCGCTTGTGAAAATGGCATACAGTGCACGGTCAACCGGCAGAGTGAAAAGTGTGATGGCATGGGAGCATTAAATTATATATTATATTGTAAATTATATATAAATTATATATTCTAGATGCTACTATCTTCACAAATAAACAAAATATCTGTGTTTTTGTAAATTTTTGTTATTTTTTTTTTTTTATTTTTTTTAACAAAGATTTTCAAAACAATGTTATTTTTAAGCATAGTTGTCCACGTACTATCCGCGAAATACAATACAAATGTTGTTTTATTGCTTCACCTTGCATACTCAAATGCTGTTTGTTTTTTTTGTTTGTTTGTTTTTTGTGATTTTGTTATTTTATTTTATTTTTTATTACAGAGGAGAAATTATTAGCTTTATAATGTCTAAATTAAAGATGGTTAAAGTCTATATGTGGCGTTTCTTTTTTTTAAGTAAAATTTTATACATGAAAAACCCTAAATTTATATAGTTATAATAAGCAAAACATATAATAATTATCAAAATAATCGTTCGTTGTAGCCCTATTTTGTTGTTATTGATGGTTCACACCAACAGCTCACACTAGCTCATAGTCAATGCCTAATTTAATAAGTGTATTAATCATCACAGGACACAAAATGTTTACCATTACAATTGTTGCTTATGTGCTTATTTTGGAAATAAATAAATATATACACACACACACAGAGAGAGAGAGAGATATATGTATCTATATGTATGTGTGTGTGTGTATATATATATATATATATATATATATGTATGTATGTAGGGATAGTGTAAGGGAGCTGTGTGTTCTTTGTTATTAGTGGATTAAACCTTTATTCGCAAGGGTGGAGCTGTTTTCCCCCAGTTCTATTTCCTTTGTGAAAAGGCGGTGTCAGTGTTGGTTCTGCTGTGAAAGTGACTGTGACAATCGTGGTGTCCTCCTCGTTCATCACTTATTCAAACACAACGCAGAGACAATTGGGGGAGCACACCGGCGAAGAGGGTTACATCTTTGGTGCCGTGACCCGGATTGTTGGTTTTCTATGTCAATGGAAGTAAGCTTTCGGATAATTTGTAAAAAAAAAGAAAAAAAAAATGTCCTGTATTTAAATAGTATTTAGTATATAGTTATATCTCTTGAAGTGGCTAATTGTATTTCATTGTTTATTTTATTTATTCATTTTTTTTCTTTTCTCATACTGTGTGATTTAAAGGTTGATAAAGTTCTTTTTGAGTAGAAAACACATGATAAACACAAACACATCCACTTACTAAATTGCAATTCATTTAATTACAATTTTGCAAACAATATATATTTAGGATTGTACACTACGTCCACAACTGCCTGTTGATCTTATTTTCGGGCTGACAACTGAAAAACCGCCATGTAAGTACAGTGAATATGTCCAGTCGCTGCGTGAATGCTTGACATACGCTTATGGTGAGGCAGACAGAATGTCGAGGCATGCTAAGGAACTTCAGAAGAAGCACTATGATAGGAAAGCCAGGAGTAATGTGTTTCAACCTGGTGACAGAGTGATGGTGAAATTGTGTTATGTTGAGGGAAAACAGAAGCTGGCTGACAGGTGGGAACCACATCCATATATTGTAGTAAAGAAACAGCCAGACATTCTGGTGTATGTGGTTCATTCAGAAGATGGTGACAGGGAAAGAGTTATCCACCGAAATCTTCTGGCCCAGTGTATGTTTTTCCCGGTGGGCTCAAAGCACCTAGCTGGAGATGAGTCGGACATTGCAGAAGTGTCTGGGATAGACTCAAGTGATGCTGAGGGAGAAGTGGAAGTGGTGGAAACTGGCGAGAGTGGAGAAAGTGGCAGAATTACACAGTGCACAAGTGTGGGTTTGCCAGATATTGCGGACGAAGAGTGCAAACAGAATGAGAGTCTGTTGGAAGAGATTGTGGGAGAAAGGACAGCGCAAAATGAGCAGACACCACTGGAAGTCTCAGATCTTGGCTGTCCAGAGAGGAGATATCCTGACCGGAAAAGGTGCCCACCAAGTAGACTCTCTTTAGACATTCATGCCATAAATGGTGAAAGTGACCAGGAGAAGTTAGAGAGAGGAAGAAAATTGTCGGAAGCTGCCAAGGCCAGGAAGACCTGCTTTAGCAACATTGTTAGTCATGCGCATACTTGATAGTGTCTTAAGTTCTAAATTTGCTTGATTTCAATTATTTAGGTTTAACCTGAGTTTACAGATGACTGGGACGACATCATTTAAGGTGGGGGTGGATGTAGGGATAGTGTAATTTGCTCTTCCTGCCTTTGGAGGGAGCTGTGTGTTCTTTGTTATTAGTGGAATAAACCCTTATTCGCAAGGGTGGAGCTGTTTTCCCCCAGTTCTATTTCCTTTGTGAAAAGGCGGTGTCAGTGTTGGTTCTGCTGTGAAAGTGACTGATTCGGATAAAGAAGCCTAATTAAAGAAAGCTGCTCTGTTTGACTCAACAATCGTGGTGTCCTCCTCGTTCATCACTTATTCAAACACAACGCAGAGACAATTGGGGGAGCACACCGGCGAAGAGGGTTACATATATATATATATATATATATATATATATATATATATATATATATATATATATATATTTCTTATTTATTTATTTTTATTTTTTCCACGTTTTTTCCACGTTTTCTACTGCGAATCTGCGGTACATTTTAAACTAAATATATTTTCCAGATGTTGTAATATCTCGGCTGATTTGCTGATATCACTCATATTAAACCCAGATTCCTACTGTACTAAATGAAAACACATACTTGAGACCACTGATTTGGGTTTAAGTAAATTGGAATAGTGTAATAACCTGTCAACCAAACGGTGCCATTACACGGCATGGAACAATAGTTAAATAACCACACACTTAAAGCTTAAGTTAGATTTCAGTCATCTACTTCCCAGATCTGACATAATTAACAGAGTTATACTGAGCCCATATTAACATTCTGCATCTGGAGTCCATTTGACTCTGCTTATAATGTAGTCTTTCCTCTCTATCCTTTGCCCTTAAAAATGAATTGTTTGACAAGGAGCTTCTTCAGTTTCTAAACAGTGCACAGAACTTTGAGTTGTTATCATACAAATCAAATGTGCATGTTTTACTTAATTAATTATAAAGGCCTGTCACTAAGTCTAAATGTTTGCTCTATGATCATTACAAACAACTGGTGGCATAATAAAGATTTGAATTTAGCGAACATTTATAAATAGAATTCTGTTTAAATTATAATCACTAAAGCAATGGACCAGTGGTTTATCGTTTAGACTTGTCTCATGTCATTTCTGACATATGTTTATTTTTGTTACATTGTGCATAGAGGAAGCTAATTGTTTTTGTTGTTGTTGTTGTTATTAGGCATGAATAGCAGTGTGCTATTGTCAGGAAGGACAAAGAAGAATGCTTTTAAATAACTGGTAAATCCATTAAGGTTTATAATTAGGCCTAACAATATTTCCCCTGAGTCCACTGCTAATCTTTAAAAAGTAAACAGTAAAACTGTCAATGTAATTGTGTGACTTTAGGTGAGAGTTTCATGTGGGAACAAAATGTGTAAAAAAAAAAACACCATCTCACAGTTTAGTCTAGATGCCAAAGTTTTATTTTTAATGAAGCTGTATGAAATTAAGTGAACCACAAAAGGGTTGCTGTTTTTTTTTTTTAACTCCCAAAGTATGGAATGGCCTGTTAATCCCAAAATGTTATCTAAAATCTATAATGAATAATCTTAGCCAAAATGAGCTCCACTGCAATACGGATGGTCTGAGAATTGTGAATTAGCTCCAGTCTTGTGCAAGCTGGCCATCTGTTTCCACACAGAGGCCTTATGGCCTCTGAAGTGACTGCTTCTGTCATCTGTATGACGTCATTTCATTAAGATCACCCATTGTTTCTCATTACTGTCAACAGAGACACTTAAGTTGAGTGGTGGCATGACTGCAGTGTGAGGATAAGCTGTTTATCATGGACCTACAGCATGGTAAGATTTATTTGCTTTCTAGGCACCAAGAGCTAGAGTGAAGAAAAAGGATTTAGAGATGAGTGCTTGAAGCAGTGTTGTATCCCCTTACTGACTGCTGTGTTGTGCTATACATCATAAACAGGGAGCGTGATGCTTGATCTGCCGGATATTCTTGTTATTGTTAGGGTGGCACTTTGGCACAGCAGGTAATTTTGCTGCTTCACAGTTCCAGGGAATGTGTGCAGTTGTTTCTTTGTTTCTGTATTTCTGTGCCAAGTGTTTTAAATACTGTAAGAACCGAGGTTTATAGCGAATATCTACACTTGCTAGTTAATTCTTTACTCAAGTGAAAGAAAAAGTGGCTCATTTAAAATTTACTCAGAGTTAAGGTGGGGGATTCTAAAGTAGTTAAAAAGGGTATATAAATCTCAAACTAGTTGTTTTTAATTGAAGGAACACATTGTACAGCGGAACCCGGTTATCTCGCCCTCGGTTACCTCGACAACCCTATTAAGTCGACGTGTTTGAAGTGGAACCGCCAAATTCTCGCTTTGTCTTAACATTTTTTTTATAAGTTATGTCGACTTTTTTTTTATGTCGCCGAACCCTGATATCTCGAGCACAAGGGGGGAAAGATTTGCCATTTAACGTCGGTTTAACAGCCGCAGAAGAACTCGCGGAAGTGGCGGAAAAATCAAGCCTTACAGATGCTACAGGTGTTGTATTGTATACTGGTGAATCTCTGCTGTTAGTTAGTGCATGTGAATGTGTGATGACCATCCAAAATCATAGAATGAACACCGGCAGGATTGGGGGGAATCCACGGTGCGCTTTGGGAAGAAAAGAGCAGCCGTTGAGAGAGTGCCGGTGGGAAGGCACGTACCGGGATACGCATGAGCGATAACAACGACCGCCGTGAACCAACATATACCAACAATAACGCACAATGAGAGTGTGGAAGTTTAAATAGGAGCTGGTGATGATGATAAACGAGCACCATATGTGCGCGATTGAAGCCGGGAGCTTCAGAGAAAGCGGCCGAGAAAGCACCTGACACGCTGAAGGGGGCCGAAGGGGGCGTGGCAGGTGGATTCCTGACAGATAAACATGTACTGTATGTATTTTTATAGCATGCCTTCATCAAACAAATCGCGGCAACGCTATTGTGTAAAAAAACCCTTCAAAAACACATGCATGCACATTCTCATTTATTAACGCACATCATGTACATAAAAAATTTCAAGCACGTTAATATATTGCCGCCATTTTGATTTTCGTTTATCTCGATCATCGGTTATCTCGATGCTTTTTGGCGACCCCCTAGGACATCGACATAACCGGGTTCCACTGTAATTGAAGTGCAATAAAAAATTTAAATAAATAAAATAAACACTACAGTCCATGACTTTAGTCTAATGTGACTTTTTTTCTGTTATAATCTCATTTATGACGATGAGACAAGTTGCAAATGCAGATTCAGTATTCAGACAGTGAACGCATGCATTGAACAAATCCTTGCCTTAGTGACAAATCAAAACATTTTGATTTAACACTGCATTCTCAAAAAAACTGGTTATAAAATAATGCTGGTTATAAAATAATCTAATACAACATGAGCAGATCTACTCTAAAATATAATATTTTTCATTTATTTTATATGATAATTAAATCGTGACACTGGTAATAGAGCTAGGTTATTTGTGCATTGAAAATTTTGCCCCAACTCCCCATTCATTTCCAACCCAGGTTGGAAACATTAGCAATGTCATGCAGTTATGCAACGCAACATTACAACAATTATATAAACTAAAGATATAATTATTATGTGGTTACACAGACCTGGCGCCAGACCGTAACTAACAGGTCGGCATGCAGCTTCCAACGAAGCTTTCAATTAGCAACAAAAACTTGCAAATACAGGGCATAAAAACAACCAATACAGTGCAAGTGCACACTCATAAAACTGGTACAGATTGTCAGCTCATTTCCTGTAAAGTGAACACGGAAATTACAAATAAAACAATGTTACCTCGATCACGTTGCGACAAAATCAAAACATTGTATGAATATATGCTGTGATAACGTTCTAATAGTCACATTTAAGCTTACATAAATTAAATAAACTCTTAACTTTGTAAAATCCTCTCTGTTCATTTGCATTTTTTCAGTTAGGTTAGCCAGCGTTTACACGCATTTACACGGCTCGCGCCAACATAAAATTTATGACAGCAAAAGCAAAGTGCAGAATCAGCTTCTACATGGTACTCAAGCCAGTCTTGATTAGTACCAACCAGAGACAAAAGCACGTTTTTGCCACTGAATATGCATGCAGGGTACTGCTTTATTATTACTTGATAAGGTTAATTGATCCACAGCCTATAGATTAGCTCTAATCTTTGAGTTTGAGCCAACAGGTGTTAGCGTGATGCCAGGTAGAGTAGGCGGTGCTGGCTATGAAAGAAGAGTAAGTTCTAGTATGTTCTAAATCTAAAGAAGAGCTTAAAGAAGCAGAACCGACAAGGCATTTTCTTATATAAGGGACAAACTTATGCTTATAAAGAACATCTTATTCATTTTTATCACCACATTATCTGTGTAAAGCTGCTTGTTCATTGTTAAAAGCGCAATACAAATAAATATGAATGGAATTGAATTGAATTATATCCATATTTTGACATGATCTATGAAATGCTGTGGAAAAAAACATGTTGCTATCATTAAGGGTTTACTCCACGTACACATTAATATTCTTAAGACATACCAATGAGCATGAGATGCCGCAATACAACCAATCAAAGAAACAGGTTTATTTTCATAAAAAATGTAACACGTACCTGTATTTTCTATCTTTTATTACATTCAAAATAAAACTTTCAATGTTGAATTTATTTCAATTATTCTTGATATCTATTCGATAAATTAAAATCTGTGTAGGGGCACAACAACCTCTTTAGGGGACACTGGCAGCAAGTTCTCCCCCTTGATGCCAGCCAGCTGAATTTACATGAACATGCTTGTGCAGGTTTGATGTCAAGTTTTAAATAAGCTGCAGGTTCAAACACCTTGGGCAAACACTGCCTACAGTGCATGATAAAGCTGTTGCCTTTCTTGCATGTCCACCTCTGAATACCTGAAACATGATTGCAAAACAGTATAACAGTATTGTCATACTTGTGTAAAAGTATTTTACTTCACTATTTTAGTTTGTTGCAGGGGTAGAATAGTTTAGATTGCAGCCCTGAGAGTTAGATTTTTACAAAATATTCTGTGATTTTACTGTCTTATTATTATCCACAGAGAAATGCTGCTGGCTATTTTGTGGTCTTTCTTGTGTTTTCTGAAATGAAACGTTTTGGTGGGTGTATTTCTGACTGTATACTCACCATCCACTTTAATATGAAAGCCTGTACATCTATGCGGTTTAATCAGGCAATTAAATGACTGCAGCACAATCCATAAAATCATACAGATAGAAGTCAAGATCTTCAATTTGATGCAATTTTGTACAATATAAAAGTAGTACAATAACAAAAATGTTTTCTACAGCTATAAGCCAAATCAGCACAGTGGGGCTTTTATGCCAGCAAGAAATAACCCATTTAAATGGTTTGTTGCATAGCCATGACTTCTTGTTTTCCAGTTTATTGTTCCAGTAACTTGACTTGACTACAGCAACAAACAATGAATAGTGGTCCAAAGGGCTGTAGAACAGCAGCTCATATGACAATATTTTGGTACACAGATTTATCCAAATTGATTTAAAAGTGTAGCAGAATGTAATCCATGTGAAATGTATTTAAAAGGATATAACAGTTTTTCCCTACAAACATTTGTGTGCTGAATTAGATGAATGTTTTGGTCATTATCAACTGGCTCTTTTTTTCCTCTCTAAGTCTCCTATACTGGGCCTGATTGGGTCTTGTTTGTGTTAATTCTGCTGAGCTACACTACTTTTTGTTTATTGTATTTTTAAAGGTCTTTCACCTCCCTCCTATAAAGTTCTGTCTTTTGAAAACTGTACTGAATATTCAACATAGAACTTAACCATAGACCCGTTATTCAGACATGAGAAGCAAGTCATGGACTGAAACATTAGATTTGAAGCAAAGAGGTGTCATGGTTTTCGTCATCAGACATATGTGCCCACTGTAAATAAAAAGGAAGATGGTACGTCTAGGGAAAGCTCTTATACTCTGTTAGGCAAATTATTCAGATTTCTGGGATGTATATAATAAGAAATTGGTTTTAGGGTTTTAGTATGCTCCTGCTTATTGACTGTAAATAACTGCCCATTCTTTGAGCGTGCAGTGATGAAAGTTTTCCAGCAAGTTGTTTTTTTGTTCTTGCTCTAAATAATAGTTGATGCTTCATTCCAGGCAACAGGGCAGAGGCATCAAGTAGGATTTCAAATATTTGAACTTGTGCCATTGTTTGAAGTCATGAAGAGTCTCTGCAAGTGTGTGCTGAATTTGCTTAGAATCACTGTGACAATATAACAGTAGATATTATTTAAATAGGTTATAAAGTGAATTTCCCTCTGGAATGAATAAAGTGGCTGACTTACCTACCTACCAACAAACCAAACAAATGTATCTACAGTAGGTTTCCTGTAGAAAACAACTACAAAATACCATAACCAAGGTCTGATTTATTTATATTTACTCATTTAGCAGATGTGACAATAGAGAGCATTTAACAGAAAGCTGCAGGGCCTGTTGGCATTCCCGGATGTGTTCTCAGAACATGTGCTGACGAACTGGCGGGGGTCTTACTGGATTTATTTAACCTGTCCTAAGCCCAAGCAATTGTGGTCACCTGCTTTAAGATCATCTCCCTCGTGCCAGTGCTAAAACACTCCGCCTCAATGTGCTTCAATGATTACCACCAGTAGCCCACACCCCCATCATTACCAACTGCTTTGAGCGGGTGATCCTGGCACACCTCAAAACCTTTCTTCCCACCACCCTGGACCCACACCAATAAGAACAGGAGCACAGAGGACACAGTTTCCATAGTGCTGCACTCTCTATGTTCCTTGACTTCAGTTCAGCATTAGCATATCACTCTGCAACTGGCTACTGTGACATTCTGACAAACAGGCTCCAGCATTCCACCACTGCTCTTCCACCCTCATCCTTAGCACTAGAGTGATGACTGTGCATGGTGCACTGACAACAACTTGTTGCTTAACACCAAAAAGACCAAGGAGCTCATCATAGACTTCAGAAAGGAGAAGGGTGGCGTACACACCCATCCATATCAATGGAGAGGTGGTAGATCATGTCACCAGCTAAAAATTCCTGGGTATCCAAATCTCTGAGGACCTTACCTGGACAAAAAACAGCTCCAGTCACCAGGCTTACCAGCGCCTATTCTTCCTGAGGGCTCTGAAAAAGAACCATCATTCTTTAGACGTCCTCTTGAACTTCTACCATTCCACCATTGAGAGCATCCTGACCAGCTGCTCTGTGTCAGAACGAAAAGTGCTTCAGAAGGTGGTGAGAACTGTTTAATGCATTGTGGGAACTTTACTCCCAAAGACTGTTGACATTTACAGGAAACACTGTCTCAGAAAAACTTACAACATCACAAAGGACTTCTCTCACCCTGCCCATAAACTGTTTGCAATCTGCCCTCTGGGAGGTGCTACAGGAGCCTCCAGACCAAGACAAGCAGGTTGATGAACAGCTCACAGCCCACAGAACTCTGCACCCCAGGAGCACCATTTACCCTCCACCCTTCTCTACAACGCCACCCAACCCAGAAACACGCACTGAACTGAATTCTATACACTGCATCACCTTGCTCTAGGTTGCACTGCTCATAATATACCTTATGCACACTGTAATACTCAAGATTGTACTATAATAACTGATACATATGTTGCACCCACTATATATATTAGTCTTTTTTTTCCATATCATTTTGCACATAAACATTGTATATAATCGCCTCTCTATGTACTGTTCATTTATGTCTCTGTGTACTGTTTATTTATATTCAATGCTCATTTGTATTGTTCATTTATGTCATTGTTTTTAGGTATCATATATCATAGCCTTACCAACCTGTACATATGTAAAAAAAATTTACACTGCTACCAATGCACTTCTAGAAAGATACTAACTACTTTTCGTTGCCCTGTACTGTAACTTGTGCAATGACAAAGTTAAATTTAATCTAATCTAATCTAATCTAAGATAATAATAAAGATTATGGAACTTGTTCTCTGACCCAACAGAGGCAGTTTAGCTGTACCAACATGATTTAAAGTCACAACCTTCTAACCCAGTAACTCAACCCATGTGATAACAATTCCCACATGGTATGTTAAAAGGTAGGTATAAATATACAGACATTTTCTAAAATGGATTAAAATAATTATTTTCCTTAAATTTCTACAAACAATACCCCTGAAAGATTTCTGCAGCATTGAGGGTCCCAATGAGCACAGTGGCCTCCATCATCTGTAAATGTAAGAAGTTTGAAACCACCAGTCCTAGGCCAAACTAAGCGTTCAGGGGAAAAGGTCCAAATTCTCTGGTCTGATGAAACAAAGCTTGAGCATCATGTCTGGAGGAAACCAGACAACGTTTATCACCTGGCCAATACCATCCGTTTTTCAGTGGCAGGAACTGGAAGACTAGTCAGGATTGAGGGAAAGATTAATGCAGCAATGTACAGTACAGAGAATCCGTGATTAAAAGCCTGCTCTGGACCGCAGACTGGTTTGACGGTTCATCTTCCAACAGGACAACAACCCTAAGCGCACCGCCAAGATAACAAAGGAATGGCTTTGAGGCAACTCTGTGAATATCCTTGAGTGGCCCAGCCAGAGCCCAGCCCACCAACGCTCCCCATCCAACATGATGGAGCTCGAGAGGTTCTGCAAAGAAGAATGGGAGAAAGCTTGTAGCATCATACTAAAAAAGATTCAAGGCTGTAATTGGTGTCAAGGTGCTTCAGCACAGTATTGAAAAAGGCTGTGAATTTTTTTTTTATTATTTTTATAAATTTGCAAAGATTTCAAACAAACTTCTTTAACATTGTCATTGTGGGGTTTTGTTTGTAGAATTTAGAGGAAAATAATGCATTTTAATCCATTTTGGAATTAGGCTCTAATAAAATGTGGAAAAAGTGAAGAGCTGTGAATACTTTCGAATGTACTGTATATACACTGGATGGAACACCAGTCTAAGACTGAGCACCGTGCACACAGACGTTCAACCTTGCAGCAATTTAGATTAGTCAAATTCACCTAATGTACTGGCATGTTTCTGGCAACTACACAAATCCTTTATCAGGCTCTCGACTCTAGATTATTAGCTCTGAAGTTGTGTAAGACCTCTTCTTTAAATGATTTCATTAAAAAGGTTTATATTGACACAGGGGTTTTTTCATTCTAAATTTTAAATATAATTAATGCAAAAACTAAATTAAGGCTTTAAAGTCAATTTAAATGTGAACCTCGGTTTAGCATTTAGAAGTGCACACAGGGCTAACTAAGCAAAGGGAAAAGGCTTAAATATTTTCAACCTTGATCTTGATCTACTGGGGAAATCAGCTTGGAAAAACATTTTTCTCTATGTACGTAAACACTCTTCCTGTGTTGTACACTACCATGGAAAAATGAGAGACCCTTCTTTCTGTTTTAGTACTTATTGTTGATTGTTTAGTGGCAAATAATAGTGATACGGAAAAGGTAAAACACATTAATTTGATTAATATATTTGTGATTTTCTGATAAATATACAACTTTATCTTTATTGTTCCTTATTTTTATTGTTTATAAATTAGTTTATTTATTGATTTTTTTAGGAAAAGCATTATGAACTACTGCATTGATAGAAATATGTAAATATTTTATTTTTAATATTAAACGTTAGTAATGTAATTGTATAAATTAGTACTGCTTGGCTGAAAACAGTTGTTTTGTATTTTCTTGCTATCTGCTTGTTTTTTTTATTAAATAAGATTACTTTATCTTATCAAATCAATTTACTTTACATTCCTTTAGTATTAGAAGTAGTACTTTCGTTTTGGAAGTGTAGCATTAATTAAATCCACCTTGTATCTTTATCTCTTGCCATTAATGTTATTCTAACCAAGGCAGTCAAGTCTTCTAATCTTCTAACATCTACAACTGAGAGTGCATATAGAAACAGCCAGGTTTCTAACATTCCGTTTCAGCAATTTACCCAAAATCATTGATCCAAACTTCCATTTATATTCTATCTATTTTTTTCTAGACTTTCTCTAGTCTCAAGATACACATTTTTTCAGTTGTGTGTGGTAGACCACATGTGGCTTTGAAAGCTCCTGTGCAGCTGCTTAGAATCATGTGGTTGAGAGAAAACTAAAAGCATCCAAAGACTGTCTCATCCATTATTCTTGACTGAACAGTCTTATCTATTATTTAATAGTGTATATAATGAGTCTATTTTTTTGTTTAATTTATTAAAAGGCACAGCAAATCAGCATATGATAAATGTACCTCTTTTTTATAGAAACATATTTCCTCACCTAAAACGAAGCTGCTGCTCAATCTGATGTCAAAGGAGAACATAGCTCTAAATAGTCTGCTATGGGTAAGAAAGTTTGCCATGCCATCTTGAAGTAATAGCCTGTAATGCCTTACAGTATATATTTGTAAATGTATATAAATGTCATGCAATTAAAGAGCAAAGTCTAAAATATTAGACTCAAATAATATTTGAAGATATTATCAAAAAGGATGATATTGTGTCAGTTTAGGACAAGGTATTTTTGTGTGTGTATGCGTGTTGGCTGCAGGTGACTTATTTGTAAAGGTACAGCTTACCTTCTTTGGATTAAATTAGATTTGATCTATGTAGATCCTTTAACTGAACATAAGACAAGCATTAAATAAATTACCTTTTAACAGTGCTTGGTCAAAATGAGACCAAGCTGCTCCTAAGAATACGTCCATGGTCTGCAATTCAGATGCTATTATTAAGTAATACAGGATGAAGGCAATACCTTTTGTATGTATGATAATTCTGCCCATATGTGAGCACTGGGGTAAATTAGAAAAAGTATTAAAGTAGGCACGAACAAAGATACATATTGGGAAAATTTTTAATAAGCAAGATTCAGGCAACAAAAATCTGGCAGAGATATCACTAAATGAGATGAGGTCCCTGATCAAAAAATAAATTAAAGACTGACATAATACCATAAGTTTTTTTTGGAACCTTAGCTGCTCAACTGTATAACATCGGGCCGAGGCAATCTTTAAAATAGTTAGAAAATATTATATATATGATGAATTTAAGGGAGTCTGTGATATTTAATAATAGATTAGGTACCTCTTGAAAAACAAACTTAACCTTAATGGCCTTTAAGTCCAAGGGCAGGGGCAACCCTGGCATTGCTTCTGAAGAGAGAAAGGTTTTGAAAATGTTTAGTCCATTCTGATACAAAATACTGGAGAGTTAAGAAGACATCCGTTTTTTGGAATAACAAAGAATGTTACCTGTATTAATGTTGTATCAAAAGGACCACAATTATTAAAAATATCTAGTATTAAATGTTTACTATTTTCAAAGCAGTTTTGTTTAATTGCTTAATGTAAATATACATGTACAACAGGCAAAAACAGAATTGGATAGTGAATGGCTGGAAGAAAGGAGTAGAAGGAGTCTAAATGTGACATTTTTGACTCTAACAGAAGGATTTATGTAAAACAGAGAACAGAAGAGAATACATTACCAGACTTCCTCATATTCACAGTCAAACATGGAGGTGAAAATTTCTTTAATTGGGGTTGTTTTGGAGCGGGAAAGGTTGGAGACTTATTTTGGGTAAATGGAATACTGAACCAATATCACTACCATTCTATACTTTCAACTTCACTATACAACAAGACAATGAGAAAAGGCATATGTCCAAGCTCTGTAAATATTATTTGGAGAGCAAACAGTCGACTGGAGTGTTATTTTTCAGAGAATGGCCTGCCCAGTCCCCACACCTAAATCCTATTGAACTGCTCTGGGGTGAACTGGATGAAGTCAGAAGTCCTAATGAAAGTCAGAAATAATTATCCAGCTAGTGAAGAACACCTTTGCCAGATTTTACAAAAGGCATGGTAAAGTATGTCAGCTGAGTGTTTGGAGAAAAGAAATGTCTAAATGCCATGGGTGTGTAAAGATTTTTTCATGCTAAGGGATGATTTTTCAATAAAAAAATTAAGTACCTTTATATATTTATTTTCTCAGTGTAAATCTTCATACCATTAAATTGTTTAGTTTGTTACTTATAAAATTGAGGATTTAACTTTTAACATTTGATCATAAATGAAAAAAAAATTGTCTAAAATGGCATCATTGCATGTAGTGTATTAATTTTTGTATTTACCTCTCTTATTTGGGTGGGGGAGGGGTGCAAACCATGATCTTGCATACCTCTCAGCAAATGTGCAGTTGTACACCTCAGTGTCCTTAATGATTGGGCTAATTTTGTGGATATTAAGTACTTAAAAACTCTAATAAACCTATAAAATTCATACTATTAGTGCATTCTAAATACTGTACATTTGGCATGTTCTGATCTAGGGTAAGTGGATGATCAGAAACAACTATGAAATAGAATCGTCAACAGTAGCATGGTAGAATGTTCAACAAAGAGATTAGGGGACTAAATTTAACAATAAGTATAAATAGAAATGACTAATGAATGAAAGTTGGCATGAAATCTAAAAGCTGTTGAACTTCTGATTTGTATCCTGGAATGCAAAGAATCATGGTGGTTAAGCATCCTAGAGTATTTTCTCAATTGAAAAATATATCAGCATTTAGAGTAAGTACAGAAACAGCACTTGTGAATAACTTTCTTTCTTTACAGTATCAGACCACGTATTTTGCTAAGTTTACTAGGGATTATGCTATGAATCTTGCTGTCCTTTCTGACCGTTAATATTTAAAGTGTAGTAAAGAACTTGTTCAGTTTTAAAAAAAAAACCAGTCCTTATACACAATCCCAATTCCCAAAGTTGATGAAGTTTTGGTGGACGATTGTCGTTCCATATGTGTCTGATACAGGATTGTAGATGCTCAACAGTTCTGAGTGTCCTTTGTTGTATTTTTAGTTTATTGATTTGCCAAATGTCTTCAAGTGGTGAAAGGTCGAGACTGCAGGCAGGCCAGTTCAGCACCTGAACACTTCTACTACAAAGTCATGCTATTGTAAAAGATGCAGTATGCAATTAGCATTGTCTTGCTCACATATGCAAGGCCTTCACTAAAAAGACATTTTCTAGATGGAAGCATTTGTTGCTCTAAAACCTGTATATACCGTTCAGCATTGATGGAGCCTTTACAAATGTGTAATTCCACAGGCACAAATGCTGTGTTTAATGATAACAAGCAAGGTGATCCCTCTCCTCTTTAGTCCAGAGGATTTGGTGTCCATGGTTTCCGAAAAGAAATAAAAATTTTGTTAATCAGTTGCTCATCAGGGACAAACTTACTTACAAAGAACATATTTACGTTTAATCACCACATTATCTGTGTAAAGCTGCTTTGAGACAATGTTCATTGTTAAAAGCGCTATACAAATAAAAATGAATTGAATTGAATTAATCTGACCAAATAAATTTTTTTGACTCTAAGATAATATTTATCATTTTACTATTCTGTTCAATTTAGCTAAACACTTGCAAAACAACTGAAACGGAATAATACAGTTTAATTTTAATAATAATTTTTCCAGATTTTTGTTGCCCTTTGAGACAGTAATCAAATTCAAAATGACCTTTTTTTCTTGAAATGGTACATTTCCTCACTTTAAACATGTAATGTTTTCTATGTTTAAATGTGAATAAAATATTGGTTTATGAGATTTGCAAATCATTGCATTCATTTTATGCAGTGTCCCAGATTTTTTGGAATTGGGGTAGTATTATGCAAGAAAAATCATGCATTTATACCCTCTACATTATAAGATTACACTCTGAGGCTGGATGTCTAGCCAAATCCAGAACATGTCAACCAATCTTAGTATGTGTACATAGTATTTGCTACTTTGTTTTTACACAAACTGTCAGACCAAAGCCAATTTGCTAGAAAATGGGTAGTCCTGGCAAAATACCTCAAAGAGGAACATTGCAGCAATGGCAACCGTATTTCTGTTCCCTTTCTTCTAGATATACAAAAACTGATATGTTTGTTTCGTCCATTGTGATTTGGCAACTCAGGACATTTCATCATACTGTGTTTCACAAATAAACTGCAAGATTTTCAGTTCAGTTGTTAATATGTTAAAGGATATCAACTGCAAAACACTAAGACTCAATCACTAAATCATTCCTCAGAGAACCTTCACACTGTGATATATGAGAAGCACAGTGATGGTTAAAGTTACACCATATGGACAGAAGTTTTTTGACACCTAAACATAAGATCTGTATTTATTGATACAACCTCCACTCTTATGGGAAGATATTGTAAATGTTTAAGTGTGTTTGTGAAGATTTGTGCTCAATCACAAGGCCATTAATAAAGTAAGGTACTCACATAGTGTAATGAGATCTGGGGTGCAGTCAGCATTCCAATTACTCCCAAAAATGTTCAGTAGGATTCCACTCAAGATCTTTCACTCCAAACCATGTAATCAACCATGTAGCTTGCTTTGTGCACAGGGGCATTGAAATGCAGAAACAAATTTGAGTTTCCTAGTTCAAGTTAGTTCAAGATATGTTTGTTTTGTTTTGATTTGCTCTCGCTGTGCCTTAGGCTCAGAGTCTTCCTACGAGTGCCATCGCCTCTGAGTGACGTTCCTCATCTTGACTTCTGATATTTCCCTGGATCCATGTCCCTGTTTTCTCTTTAATGTAAAAATTCCTGTTTTTGCCAACTCATGCTGCCTGTTGATTGGCAAAATCCATGATTGCCTCTAGTGTTGCTTTAACAATTTTTTTATTTGTATTACTAAGATGGAGTTTTGAGCTGAATTGTTATTAATGATGGTTCTCTATTTTGCCAACTGTCTTGTTAGTTGTTCTTGTGTACCAATGACAGCTACTGGGAATAATCTTAAATAAATGTTTCAGGAATAGAAAGCAACCAGATCTCAATGCAACAGTCATTAACAAAAGATGATAAGCAAGAGCTTTGAAAATCTATAAAAGGATGTTTGGGTAAAAGTGTAGTCATTGTGGTTTTGTTTGCAGAAGGCCTTGGGTTTACTGCTAAAAGGGAAAGATATTTTTTTTCTCATGTTCTCACAATGTGCTCAGGGAGTGTGTGCAAATGAATGTGACCACCCTTGAACTGTATATTGATAGAAGTTAAATAGCAGTAATATTTAATAATAATTAGATTGCAGACTCTAATTAACAATTATTATGCAGACTGTTTCGTTTATTTACAGGAACAGGAAACCTTCTTTAAAAATAGCAAATAGAATAATTAAATAATGTAAAACTCATTTACCCATAATAAAATTACATTTTTTATTTGGAGAACACATTGTTTTCAAAGACATCCCCCTAAGCAGTGGTACTGTTTAAGCTTAAGAAACACAACTCAATATAGTCACATGCCTAACTATTGCCTGTTCAATATTTAAAATAATCCCTAAAAGAATGTGTTTTGGTTTTTGTAACAAGCTGATTTCAGCTGTTCAAACAGAGTAGACAATAGGGGCCAGCTTCATAAATAACCTGCTTGTGCTTATCTGTATTCTGTTGCCGGCATTGGCAAAACAGATTTTGTTAAAGTCAGGGGTGTGTATAGCAAAAAGTGTCTCAGGAAAGCAATTACACAGAAGAAGAAGAATTTGTTTCAGAAAAAGGTCACAGGACAAAGTTGGATTTGACAAAGACTTGGATTTGGGGTTGGAGTAATACTACTTGAAGGATGCCAGATGGCTGAGGTTATTTCACAAAAGGGGAATTATATTATGAGATAGGGATTGACATCCAATGTCCTCAGAAGTACTAAAATTATATATTTTAAGAGGAAAGCTGCCATTTTCATTCTCTGTGTTCATGTTGGACAGAGGTTATTATTTAAATAAAGCTAATGTGACATATATGCACAATGCATTGTCGATTATTTGTAATTTAAGATTCATAGGCAAGCATGTTGTCTGACACAAAACAGTGACACCTGGCAGTTGTAGTTTCTTCCATATATGATGCGGGGTCTTAAGGGGTTGGGTTTGAACCATAGGTTTAACCTGAATGCATTCATATTTTTGCATCCATACAGGGTTCAGAGGTTCCAAGAAGTTATACAACTGGTGGATTTATTTCTTTTGGAGCATTTTAAACTAAAGAGATGTAGTATTATGTTTTATGTATATGATCTCAGACTTGGAATATAAAATTCTGTAGGAAAATGTTTCTCTAGCTGTATAAACAAAAATCTTTATGCCTGCTAAGCATGATGTCTGGGTTTTTTATGCAATCCTGCTTCAGGAGTCAGAACTACATCCCACAAAAGCCCCCTTTCTCTCTAGTTCCAATGTTTCCCCTGTTACCACAACTTAATTGAAACATGTTGATCTTAGCTCACCTCCAGGTTTCACTCAGACCCCAGGACATGATTGGCCTGTACAAGTACATGGTGCCCACCTGCCCATCATATTTCCTGTTTGTTTGCTCACCTGAATTTCCGTACATGTTTCCATTAATGAATAAGCCAAGCATTTAAGTAGAAAGTATGCCTTGTCAGCTTCAGTATTTTGGGGCTTTGTATTGTTATGTCACTGGTGGTGTGGATTTTCCTGTCATTACACCTACCAACACTTTCAGCTGAATTAGCAATCAAGCTCTCAAGAGCCAGCTAGATGGAATAAACAAAAGGAAAATGTAGGAAAAATGGAAAGTGTTACAGTAATTTGTGTAAGGTTTACGATATGGTTTGCTTTTGTTTCCACAAACTTTGGACTCATAAGATTCTCAGAAACCTTTTTAACATGAGGTTCCTTAGAGTGAGCTGCCCAGCTTGGGGTCCATCCCACCATAAAATACAGTGTCTCTTCTTAAAAAAAATTATGCAATGATTTTACTGCAAAGAGAGTATAGTGCATTAAAAGTGTATGAGCGGTTAGATTTATATTATTGGTAGAAATAGTTTCCTATCTAAAGTTTCAGCATGTTAGATGTGGCACTATGGCAGTCTAGGATAAAATCTGTTTAATAAATAGGCTGAATGAAAGCCTCTGATATCAAAATCTCATTTTATAATGATAGTTGTGCATGAAGCTGTTTCAGATAAAATACTGTTGGAGTCAGGGAATTTAAAATCTGACTCCAATATATTTAATTAAGTTATAAAGTGAACCTTTGGCTGCATTGATTGCCTTCTGTCGTCATAGGCGAAGAGTGGAATATATCTACAGAGAAGACATATTTAAAATGGAAAAGCAAAGTCCATTTGCAACTGTATTTCCCATGTCTTATGAGTTATGACGGTCATATTTAAATAGCAATATTAATTACCATGGTTGCTTTTTCAGTTTCTCTGCATCGCGTATGAAGCCTGTTAGAACTCAAATGGAATTCCTTTTGCATTTGAATTCCCAAAGCCTTGCACAGTTCACATGTTCATGCTACAAGTTAATGCTCGGATTAAGATAAATACAGATTTCATAAATATATAAGCAATTGACCCTTTGCAAAAACTTACAGTCCTTACTTACTGTTGCTGCCATGACAAAGCTCTATTGCTTTATTATATTATTATTATTATTATTATTATTATTATTATTATTTTTATTATTGCCATTTCTATTTGCCTATAGACTGTGAGTGATGTCACTTTCCAATACAAACATGCCCAATAATATAGTCCCACCCCTGACACTTGATTGACAGCTTTCAGAGCAAGGCATCTGAAATGCAAACGCAAAACCGTGCAGGGCTTTGGAAATTCAAATGCAAAAAGACTTGCGATTCCTTTTGAGTTTTGGCAGGCAACATACGCAACACAGAGAAAGTGAAAAACAAATGTGGTAAATAATATTGTTATTTAAATATGCCATAGTCATAACTTAATAAGACTCGTGTTAGACACAAGAAATACAGTTGCAAATTGGCTTTGGTTTTCCATTTGAAATTTGGCAGTCACTGTGCGTTCGCAAAGGCAAAAACGCAAACGACCTTTGAATAAAACAGTATAAACATTTTTTGCTGTTAAAGTGACATCCAAAAGTTGATTATGATTTGTGATGCATTAATAACTTGTATGAAATAAATCTGTTTTGGATTTAATGTTGTAGTAGCTATTGTATTACATTAGCTCTACATTCATACAGTATAAACGAGCAGTTTGTAAGATGTACTGCAATAGTAAAAAAAAAAAATCAGGCTAATGAAACGTCTAGTTGTGTAGACTCAGATTAAGAAAATTAATTTCCGGAAGTGAGATTGTAGGAGAATAGAATGCATTATCCATAATGTTAATTAACCTGCTGTTAAATAAAACTAGCTAAAGGGTGTGCAGAACAGCAAATATAAACACAGGGTGAGAATAAACATAGCATTTCAGAAAAGGTCATATTAACCGGCCTTTTGTAATGTAGTCAGTTCTGCTGAATAAGTGTGATTAATGATCAGTGGACAAACTAAGAAGATTGAGTTTTTTTTAAAGCCACATCTGGTTTTCATTAATCCCTGTGTGACTGGTCTATCACACTAAAAAGATGGAAGAATTACATAGATAGAATCCTTCCCTTTCACAACACATTTGCTTCTAGTTTAGTCCTTTGGGCAATTTACCTTTGACCTAGTGGAAAAAACCCTTCCCAGCTCTTGATACCCATCTGCTCCTCCTCTACACTTACAGTACATGCTTTTATGAAAAGAACATTATTTTTTTTCCTAATTCCTTTTTTTACTGAACACTGAGTACTGAATAGTCTCATCAATCATAGAGGCATACTACTACTGATATGTAGTAAAATTGAGGTTCTGAATCTTTTGCAGGCAAGGACATCTTAAACTGTAAAATAAGCTCTATGGACCTTCGCAAAACAATTATTTAATGAGCATAATCTATATTCAAATATTAGGTTAATTGTTTAACTGTTGTAGAAACATTCATTTTCATAGAACTTTAAAAGGACTGCTCATTCAATTTGATCAGCTCATGTTACAGCAGTGCAGTGAATAAACTCATGCAGATACAGGTCAAGAAACTGAACTTTTGAAGGTTGGAAAATTCTGATCTTTATCTGTTCTATTTTGTTGATTTTGTGTGCTCTGTAGCCTTCTTTGCTGACAGGAAATGATATTGTCTTCTGCTCTTCTGGCATGTTGTGCGTTCCCAGATACTTTTTTTTTGCCTATCATGGCTGTAAAGAATAATTCAGCTCAGTATTATAATTATTTCAGTTCTTTAGGACAGTCAACTCAAAACATTCTGGCTTTCTCTCTTTTTTTTCCTCTCTGATCATTTCCGAGTATCACACTATATTGTTTGCACTCACTTATTTATAAACTGAAACTCTTGATCTGCATAATTTTAAGTATTGCACTGCTGCCATAAGATTGGCTAGCAACTTGCATGAATGTTCTGTAATGTACAATGCAGATGTGCATTTGTGTCCCAAATATTGTGACCTGTGAGTGGCTATTTATTGAATCCATAGAGATTTGATTTCAAATCATTGACTCAACTAGACACATTAGGTCAAAGTTGAAACTCAAGTGTTAAAATCCATGCATTAAGGCAATTTATGCTCATTGGGCTCAAGTGGCTAGTTCAATGAGATAATAACGATCACTTTAATATTCTTAATAACTTAATAAAAAAATGTCAGAAACAAAGAGTGGCTTGTAAATTTTTTCCCCTCAGAATAAAAATACATGCATCACAAACACATTGTTCTCATAACACACGTATATATATATATATATATATATATATATATATATATATATATGTGTGTGTGTGTGTATTCATGCAAGTGCATATGACAAAAAACCTATGTTTTTATTTTACTAACCTAATCTATTTCCGGTTTGAAGATGCTGCTCAAAGTTTAGCTCTATTACTATTTTTTTTCATAGTATTTCGATTATGCATGCCAGGACCATTAGTGTGTAACAGCACTACTCATTATATATAACGTGCTTCTGCTCAGCTGGTATAAAAGCGCTCGAGCTCGTGACGCTGCACCTCATTGGACAGCGCGCGCGGCTCGAGCACGAGCACGAGCGCCGAGGAGAACCCGCTGAACTGTTCTACTGAAGGTTCGTTTGTGGATCGCGCTGTTTGAGAAGAAGCAAAGATTTCCCCGAAAATGAAGATCGCTTTACAGAGGAGAACGCTTCGTTCATTTCCCAATGCATTTTTCTCCAGAAGATGGACTTTATATAACGGATTAAAGAAAATCGGACATTATTAATTTATTTTTATTTAACAACAGAAACACGGTGGGATTTTTGTTCAAGTTCTTGCAGGTGGGATGAAGTTTTGGACTTGATTAATATCACAAATGGTAGGTTTAAATAGATTTTTCATTACATCTGTCAGATCATAAGATACAAGCGATTTCTGGATACTTACCGGTACAAATGTGCACTCTATAAAATAAGCAAACAAACAAATCAGTGGTGAAACCGAATTACACCATTTCGTAATTCTGAACAATGTCTAGACGTCACTATAAATTGCAATAATTTTTCAGTGCTTAATCTAAACAGTTTCTTGGACACTTGGACACTTAAGAGCCTACATACCCTTTTGGTGTGAGGCATCATGCTGGTTAACTGCCTTAAATATGTTCCTATAGCTGCTCGTAGTAACAGAGTTTTAACAGTGCAGACATCTGTTTGCAAAGACACAGCGAGTATTCAGATCTGTTATTGTAAATGTAATTTCAGAGAGTCCAGGTTGTACTCTGTAGCAAGGCACTGAGGTGTTGAAACTTGTTCAGCATTTTTGACTGATGGCCCGATAGCAAGCACGAGATGTTCCAATAGAGTTTGGATTTATATGGAACAATGAAAATGATGAAACAACAAGATGAAAATTGATACTTTCAAAATTAATTTAAATGCATGTCTTACAGTATTGAAATGAACACTCAGTTCAAAAAGGTCTAAGAAATATTGTATTACATGCTTAAATATTACCCCCAAAGCAATACATATAAAAGAATAATCTACCCTATATAATGTGACTGTTCAGTCAACCGTGGGGACGGGAGCTGCCTAAAACTTGAGAAACTTCTTTTGAGAAGATGAATCTGTGGAGACCTAAAGTTACTAGGTTACAGTGAATTACAATATTCTCTTGCAACAAATATGTAGCCCTGATGTGTGGAGAAAAAAAACCCTGTGAGGCTAACATTTAAGATTCATGCTTTATTAATCTTTTTATTTAGCTTTAATCTAGTTTGTTAAGAAGAAATAATTCTTGAGGGAAAGACGTAGACGTAGGTGAATTTATGAACGTGGAAAAAATGCAAATGCAAACGCAAGATTGCAGCAGTTTCCTGACTGTGTCTTGGTTGGTTAATTTTTATATAATTTTAAAGCAAGGTTCATCAACTTAACACTTATTTTCACAAAAAAAAAAAAAAAAAACGAATGAATGTAAGACAATGAATGGTGTATTAAAAAGCTGTATAATCGAATTACCTAATCTTACTGAACGACTCGGTTTCAAACCCTGCTGCTGGGATTGTGTGTTGATCTTGTGCTGTTCCTTTTTTTCCCTAGCTGTGTTTTTCTTGAGATTCATAACTTCACTCTCATTGTGGAGATGTTATCACTGCACCACTGCAACTTCTCGGGGCCCAGTGCCATATCGCCCCTCTTCAATCAGACCCAGGCTGTGGTGGAAGTAGCAGCCGTCAGTCATAAGGACAACCTTACTACCAGCGCGACCCATAACCCTGTGGTTGCTGGCCTTTCCATGACTCTGGGTGTCCTGTCCAACATCATAGCACTTTTCATCTTGGCCAAGGCATATGCACGACTGCGTAGACGTTCAAAGGCCACCTTCCTTCTCTTTGCCAGCTCGTTGGTGGCCACAGACTTGGCTGGTCATATCATCCCTGGTGCTGTTGTGTTACGCTTTTACTCGAACGGTGTGGGGCCGAGTCCTCCTACCCATACTGATGCCACTTGCCAGTTCCTAGGTGGCAGTATGGTTTTTTTTGGCTTGTGTCCACTTTTTCTGGGCAGCGCAATGGCAGCTGAGCGTTGCCTGGGTGTCACACAGCCCCTTCTACATGCTCGTCTTGTCTCAGGGACTCGCACCAAGCTGACCTTGGTGCTAATTTGGCTGGCAGCACTTGCCGTGGCCTTGCTGCCTGCTTTCAGTTTGGGAGAATATATCTATCAGCACCCAAGGACCTGGTGTTTTATGAAAGTATTAGGGGGAATTACAAACACAGATGTGGCCTTCATGCTGTTATTCTCAGCACTTGGATTGGGCTCACTAGCCATGTCCTTGGTGTGCAACACGATTAGCGGCATCACCCTGGTGCGTGCACGGCTGCGCAGAAGGAATTGCCACCGCAGGACAGCAAAATCGCATGATATAGAGATGGTGGCGCAGCTCCTGGGAATCATGATCACGTCCTGCATTTGTTGGAGCCCCCTGCTGGTAAGTTTGAGTAGCTCTAGAGTTGTGTGATCTACATACACAACAGCCTAGAATGTATTGTTTACCGTATTTACACAATCCTACTTATACATAAAACCAGATAATGAATTTCATTAAAAACCAACCGAAGAAGATTGTACAACTAACTAAAAAGACAGGACAACTAATACAAACAGATTTTTGAAATACCACACTAAATACAGATGAGCACATAGACTGCATTTACATTTGAACAATTTTTATATATTTTGATCCTGCCTGTTTATATATAAGTATGATACCATATGGGAATCAAATGATGAGATCGATCTACCTATCTATCTATCTATCTATCTATCTATCTATCTATCTATCTATCTATCTATCTATCTATATATAAAACCTCAGTGGAGTCTATCCCATAGATGTGGAAAGTAATCTTATCTAAGAACTATACAGAAATATCTGTTGTTAATTGGATGACATCATTGCATAAAAGTAGAAATTATTTTTGCATTTACATTCCAGAAATAGACACTAAAATTGAGAACGTTAACAGAATCTACTAACATGACTTGTCAATCAGTGCTCCATAGCAAAAAAAAAAACAGTTCGTGTGAAATAACGGGCAGTTTATTTGGCATTCTGTAACCATGTAACAGCGTCTTTGATTTTTTATGGAACTTTATCTGGAAATGTGGTCATCTAATTTAAAAGGGATCTAAAGCGTAGAACTGGCAATGAAATAACCAGTTAAAAACAAGAACATCTAAAATGATATCACTGTGATAATAAATATCTAGATGCCCAGGGGGGTACTGGTTTCCCATCTTTGAGTTCTCTTGCTTTGTGACCAGTTTTAACAGGGTTTTCTACTTATCTTGCAATATGTGAAGATTACCAGACTGAATATCTATTTCCAGTTACTGATTAGAACACACTCTGGTGGAATGCATGTGACTCATCACCGAGTGTGTGCAAAGGATTTATAGGATTTGCCAGACCACTAACAAGACACCTGGCTGAATTTTTTAATGTTTGATTTAATAGTTCTATTGCACTAAATGTGCTGCCGAAAGGAATGCATTATTTATTTATCATCTACAAATTAGGGGCTAAATGTGTAACTATGACTAATATTGAACTATTAGTAGGCTGTTGTTGTCTGTTTAGATTGGAAAGTAGCAAGAGTGTTTACTTATCCTGTTGTTACCCCACACTGTACATGGTGTTTTCTTCTCTGCTTTCAACACACCCCCTATAAGCTCAGCTAACTAACAAGACTTTCATTCATTTAAAATGACTGTGCTTGAGCAGTAAAAAAACACTAGAATGTGCACCAATGAAGTATTTCTAGGACCAGGTTCAGGAAACACTGACTCATAAGGTTAACTTTTTTCTTTCCAAATGTGTTTGTTTTTAAGGCTTTAGTAGTAGTCGACTTTTAATGTGATTATTGTCTATCATTTAATATCACTTTGTTTCATTTACTGCTGAAACTGTTAAAACTGGCTGAAATTAATCCTTTTTGTTTTAAGGATAGAAATCACCCATTACACTATGTGGCTGAAGATATGTGGACACCTGAAATTGAAAGCACACAATTATGTGTCATTGTGTGCTCTTTGCATTATATTATATGCATAGTCTCGATTCAGTGGAACTAAGCAGCCCAAAATCTTGTTTAGCATGACCATGCCCTTTGCACAAAGTGAAATCCTTATAGATAAAGGTATAGTAACGGCCTGCCCAGATTACTGACCTCAACCCTACTGAACATCTTTGGGATGAACTGCAAAAAATATTTAAAGGTCTTCTCACCTGACTTTACTAAAGCATCTGGGGCTAAATGGTCAAATACCCACAGTCATACTATAACATCTAATAAAATATGGAGGTTATTACATCAGCATAACATGTCTGCACACTTTGGCGATATAGTGTACTTACTTGCTCTTTATTTTGGTTTATTTTTAAATCATAATTAAAACATGTTTTCCCACTTAATGTTATATACACATGGTGTATAATATACTCTGTGCCATTTACCAATTTTCAAATATTCCGTTTGTCACCTTGTGCCCACTATAGATTTCAGTTTTCTTTTTCATAACAACTATATCTGGTTGTTTGTGTTATTTCAGCCTTCCTATGTGCTCAAACCAGTTCGGCCATTCTTCTCTGTTGATTTCCATCAAGGAATTTTACCCCGTTTGTTTAGACTGCTGTAGATTGCGTGAAAATCCCAGGGTTCATACAATTTGTACGATATTCATACCAGCCTGTCTGGCACCAAAAACAACACGCTCTAAGCATACATTCTGCTTGATAAGAACATTATCCAATGCTCTTGAGTGTGATGCTTATGTTCAGACAGGATTGAAAAAAGTTCTTTATTTATTACCCTAATTATTTTAACAATTAGTGTAAAAAGAGATTGAGACAGTATTACATTTATTGTTATCTACTTTAAAATAATAAAAAACAACAGAATATTGGCTTTATGTTTAAATAGGGCCAAATTGACTACACACAAGTATATGTGGCTTATGGTTTTCCACCACAGTCTAATGAGCACTACTATGTTCTGTGTTACAGATCTTCGTCTTGATGTCAGTCACAAATCGCCACAATGGTTCCCTGGAGGAAGACATGTACTTTAAGAACCTGATGGTAATGGGTGTACGCCTTGCCTCATGTAACCAGATCCTGGACCCATGGGTGTACATCCTGCTGCGGCGAGCTGTCCTCAGAAAGATCTATCAGCTTACCACGGGCCGTAATGATACGAGAGGCAGTATTTTCCGCCGCTGGGAGATCAGCTCTTTACAGAGCTCTGAGAAAAACACCATCAAACGGATCTAACAGAGAGGATGACAAAAGATGGTCAATATGATAGACAGCATCTGAATTGTATTCATGTGCTGTACAGTGTCTGTGCCGTGTGCATCTGCCAAAGCAGATGAAGTGAGAATATACAGAATCTGAGGTGTCACTGAAAAGTTTTGGTCCTGAGTTCAAATTACAGGACTGCCACTGAGACACACACTACATTTGCAACAGCAAAATCTTTATGGATAAATAAAAATGTTTATCCAGAATTCTGCCAAAGGTTTAGTCTCACATTTGTTTTTTATAATGACTTTTCAGTCCCTTGACTATAGAGGCCAATGTTGGTCTCAACAAATGTGAAAATTTGCATTTTATGGACATGGAGTCGTATGCTTCCCAAAATGTCCCTAACATGCAAAAGAGGACACGTTAAGGGACTGTGACTAGTTATTATTATCATAACGGTGTAAGTACAGTTATGAAAATATAAAATGAATATCATACTTAATATAAAGTTTATATAAAGCTAATAAAGTTAATATCAGACATGCTTAATAAAATTCTTGAAAGAATGAATGACCTTGACTAGATCTGATCCATATAAAGAACATTTCAATTGAAACACTTATATTCATTCAAAGATGTCTGCAGTTTTACCAAATATTTCCATTCACATGGATATCTGGAAGCTTAACAGAAGTTGACACTAAATTGGAAGATGCTTGTCTTTTTTCAAGGTCTAAATATTGTAAATATACTTTTAGTGACAAAGTAATGGCCGAGCTTTTACTTGAAGTGTATTCACAGTGAGATGTTTATATGTCTGTATTTATTGCTTGTTTTGTTTCCCTAATTATGTGACCTGAAAAATTATCTATAAAATGTATTGAATGTAAGAAATGTGTTATGTTCTTTGGTTTTTTTGTTTGTTTTTTTTTGTTTCCCACGAGTGTCAAATGTTTCACACAAACAAACATCAGGAAATCCTTTCAGGCCATAAATTAAATGGAAGATATGTTGAGGATAGTTACATACAGCAATTGTGCAGTCATTCAGTGTGGTCTGAACTAGTAGTATGAAGTAAACAAATTTTAAACAAATGTCAAATCTCAAATATATACATTTCTTGCCTCCAGAAAGTAAAAAAAGGAAGAATTTGTGTTGCTTTTAAAAGCAAACAGAATTGATAGTATAGGTTCTAAAAATCATATCTTAAATCTGATGAAACATGCTTTCAACTCGGGTAACCAACTGCATGCAGTTTATTTTGGTTTGCAGCTAGATTGTTTGTGTGTGAACACATATGCACAGCACTGTGTGATTGACTGGCATCTGAAGTAAATTTATTCTGTTTCCCAGTGTTACTGGAATTTGCTCTGAATCAACTCAACCCAGACCTGAATAAAGCAATTACAGGATGATGCCCTGCCCTGTGAACTACCTATGACAATGTGAAACGTATTAAATTGAATCAAGCTAACCATGTTTACAAACCTTGACACTGGCTTTAAACCTTTAAGTACATGTTGAACCATATACCTGCTGTATTTGATCCAGATGTGGATAAAAATGCTAACTAAATATCAAGTCAGTGTGTGTGTGGAGAGTTAATAGAGATGTTTTATTATGCTTTTTATTATGCTTCACCGCCCCCTGCTGTCTGTAGGTAGCACGAGGATAGCTCAGGGGGGTCATATCTAAATGTAACACAGATCTTCACAAGGTCAGATCAATAACTACTGACTAAAAATTCTGTCATAAGTTCATGAATAACATTGGACTAAACACTGAATTCCTTTTAACTTTTTTTTAATGAATATTAAAATTAGTAATAGCAAGACTACATAAAATGTATATAAATAACTAAAATGTTCATAAATTATGCAAAATGTGAAGCTGATCATTCTGAGCACTTTATTGTGTGACCTTTCTTCCCACTTTATGCACTAGTGTCAGGCTAACAGACTATAGAATGCAACTTATATTACCGTTTCAATGAATTTCTTACTGTAAGAAAATATTTAATTTTCCAATAACATATTGCTAGGTATAGCAATATTTTTTATGATGTTATATCCTCCATACATAAAGAAAGTGGGGGAAAATTTAATTGTCAAACTGGTTCAGGAAAAAAGGCAATCCGGGTGGGGGATGTAACATTTATGCAAACCTTGATGAATCCCTCTTCCATTGGTCTCAGTAGGATCCAAGTGGAAGTGCTTCTTTATTGTTGCAGCTGCGTGTTGAACAAATAAAACTCCTGTTCATCAAGAAAAGACAAATTCGCATCAATATTAATCTTTGAAGCAGTGTTAGGGTCATGGATGAGACTTTTTCCCCACTATCTAGCAACAGAATGATTTATATGGTAAACCCAAGTATGACCCATATGATTGTCTGTCTACAATCCCATGCAATTTCCTACCCAGCAACATAAATTGTATACAATTGCATCAATTTGCCAAGATTCAAAAAACAATTGCATTCATGCAGAGGATTTCAATGAGAAAAGGATTTTTTTTTTTTGCCCCAACGAGACTAGTGAGAAGTATGTGGCTATAATTAAGGGTTTAAATGTTGACATTATGAAACAAAACATCAGTCTCATGGATACTGAATAAGAAGCGCTCACTTTTGAAAAAACAAGAGTACTGGACTAGTCTGTAGCTCATTTTATAGCCTAGGTTAGATAACAGTCCAACTAATCTTTAATTATTTGCTAGAAGATTATGATTAAAACATAAAAACAAATCTTAGCCTCAAAATAGTGTTTATACAAAAATAAAGAGATAGCCAGTGGTGGACAATAACCAAGTAAATGTATTCGTTAGTGTACTTAAGTACAGATACAACACAAGGCTACTTTACTGAAGTATTTCTATTTGGGGAAACTTTAACTTCACTTAACTTCAAAATAAAATCTCTTACTATTTACTCAATTACATTTATGGAAATCAGTTCTTTTTTTTATTCATGAGTGGATAAAAACTGTCAGGTACGCAGCAAAGCACCAATCAGGGTAGAGATTGCGCTGTTTTGAACTTGTTTTGATTGGTGCTTGGTGGTATCTTATCAACAGTTCAGCATCCGTTCAACAGCAAGCAGAACATTTTGAGAGGAATAAATGATGAAGAAACTCCTGACTCGAACTTGCCACAACACCCATGTCCTTGTGTGAAATTTTTTAAGTAGCTGTAGAAATTTTGGGCTCATGATTATTTAAAGAGATAAAGTGAAAGTTTAAAGGGAGTTCTTTTGAAAAGTTACTTTTACTGAAGTAATATTTTACCTATTGTATCTTTACTTTTACTCAATTACATGGTTTGTGTACTTCATCCACAACTGGGGAAAGAAAATTGCTCTTGTATGCAAACTCATACAATCATACATACACAACTATAAAAGATGAGGAAAAATACACATCACAGACAAAAGTCTATATCGTATAAATCTGACCACCCACATGAACCTTATGCATACTGTTGGTGTACAGGAAGAACAGGCTCTTTGAAGGAAACGGGAGTAAGCTGTCTGTTCCTGAGTTCCTTCAGTGGCAGAAAGGAAAGGGTTTATAAATTTGTGCAAAAAATTTAAATTCAATTTTTCACATTTTTAACTCATATTTCCAATGACCCCGCCCACTCCCGCCAATAGCACAGCCACCTGTCCCAAAAAGACATCATATATTTAAGACATGGAAAAGTGTTAAAGAGTAGTATATTAAAAGACACAAAAGCCAGACAGTCCAGTGACCTCACAATTTCTTTCCTTCCAAAATGAGGAGTAGTTACAATATACAGTGAAGGACATTGTTCCTAAAAAATAGAATTTCCCCAAAAACACACAAAACAGCTATAGACGAGCCGAATTTACACTTCACATCTTTCACAAGTTTATCCAAAGCAAAGGTAATTTAAAAAAAAGGACACTATTAAATGTCTACAATGACGGGGAAATAAACACAAACATTCAAAAGTCATTTAAGGAAGGGGGATAAAATGAAAACCTTTAAATAAAACGTCATTAAAAATGGGTAGATGGGGGGGTGGGGAAACGAACATTAAAGAGAAAAAAAAAAAAAAAAAAACACACAGTGGGGGTGCGAGCTTTGAATGTCTAACTACCCAGCTTTGAAATTTTATGGAAAAATGACATTTGCCAAGTCAAATTCAAAATCGGGTCTCAACATGCTTGTGGTGGTTCTTTGTCCTTAAGGAGAGGATCTATATAGATATATATATATATAAAATAAAAAAAAGCACACTTGCACGAAAAATACCCCACACAAGTACTTTTCCTAATCTTGTACAACTACATGGTGTCAGTGAGAACATCTGAAAAAGTACAATTCTGTGGCTGCTACTTGGGAAATGGTTTACCAAGCAAAAACCGCAATGCTGATGAAGAGCGTGTGAGTGTCAGGTTTATTCTATCTGTACTGGTAGTTCATGTTGCCTTCACCACGGCCATAGCCCACTCCGGGATTATGGTACTGTCCAGGATTGGAACCATAACTCTGATTGGATCCTTGTGGGCTGTAGTTTGACTGGTTACTATAACCTAAAGAAAACAGACATGTCTATTAGCTCTGGAGAATGCAACATATTTTTAAAAGCATAATTTCGTTTATTTGCAAATTTATGGAATAATAATTGAATGCACAAACAATATGAATGCAAACTTTCTCTTCCGTTTTTCGCATAAGCTCGTGGTTGGTGAAGCACACGTGTTTTACCATCGAGAACAAAGAGATAAATGCAGACAAGCAGAGAACAAACAAGAACATACCCTCATAGCCGTAGTCCTGAGACCCTGGACCTCCTGTCACTTGGGATGGATAAGCTGTGCTGTAGTTGCCGTAACCTCCACCTGTGGGGCCACCTTGAGATTGGCCAAAGTTCTTCTTGCCCTGGCCGTAGTTCTGCCCATACTGGCCATAGGAACTTTGCCCCGGGCCCGTGGGGTTTGGGTAGGTTACAGGAGCTGCTCCTGTGCCTGGAGGTTTAGTTCCCTGGTGCATTGGAACCTTCTTCCCAGGGATTTTGCCCACTGAACCTGGGGTGGAGTAACCGCAGTCATTCTGGTAATATGAGCCAAAGCCACCTGTATCTGGAGGACCACCTGCTGAGGCACTGGACGCTGGGCCTGGTCCAGGAGGCATTCCTGAAGATCCCCCATTAGCTCCACCATTATTGTAGTAATCTGAACAGGAACGAGCAGTGGAAATTAAAACGGTGAAATAATGCCAAGAGTGATTCAATTAGGACAAATACATACTTAAAGTACAACTAATATATACCCTGACATTTTTATTTTTAGTATAGGCAGACTAGGGTAAATAGGGCACATAGTGATCATATATTCAACAGTGAGGTTTGCCTTTAAGTGTGATTATTCATATTTACATTCAAAAAGGGAAACAGGAGTTAGTACCAGAAATTTCCCAAACTGTTTCCCAACAATTTCATCAAATAAAACAATCAGATTTTGCAGTTCAGGATTAGTGTGCAATGATTTCTGTTTTAAAACAATAAAAATAAAAGCAATTGCCTTGATTACATTTAAAATCACTTAAGTGAACCATAACAGTTAGCAATGCTCACTGACAAAAAAACAAATATTTTTTTTGTTTCAATACAATTCACATTCACAGTTCATCCAACCACCAACCAAAAATGATGCAGCATTTCAATTATTAAATATAAAAGCATAGCTTAAAGCACAAATTTTATTAGGAAATACACATTAAGAGGAAAACATAGAACATTAACATGTCACCATGTATCATTTCACCGCATGGCACATTACGTCTTCATTATACATTATAACACTGAAATAAAATGTAACATCTGGATCTGACTGTTGTTTGAGACACTGTTACAAAATTAATCATTGCAATGCAAATCTAAAACAAAATTGAGGCCTGTGCATATCATCCAGTTGTTAAGTGACGACTTTCTCCTGTGCTTTTGCAGAGGTGCAGCAGCAGCTAAGTCCCAGCTGAATCCAGTGTTGGTTACAGATTTTCAAGGTGTATGAAGACCAAATATATGGCATGGAATAATATTTAGGGTTTATTTAAGTGCATTGCACCAAAATTTGTTAAAAACTGCCACAGAGGTAACATGTTCTACAGATAGAAATATACATAAAATAATAAAAAAAAAACCAACAAAATAAAAAGAGAGAATACAGAGAGAGAGAGAAATGTAACATAACATTTGATCTTAATTAAAGTGAACAAACTTCACATGCACATTCAGTCCAGACAATCTCAATATGCATGAACGTAAATGATAGAACATAAGAAACTTTGCTTGAATTATTCCCACAAAACCATAAATAAAAAAACAAAAATACAAAACAATATAAAATACATCAACAATGATATATACACAAGAGGGGGAAAAAAAAGACAAATCCATAACTAAAATTCTGGTCATGTAGTTCTCAAAAATGAAAAGTAACAAAGGGGAGGATAAAAGAGAAAAAGGTCAATAAATCCAGGGGGAAACAGGGAAGTACTCACTGTAGCCAGAGTTAGCATTGTTTCCATATCCATAACTTCCATAGCCACCTAAAAAGAGACACATTCGAAAGCACATCATTCAAATAAGCTCACAAATCTTGAACACTTAATAATTAAAACTGTTACTAAAATAATATAATTGCACAACATTTTAATATTATTACCTAATCAGGACATTAAAAATGATGCAAGTCCTAATACTTGATTATATCCTGTATACCTTGATTATATCCGCCGCCATTATTAAAACCTCTCCCTCTGCCTCTACCTCGCCCTCGTCCTCTACCTCTGGGATTGGCTGTTGGATCAGCAGGCGCTCCACTAATCATTCCAAATCCTGGTGTGTGCTAAAAGAAATGTAAAAACAGAAGTTTAGGAATGTCAGACTAAATCACTTGAGCTAAAAAGCTAAACATTTGCTTGCTGGAAAAGGAAGTACTTCTACACCTGACACATTAAATTACATATTTTATAAAGCTCTACATTGCACCCAAATCCTGAAAATAATTCTCAGCCCACAATGATAAAAGTAGATTTCTCTTTAGTACAATATTAATGTTGACCTCATCAAGCTTTGAGCAGGAAACCTTTAGACAGGGTATAACTATCTTTGCCCAACCAACATAGTTGGCTAAAATAAGCATAAAAATGTCACAGCTAGTATTAGACGACTAATTGAAGTCTTTAATTTGCAATGCAACTCAAAACTGTCAAGACACCAAGCCAAATCAACACAAACAAGCCCTTCTCTTTCTCTATTATGACCTTGTGAAAGAAAGAGATGAAGGTTCATTACCATTGATTTCTTCTTCTTGGCTGCTTCAGAGTTGGAGCCATCTGGGAATAGTTTCTCCAGAGCAGACAGAGCTGCATATGCCTTTGCCACCTTCTTATTGGAGCCTGAACCCAGGAACTTCTGTCCATCTATGTCAACCTACAGAATAAATAAAAGAAGAATTTAAACACATACCAAACTGCGGCAAAGAACCATTCAGTTAAAATAATTTCAATATATCTCAAGAAAGAACAGCACACGAGCATCAACAAATGAAACCTTTAACCCCATTAATGCTTACTGAAACCTTTTCAAACCAGGAGTTTAATAAAAAAATAAATAAAGTGATCCATCTATATAACTATACCTCCATGATAAAGCGTTTGTCATGGCTGCCACCAGTCTCAGAGATAAGCTCATATTTGAGACCTCGACGTTTCTCATTCAGTTCCATCACTGGGTTCTTGCCATGTTTGGTCAAAATGGGGCCCTGCTGCCGTGCGCCCTGTGACAAAAAGAAATAAATGTAGCCTTTTAATTATAATAAACAGATTTGCAAAACCAAAGGACCAAAAGCAACCGCTGAGACAGACTGTGTCACAAACACACACCCCACCATAAATACAACATTGTTACTGTTAGTTAAAAACTAATTTAGCTCAAGATTTCAGAGCCTAACCTCAGAACTTTCCCAGTGATCATTACCTCAGTGCTCTCAGCAGGCTCAGAGTTTGTGGTCACATCGATTGGAGCCTCCATTTCAGTTGGCGGGACTGGAGTCTTCACCTCCATCTCCGGAGTGGGTGGTACCACCTCTGCTTTTACTGGTTCTGCAACCTTTTGCTCCACTCCTGTGGGAAGGCCCATGTCTTGCAGAACCTACCACAAACATTGGTTTAATAGGGTTTGTATCAATCCACTGGACACAACTTCATCAGCATATCAGTGTAAACCAAGTGGATCTTTTACACTATTTCAGTTTATATTCCAAACCACTACATTTAAGGCTCATTTATACTTCCTGTTAATTATACGCACATGCACGCAAAATGGCCAACATGCTTAGAGTTCAGTCATTTGGCACATGTGCACTTACAGGTGTCTTCAGAAATTAACATGCATCCATGTGGTGCACTACCAACAAATATTGAAGGCTGTCTAGCACCATGTGAAGCTGTCTAACTGCGTGAAACAAATGCCATGTCTCCAACTTTATACTAATCTAAGTGCGTGTAATGGTTTTTCGATTAAAGCAAAGTTTATAAGCGCACACACGCACACTGCATTCACAAAATATTTTATGTGGCAGCTTGACAACAATCGTTCAAATGTATTTTCCCCCCTCATTAATCTACACTCATTACCCCTATAATAACAAAGTGAACACAGAATTCTAGAAATTTTTTTAAAAAGCCGTAAACCATGGAAGCCTCTCAGAGCTCAGTAAGCGTGACACTCTGATTTTTTTTGGTCACCTATTTTACCAAGGCCTTTCTTTCCCGGGTGATTGCTCAGTTTTGCCAGGGTGACCAGCTCTTGGAGCCATTCTGGAGCTTTGCTGGTGCCACACTCCAATTTGAGAATTATGGAGGCCACAATGCTCTTGGGAATCTTTAGTGCAGCAGGAATTTTTTTGTAGCGTTTTCCTAAATCTGTGCCTCACAACAATCCTGTCTCTGAGCGCCGAAGGCAGTTCCTCTGAGCACAAGGATTGGTTTTTACTACTATATGTGAGGTGGTATCAAAAGGTTCCAAGACTAGTTTTGTAGCACGCCAACAGATGGCAGCACAAGGCTGCATACACAGTCACAGGGAGCACTGACCATCATAAGTCAGTGCGGCAAAAGACATCGTACTGTGTACATAAGGAGTTGTGCTTTCCATGTCACCTCTCCTCACGTGTGAGTTTCTCACCAGAAACAACACTTTGCTTCAGCACCCACCCAACTTGCCAGTTTAAAGAACGCCGTTTTAACACCGGTGCAGAGGTCCAGAACAAATAGCAGAAGGTGCTTGACACTATTCGAAAAGAAGACTTCCAGGACACGTACCAGAAGTGTCAGGAACGCTGGGTGCATTGTATTGCAGTGCAAGGGGACTATTTTGAAGGCAATAGTGTGTAAACATGGATAAATAAACTATTTTCTTGTAAACAGAGCAAGTCTTGAAACATTTTGGTACCACCTCATACATTGCCAGTTGTGAGGCCATCTATAGAGGTGTGGTGAATTTCCAAATCGTGTAAAATCAAAAAACCTTTCAGCAGGTCGACTCTAATCAAGGTGTAGAAACATATCAGCAAGGATGAAGAGAGTTGGGAGGCACCTGAGCTAATTTTCATGTGTTGTTGCAAAGGGACTGAATACATGTGATATTTTAGGGTTTTTTCAATTTTTTTTTACAGATATTTCTAGAATTTTATCACTACTATCATTATGGGGTACTGAGTGTAGATAAGTGAAAAGGGGAAAAAAAACGATTGTCGTAACAGGCTGCAACACAAAATTGCTACATCGTAAACTGTCGAGTTCCAGTTTTCCAAATTTTCCTTTATACTACATTGACATTGAATTCCCAATTCTGAAAAGTCAGGTGTTCAATCAATAGCACAGCAGTGCTCTGACAGTGGCTGTGACAACAAGGTAAATCATATATTAATCACATATATTAATGCACAAATATAGCATGAAGCATGTAATAAGGTCAGGTTTTCTGTGAGATTTTTAGTCTCCTGTGTCAGCACTTTTTATCAGCCATAACAAGCAGTAAAACACTCACCTTAACTGCTACATGAAGTTTGGAAGTGCGTTTTGACGGACCGGATGCTTCAAAAGTCTTGCCATCGACATCCACAGCCATGGTGAAGACTGGCACATGAACAGGTCCAGTCTGAGAAATTAGCTTATACTGGAGACCAGGCTTTAACTGGTTTAGCCGCATCAGAGCATTCATGGCCTGAGGAGGCTCCGACTTTTCATCTGGAGCTGCAACATGGTGATAATCAGTTTCAATTCTAGGCAAAGCAAACATTAGCTGCAACTTTACTTCAATTTACTACTGCAAGCATAATTACTATAAAATTACATTTCTTTTGAAGTTTCTTCTTCTTCTTGTTAGGGCTCTTGTCATCACCACCCTCCTCCTCTTCAATTGGTCGTTTCATGGGTGGAGCATAGGTTGTGCTTGGTGGAATCTGAACTATAAATACAAGTGAAAAGTCATGTCAACCTGTACCCCAGAAAAAAAGAAAAAAAAAAAAAAGAAAAAGGGATTAAAAGCATATCATTTTGAATTACAGCACACTAAGCAAACCTGTGTAGTCGATCGGGGTTTCAGTTTTAGGTTTCCTTGGCATTTTAGAAGGAAGAGGATCCATTCCAAGTACTTTGTGAAGTTGCCCGAAAGCAGAAAGCCTTAGAGCATGCTGTAATTCCAAAAGATTTGGAAGAGAAAAAAAAAATTCCATAACTTATAAATTACACATTCTTCATACAATCATACAATACTATGGGTGTAATGATACACGTATTCATACCGAAAAATTTAGGCAAAGGGCTTTTGGTTCAGTGCACGTGTGTAACGAATGCAATGAGGAACATAGTTAAAATCTGAGTTTCATAAAAAACTTATGTGGTGGACTGCAAGTTTGTTTACTTTCTGCCTCACACTTTGGGCGTTTTTTATTTTATTTTTTGTATTACGCATGAATACAGTCAATTCCGGTATATTATTAAAAAAGTACCGAAATACGACATACGCAGAAACATTTGTGGTATGTTGATTTGAACATTCTTTAGTAAATTAAATATTAAATGTAAAACACACATTTATTACATATATACCCATCTGTATTACACACATCAGGTCTAACAAATGTAAACTATTTAAATAAAATTGAATAAATAAAAAATTACATTAATCAATTTATTTTGTGTCAATTTATTACTCAATTTAATATAAACGTTTATTGGCTTCATTTGATGTATTCGCTTTTATTTTTTTTATAAATGATTATAAAATATTATTTTATATATTATTTAACCAAGCAGGAATTTTATAAAAAAAATTAAAATGTTGATTTTCACAAAATGTTAATATACTGCGTTAATAAAAACTGACAAGCGACTGTATGTTTTGAATTTCTTTCCCCTAATTGTACTGTAATCGAACAATGGCTTAAAAACCAGGGTACGCAGCTATCGATTATTTCAGCAATCGAGTATTCTAACGACTATTCCATCTATTAATCACGTTATCAGATAAGTACTTTTTCTTTAATAAAATTACAATACTAAATATACAAGAGAAAATAGGACGGGTCAAGTAATTTGTATAGCTAAATTTGCATACTAATATAATTGTGAAAACTAACCCCATTTAGAGTATTTAATTGCCATATTACATCAAAACACAAATACAAGGCAAAAAATGTTTTCAAAAATTCCTGTCGCAGCAGCCATGTAGAGCAGGTTATAGGAAGATATTCGTTTAAAGAAACTAGTATTCTCACTCATGTATTTATTTATTAAATCTCGCACAGTATCGTGATGTGGTTTTCTTGTCTCCGGAAAAGCTGCTTGAGATTTTCCACACACGAAATCGGTGTATTTAATCGCCATCTTTAAAAACTTGCTCCACTACCTGCTCTGTGCCGCCACCGTGGAGGAACTTTTTGAACTGCATATAAATAAAAATATAAAAATCTACTCCAAATGACTTTAAAAACAGTAACTGCACTGTATTGTGTTTTCTTTATGGTTTAGTTTGAAATGATCCCAAACTTGTGGTGGTGCATCAATGATAATAATCCGTAAGAAACACGGTGCGCCGTGTGTAGTTAAATGGCGTTAAATGTAGTTAAAATGATTTGTCTCGATTAATGTTTATAATCGAAATACTCGACGAAACGTTTCAGCCCTGTACCAAAACTTGAATTTTGTGTACCATTACACCCTTATATATATATTTATATTGCTAAGTTACTTGAGCACTCTGGGTGATGTCCTCTCGTTGTTGGAAATCCATGTGACCAATGGCATCAGTCGGCTCTTTCTCGCAGGGATCAGAGATGCCAGAACCATCTATTCAGTTAACCAACATATTTAATTAAATATAAGAAATGAGGTCCATTATTCTGTGGGAGAATAAAGTGGTCACAGTTACCTGACATCAGGATTCCAGAAGCCAAACACTCCAAAACTCTGCGGAGAGCTTCTCCTGCTCCCATTGGCCGGTTCCCTGTGCCAATCGATTTCTCACACAGTAGCTCAAGAGGCTTCAAGAGATTATCAAAATGTAGGAATTAGTGTGACATTTAAATTTTGACATACAAAACATGCCACCCAAAAGCATGTAGCATTACGTTAGTATTCTTTACAATAAGAGCCAACAATATTCCTCACAATATTTATCATCTGATTAACGAGGTTTTAGTTTGGAAAATTACCAGATTCTCTCTGCCACATCTGTCTATGACTCACTCTCGATGCATGTGAAGATGCCTCGGTCACATGACCAAAAAACATCACAGTGGATATAAGTTCATTATTATATTTAGAAAATGCCTGTTTTTATGCCGGTCTTATCATTTTATTGTGTTTCATTTATTCGCCACACCTTAAAGGTCGGTCCGTGAAAATATTGCCCGATATTAAACCGGTCTGTGGCGCAAAAAATGTTGGGGACCGCTGAAGTAGACGATGAGCCAGTTTTTTTTTTTTAATAATGTAAGCACGGTAGGCTGATTTCAATAACTATTTAATGGAAATTATTCATTATTCATTGATTGTTTCTAATTCATACATGAATAGCAAGCATTCAGAAACCTACCCATCCTTTAAGAGGGGCCCAAGTGGGAACACGGGTGCAGAGATCCCTCAGGATCCGGATGACAATCACACACGAGCGCAACCCATTGGCCCTGGCCTAGACACACAAGCAGGTGAATGAAGATTACACCCCCTTATAATCAAAAAATGAATCACAACACACTTTAAAGAGACACTGTATAGCTGTGGTGAAGTAACATTTGTTAAGTACAAAATTATTAGGAGACTTAAACAAGCCACATTTATGGAAAATAATATAAAAATAGCAGATTATGCCAGTAAGGCCAAACAGCAGGAGACAAATACGGCTGCAGTTGTGATAATTAGTGTGGGAATTAGAATTCGTTCAACACATACAACAAGGAAAACAAAAAATCTGACACAAAGGTTTAAAGAGTAATAGCTACACCAAATTTCGGCTGAGGTGCAATATTTCCTTTTTGGGTATAGGAAGGGGGTAAATAGAGAGGAGTTGGGATATTTGTGTTACTATACTATAATTAGTATACAAATGTCCTGGAAAAATGACTACAAAGATAATCTCATTTCTGCAAGCATTAAAGTGACAATACGCATAACTGCGACTCTAGAAGTAATGAATTTCTCTTAAAGGAAATAGAGAAAGGGTGAGAAATGTAGGATTGACAAACTTAGAAATATTGCACCCACCTAAATGCAAATCTAATACTGGCAACAAAAATGAGACTTCTGTAAAAGAACAATACAAACCATTTGATGTAAAACTAAAAAGCTGCGATTCTGGGAATGCTCAAACATGAGACAGTTAGGATGTGGCATTGTACCAAAAAATCTGGACACTGACACATCGATACAAGTTAAATCGATAAGATGTTGACATGAGACCATCAAAAGGTTTTTTTAATCCATCTAGCAAAATGTATTATATAGCAAAGAATGTGTGTGTGTATGTAGGAGAGGGGCTGAGAAATATCCACACCAAAACAATGTATTCACAACATGAAAGAACAAACAAACAACAACAACAAAAAAAAAAGAAAACTCGACTAATAGATAGAATACAAATAAAGACAAGATGCAAACCTGGAACCACTTGGCGTGGCGAAGAGACGCCAAGGCAGCCAGGCATTTCTGCCTGTCCAGTACATCCGGGGGATCGTTGACTGATAGCGTTTCTATTGGCGGGTGGGATAAGAAGACAAGGTACAGTTTGACCAAGGGGTTTTTTTTCTGTCTCACGGCCAGGGGGAGGAGGCAGCAGGGGGAGAAAGGGGAGGGGAACTTCCCCCACTGGAAACAACTAAAACAAAAGCCCTCCCTATGCTGGTGGAAAAAATAAAAGAAAGCAGGTGCCTACTAGACTATAAGATTGTGGGCTTGTTGTATTTCCCCAATCTAAGTGGCTACTTCCACCCCATGACTCCCAGTGAGTAATTGAAGAATGCGGGAATGTACATGGGAGTAAGCATGTGGTTCGAGGGTTTTGTGGTGTTTGTTTGAAAGCATAAGGTAATGCCTCAGTGAAATTAGAGATGGCTGAGTGCATTTATGTACCATGGGGGGCAAAACCCCTCCCCTTCCATCCCCTTCTATTATGGTTTTTTTTTTTTTTTTTTTAGATTGCTGCCTTGCCCCTTCCGAGACAGAGAGCGTCCAGTTGGTCAAAGGTCCAGCGTCCCTAAAATTGACAGACTAGAAGGCTTGACAGAGAGAATCAGATTTTGAACCACAGTGAGAAGTAGTGAGATGCACAAAAAAAAACGAGTCCACACTGCAGCAAAACTGATGGCTTCTTGGACCTTAAAGCAGGCCTGGCTAAAAGTGGGATCATAGATAGGGCTAGGCTTTATGTTGAACTACCCGGTTCATCGTACAGCAGGGATTAATACCCCAGTTCTTGAAGCTCAACAATTCTTTGAAAATATCCTTGGCACCTTACCACCACCAGGTCATTACTGACGTACAGCGTATATTCTGAAATTTCTCAGCTAAACTAACGCCTACGGTGCGGAGTTGAATGGCCCTAGCGTTATCTATAACCCCTTTCCCTTCTTTATTAAAAGAATGGCAAAGTCAACAGTCACTGCTGGTTCTAGCAACCAGAGAGTTTTCGGAAATTCTCGCTGCTCATTTTTGCTGCAATGCGAACTGTTCCATTTCTTTCTCAGTATATATACACATGCAAACAACTAGGTTTGTGATTTCTTTCTTAATTCTCAGTAAGCCTTCATTGAACCCTTAAAAGGGGCTGTTTTTTTTTTTTTTTTTACCTCCTATCCTTTCATTACTGTTTGCTCTCCTTTAATTAATTTACTGTATATTGGGCCATCAAAAATGTACATTACATGGAACTACGAGGCTCTAAGTAGATATAAACAAGTCTTGAAAACATGTGCCACACAACATCCCCTAGCTCCATTGAAGGCCCAATAAACAATATATATTTAGTCTCTCTCTTTCTCTCTCTCTGTCTCTATTAGTCCAGTCTATTTGTATTTCCTGGCTTAGCGGAGACTGCATTTCTTTGCGTTGTCTTGTCTCTAAAACGAGTAAACCTACCTCCAATAGCCTGCTTCTCAGCTTCCTCTCTGACAACAGGTGACGTCAGGTGAATGGTGAGATTGAGACTGGGCTGCTTGGCGTTTTTGATCATGATGCAGGCGTCACGGATAAACTGCATCACCTCATACTTATCCTCCGTGATGAGCTGAAAGGAGACGAGCAAAACATTTTGCACTGTGGAAAACATAATGCGCACAACGTGATGTTATTTATGATGTATTTATGATGCGCTCTACCTTGAGCTGCACACTGAGATTCTCAGCCACTTTCTTTAGAAGTGTGGCTGTGGGTTTGTCCTTACAGAGAAGCACTAACTCCAGGTCCAGATCCCCCTTCAGCAGTAGGCCTTTGGCCACCAGGCCCACCCTCATCACACCACGCAGGGAGCGTGTCGTCTGCTCCGCTGATTTGGGCTCACTGCGATTCAGAGCAACAGAACTTCATATTTAAGGTCATTTCATATTCAAGCAAAAACTCATTATATAATAGAATTATAATGAATGAATATTGCAACAGAAATATAATTTTTAGAATTAACAGATGAAAGAAAAAGAGAAACGTTAGGAGGACTGCATTGCTTCCCTAATATATGAAGAAAATTTTAACTAAATGCATGCTAAAAACAACTAATTTGCAAAGCTCACATTTAAACATTAAGAACAAGAAGAAACTGATTCACTTATGCTTTTTTTTTCTGGGTGGTTGCAGCTGCAGTTGCAATGCTTCAGAAAACTCTCCTACTCACATCTCTTTATGTGCATCTCCTGCACCATCGACAGGATTCGATTTGGCAGATCCCCTCTCTTGCTCGTCCAGCCAATCAGACACAGCCTTGAGGGCACGCTCAGTGTGGGAAACCATATTCTGCACAGCCTCCAGCTCTTCTTGTGTGGGATAGATAGCGGAGTGCTTGGACATAACATGGCGATCATCGTTCACGAAGATCCGCATAGAGCGATGACGTAGTGGAGGCGGCTTCAAAGAGAGATTTAAAAACAAAAACATTATATTTGGTGTCAGCAGCAAATGTGCCATGTAAAGCAATGTGAGTGGTAATACAGTCTTAGGCTGAACAATTTCAAAATACACCTTAAATAAAATAGGAATTGGCAGCAGTATTGACTTTTACCATAGCTGAAACTATGAGGTCCTTGGGGTTTGGAAATGACTGTGTTGATCTCAGATCAGGCAGCTGGAAGTATCACTTTTGTCTGAAAATAAAATCAAAAAGATTAATGCACTACAATCCTTTGCAACCAAACTAACAATAGCCATGCAGTGGCGTGTAATTTTGAGACCTCATACAAAGCTGAAACCCTGAACAAAGAGAAACCGAAGTTTAGCAAGAAATCCATAAAAATCTGGTCATCATCATTTGTCTTTCATTTATCCTCTTCTTTCCCGGACATTCGGTCTGTAGTCGTTTGTTAGAACCTGATCGCCCCACTTATACTTAAATGCCTCCTCACAGACACAAGCAGCTTTGGTGCGGTTTTAGGAAAGCATCATCACCGAGTGACTCAGCCTGCACGGCACTATGCAGCACATCTCTGTAGCAACGCCACTGCTTTCGTCACCTCTTTCACAGAGACAGCCCAGCTATACAGGGTAAAAATAACCTGCAATTCAGTAAATGTCCTGGTGAGGAATGTGGCGTTACCTTTGTTCACTATTCGATGAAAAACACCATTAAATGGTTTGCTTGTTTTGAACCAAAGCTGAACAATTAATCGTTATTATCGATTAATTCCAAATTATGGTTTACGTTGATGGGAAAAACGATTTTACAATTTCACTTCAGTTTGGCACAGTGGGCTTCCGTCGTTCTGCTTCGCTCTCAGCCCCCCACCCCCCTTCACACTTGGGAAATACATAATACAACATGGATTTCTTTAGTCGTGTGGAAATGGTTCGGGTTTGCAAATTCAGACGTTAAACAAACCAAAGCACGCTGTAAAATTTGTCTGAAGTTCGTCGCAACTCAAAGACGCAGCACGGCCAATTTATTCCAGCACCTTAATGAGAACCACGTTGTTGAATGGGAGGCGTGTGTGGCGCTGCGAGCTAAACAAGACAGCGGCGGCCCCAAGACACCCAACCCAAAAAAAATGATAATACACTATTATATAGTATTTATTTCATGAAAAGTGATTTAAGTCTGTATATTCACTTTACAAAACCCTCGTATTTTGTTATATTACATTATTTTCTTAAAGACTAGTGAACGTTTGCACTTTATTAATCCCAAAAATAAATGTTATGTTGTATAGATTATTGTTTTTCTAAAATAAGAAAACATAGCGAAAGTAAGTTTGCACATTGCGGTTTTAGTAAAAAAAATAAACATACAAAAAAAAAAAATGTTCATGTTTGGTTATAATGTTTTTGCTCAAATAAAAAAAATTATCTTTTTAAAATCAAATTGTGTCTCAAACAATCAGAGATTTAATTAACAGGACATACTGCCCTGCTCTACATTGACTGAAGCATTATATAATGTGCTCAAGTAAGAGTGTAACTACAGACATGCCCAGTGTTCAGCTATGTAACTGCAGTAAAAAAATTGCTTGCCTGGAGGAAAATAAGGATGAAGCACATAACATGCACAGCATTCAAACGAAGCTGGTGTGAAATAACAAAAAAGAATTAAAAATGGAGGCAAAAATGCTGACTTCGATGGTGCAGCCACATCCAGAATGTGCCAGGTGTATTATACTAACCCTTAAAGATTCTCTACTGACCAAATAAATCCTTTCAAATGGAAAAAAGGAGACATTAGATGCAAACAATCCAAATTCAAATGTTCCAATTACTTCAGCATGTAATCTCAGGAGAGACTTATATTGAAAATTGACAATCAAAATCTCAATACTGACTCTTAAAAGCTTAGTATTAGATAGTGGTTGCACAAATAAAGACTACAGCACATCTGCCATTTTTCAACATGTAGTAAACCGCCAACCCTTGAATCCCATTGAGAAATGGTAGGGAATTCTGTTTTTCTGCTAGAAATTATCCAAAAACAGAATCAGTAGTACATGTCAGAAGCAATAAACTGCCATCAATTATAACATTAAGATGTGCTATACAAAATTAGAATGGTTAAGAAGAAAAACAAATCAGCTTTAAACCATTCTGTGTTTTTCCATACAACCATTTGTACTGCTTGTGAGATTGGTACCAGTAAATGAATCCGTTTTAAGATGCTCGTTAGCTACAGATTAGATGGCGAAGGAAAAAGCTTATCAGATAAGATTTTATCTGTGAAAGACTGTCATAGATAAACCAGAACAATCTTGCAGAAAAATTACATAAAAACAACACTTAATTAAAATATACTGCTGTGGAGGGGGGAGGGGGCATTAGTCGATTTCCTATTTATTCTTCTACACAAATTTATAGATATTGCTAAATACTGTACATCATGAGCTGCTGCTCCGAAATTCACCTGTACACTCTGGTATCAGGAAAATTTAATGTAAGAATTCAGATTTATAACCTTAAAATGTGTTCGACATTAAATAAAGAAAAAAAAAAAACAGCCCTGAGCAGCATGACCACAGCAGAAGCAGGTAAGGGTACACAACGTGGTAGTGGTATACACCTGCACTGCTCCCCCTCATCCAGTAGTGTTCTATCAAAGACTCTCCAATAATGCTAACTCAGAATTGATCAAGGCAGTGTTTTTCGAGGCACGGGACAAATAAATATATATATATATATATATATATATATATATATATATATATATATATATATATATATATATATATATATATATAGAGAGAGAGAGAGAGAGAGAGAGAGAGAAAGAGAGATAGAGAGATAGATAGATAGATAGATAGATAGATAGATAGATATAAGCTGTGCAACGAACAGAAAATTGACAGTTCAGTGCGTACCGCGGTTTTAAAAGCACGGTTAGGAGGAAGAAATCCAAAACATGATATTGGTTTCTTTTTATTTGTATATATAAAATATGTTTTATAATATTTTATACAAAACAAAATTATATGAATACAATTAATGCAATAAATGTATTTGATTGATCAAACTGAGTAATCAATTTATTAGACAAATGAAATCAGTTAAATAAAAATAAATAAATGGAATAATTAAATAGACTGTTAGACTCCGAATGGGTTACGCATGTAAGTAAGGGTGTGTTTTACATTTAATACTTCATTATCCAAAGATATGATCTACTTAACTCAAGCATACTTTAACAAATGTCAGAATGCAAAAGAATCCATATCGCTAACACTATAAATTATTTTGCGTTTTCATGCATGCCCAAAACAACAAAAAACTTTCCAGGACGGAGTGAGCAGCCATAGTGACACTGCACTAACTCTTTACCCCTGGCATTTTTGTGCATGTTTCTAAGTTTAATAATAATTTAGGAATAATTTTTTTCTTGCATATACCAGCGATGTTCGCCAATTGGGCTAAGAGCTCAGGGTCCACCATTTTGCTGCACCCTTGAAGCAGAGGGTTTAAGGGACTTGCTCAAAGGCCCAAGAGTGGCAGGTTGGTGATACTCTGGATGAACCCTCTGACCTTCTGATTAATAATAAGAGCCTTAAACACTGAGTAACCACTTCCCAGTCATCAAATATTTCTCTATTACATGTCCGCTCATCATTCACTCTTTTCTAATTAACAAGGTCGGTATTGCGCTACCTACACCACCACCTACTGGCGTGGAGAAGTATTTACACGACTCTGCCAGTCACTACATAGCAATCAAAAGCGCACAACTTTGGCAAATAATTCCCAGTAAATAAATGATCATCTTTTGGACCAAAGAAGTGCAACTGAATTGTAGTTTCGCACGGCACACCTGACGATGGATTGAAAATCACTGGATTAACAATCAAGCGGCCATTTTTACACCGCTGATCTGAACAGCGGGCCAAATCCCAATCACACACACCAAAAATCCCACACTACTAATAAACTCTTTATCCAGGTCCCGGGTGTTGATGGGGTTCTGATGCGCGCCAGTCGCTTAACACATTTAATTCACTGTACTGAGCTTCTAAATCGGCGGAAACAGGAATCACAACAACGAAACAAACTGCTTTCGAGTGAGATTGTAGTAAAAATCATATTCATCAACTACAAACGATTCTTATAGTTATAATATACAGCAGAATAGGCTAACAGACGCAATGAGCAAATCTGCATGCTAACACACCTCTCTCTCTCTCTCTCTCTCTCTCTCTCTCTCTCACACACACACACACACACACACACACACACACACTCTATAGCTAAACAAAGGCAGGCCGAGAGCTAGCTGTGAGCGCGTGCTAAGTCACTAGCGTTAGCACGCAGCGGTAGGCAAATAACACGTACGGCAGGGATATAAATATGCAATTACAAAATCCAGACTTTACATCGAGTAATTATAAATGATTGAAAACCATTTCCAGCTCACCAGTACTGTGGTCGGTGGGTGTAATATGTACCTTCAGCTAAACGCACAGCCTATACTGCAGCTACCCCTGGGACAAGATGCTCCACAGCAGCGTACGCGATTGCCCGAGACGTAATCACGTGATAGCAGCTCAGCTAATCATTAACTCCTCTCTGCGCAGCCGTAGATGGCGCTCACAGGACCAGCCTGCTGTGCTGCCCTCATGGCCTTGTTACGAAAATAGTTGTCGCTGTGGAAAGTTGATGATCATCTCGTGTAATCTTGTGTAATCTCGCATTAAAATAGCTTCTCGCGATTAGGGATTGGTCGATACAAATGATTTTCTTTTCGATCCAATGCCAAGTACTTTCAAGACAAGTATCTTCAATGTCGATACCGATACTTCTATGTAATTTGTATGAAATGTTTTAATAAAAATCATACTATGTAAAACAAAATGTCTAGTTGAAATATTTATACTCATATGCAGTGTAATATTCTGCTCCACATGGAATACTGTAATATCTTCATATCTGCACAGTGTAAGGTATAGCCAGAGGTGGGAGTTAACATAAAATATACTTTGTTACTGCACTGATTTTTCTGGTATCAGTACTTTACTTCACTATTTATTTTTTGTACAACTTTTAACTTTTACTCATTAAATTTTGACACAAATATCTGTACTTTCTACTTCTTACATTTTTAAAACAGGATCGTTACTTATATAGCATATTACTATTATTAAACTTACATGCTTAAAAAAACCAGGATTAATACCTCTTTTTGAAAATCAATCCTTTATGCCAGTATCGAAAATATCATCAGATGCTTTAGGATCAATCCACCCATCCCTACTGTCAATTTCTTTTCCCTCTGGAATAAGATATAGCATGGTGCTAAAGCAGAGTCTCGATATATATGAGTTTCTGGTCATGTTCAAATGTGTACTTAAACAAAAAGCTGCGATAAACGGACACCATTCCAAAATGCCTTTTTTATTATTGTTTAAGCCGTAAATCATCCTCCCACACACTTTCAACACACAGAAAACATTTGCAAGAATATAGCGAGATGTATTTTGTGTAAATTTGTAGAAATACAGTACACGGTATCACATTTATAGTGAGTACATGTACAGTACAGTATTAACAGTGACACAAAATAGTTATAAATCTGCAATAAACTGGGGGTGTGAGATTCGAACCGCGGTAAAGCGGGGGAATACTGTATTGAGGAAAAAAAGCTAGACTTTTTTTTCCATAAAAAGAAAAAAAGCATTGGGGTGGTGCATCATTTCTGTCATCTTTCTCTTACTTGTCTCTCATTCTTGTCACAGTGTGATGTTTTTTGTTTACTGGTCCATTTTGCCTGGAGAGTTGTGCTTGGATAACATATCAGGTGGTAGTTTGGTTTTTAAGACATTAGTTTTTAAGGTCGTAAATTTATATTCCAGCCACACCAAGCTGCCACTTCTGGGCCCCTGTGCAAGGCCCTTACCTCCATAGCTGCTTGGTTGTATAAATGAGATAAATGTAAGTTGCTCTGGATAAGGGCATCTGTCAAATGCTGTAAATCTAAAGCAATATGCTCAGGCCCATAAACTCAACTACTGACAAATCCCTCTCTCTCATTTAAGAGTTTTATAAGATTATTGACTCAAAAACTTAGTGTTTTAATTTGACTAAATGTGTTTGAATATTATTTACTATTTTGTGTAGATAGTTTGTGATCCATACAGCTAATACATTTTTTGTTGTTTTGGCAATGAATTAATTGATAATGCATCTGTTCCACTGTTCTTTGTAATGCACAGTACTGTTCAAAAGTGTAAAAGTGGGAATGCTTTCAAAAGTAAGATGATAATTAATATTTATCAATTAACAAAGTGGAAAGTGAACAATCAGGAGAGGAATTTTTATTAAATAAATATTTGATGTGACCACCTTTGCCTGCTAAACAGCATACATTCTTCTAGGTACACTTGGACACAATCTTTGAAGGAACCTGGCTGTTCCAAACATCTTGGAGAAGGCACCATAGATCTGTGGATGTAAGCTACCTCAAAACCTTCTGTCTCTTCATGTAATCCCTGACAGACTTGATGTTATCAGGGCTCTATGGGTGCTAAAAACATTACTTCCAGGACTTGTTGTTCTTCTCTATGCTGTAGATAGTTTGTAATGACATTGGCTGTATGTTTGGTGTTGTTGTCCTGTTGCAGATTAAAATTTGGGCCAATCAAATGTCTTCCTGATGGTATTGCATGATGAATAAGTATCTGCCTGTATGTTTCAGCATTCAGGACACCATTCATCCTGACCAAATTTCTCAATTCACGGAAATGCAACTCCAAACCTGCAGGAAACCTCCACCATGCTTTACTGCTTTCTGTGTTATGGCAAAGTATTATCCATAGTAACAAATTTAATAACACATGTAAAATACCAAGTAAAAGTAACAAACTATTTTCAAGATTGTGGTGTTAAAAAAGTAGACTTTACCATGGAAGAAGTCCTGGGACACAGCTAACAATTTTAAGTTTTGAGAATGTTTTCTTCAAAACATTCTCTTTTGGTTGTGGGAACGGTGATTTGAAATGTTCCAAAAACATGAAAATGTTTATTTTGCTTAACGTTGCTGGAAAATTATTTTAAAGTTAGCATAACATTCCTGCAACGTTCTTTCAACTTAAAATTTTATCAAAAATACAACGTTCTATGTAAATTTATTTGGAACATTCCAAAAACGTTCAAATGTCCAGTTTGCTTAATGTTGCTGGAATGTTATTTTAGGGTGAACATATTCCTGCAATGTTCTTTTCACCTAAATATTATTTAAAAATACAAGATTTTAAGAATGTTATTTTAGAATATTCAAAAATGTTACCAAACATTTTTAAGGTTGGTACAACATTTCTGCAAGATTAACAGAATAACATTTTGTTAATAACCATATTAACAGAATATTTACCTTCTAAGAACATTCATTTAGAACATTACAAAGTTTAGTTTAATATATTTGAATTCTAAAAGTTGAACATTTTTCAAGTAAATGTTAAGGAACTTAAATTTTTTTTAAATTAACATAACAGTCACACGCAACAATTTATTAACACTTTTATATAAATTTTATATTAACAAATTTATTTGATTTATATTATTCAAATTTTAGAATAATCAGTAAGAACTCTAGTAAGATCTCTAGTCATTAAAAGAAAATTTGCACTGTTGTGGTCCATGCCCAGTCTCTTCACGCCCCATCAATAAAATAAACATTAAGGTATTAATTAAATAATTAGTCAGGACATTCCATAAAATAAAACCATTAAGTTATTTAGGATCTGTGGATTGAGAACTACAAATATTAAATCAAAGATTCAAGAGGTAGATTACAAATGTTTTACAATAGAAATATTCAAGAACACGCTGTATAGCGGTCATCTGAAAAATGAAGAGAGAAAACAAAGGTAGTGTCAAAATGCTCTATTGATTTTTATTCTCACAGTGCTATTTTGCCCCATTGTAGAATAGGGTAAGATGCCTCATAAGGCCAAAATGGCTTCCCAACCAACAGTAGGAACTAGTTAAAAGGTTAAATATCTTTGCATTTTTTTTTGCTTTATACAGTAAAAATAAAAATCAAGTCAAATTTGCATCACATATAGGTTGTTAGCAATTTCTTTTTGTTTACTGTTATTTAGAACAAAACAAGGCAAAATGTAGAAAATTTAAATAGGTAAAATAATACAAACATACAAACAGCATACTAACATCTAAATTATAATTATAATAGGCATTACAAATAAATTAAAATACTGTTAAAACAAACTGAACTGTTTGCACTTGGTTGCACACGATGCACTTTATGTGGCAAGACCACTTACTTTAGTCCTTAGCTCTTAGCTTTATGTTGTCTGTTGTAGCTCTATGATGTTTAATGTAGCACCAGGGTTCTGGAGGAATGTTGTCTCATCTGACTGTGTACTGCGTCAACTATATATAGTAGAAATTACAATAAAAGCTTCTTAACTTGAACAGTTTATTTGCCATGCAACATTTGCAATTAGCCATAAATATACATTATATTTTATTTATATAATCAAGGTTTTTCCATGGGTTTAAAACGGTCTCCAGTGGTGGCTGACGGACATTCACACATTAAAAGGGTACCCACAGCGGATCATCCGTCTCCATACCCCCCTGTCCTCTACATCTGCCTCTTTCACACCAACTAGCTGCATGTCTTCCCTCACCACATACATAAACCTACTCTTTGGTCTTCCTCTTTTTCTCATTCCTGGTGGCTTTATCCTCAGCATTCTCCTACAGATATACCCTATGTCCCTCCTCTGCACATGTCCAAACCATCTCAATCAATATATATATATGTGTGTATGTACAGTGAGGAAAATAAGTATTTGAACACCCTGCTATTTTGCAAGTTCTCCCACTTAGAAATCATTGAGTGGTCTGAAATTGTCATCGTAGGTGCATGTCCACTGTGAGAGACATAATCTAAAAAATAATTCCAGAAATCACAATATATGATTTTTTTACTATTTATTTGTATGATACAGCTGCAAATAAGTATTTGAACACCTGAGAAAGTCAATGTTAATATTTGGTACAGTAGCCTGTGTTTGCAATTACAGAGGTCAAACGTTTCCTGTAGTTTTTCACCAGGTTTGCACACACTGCAGGAGGGATTTTGAAAAACAGAAAAACACCCCCAAAGCATGATGCTACCACCCCCATGCTTCACAGTAGGGATGGTGTTCTTGGGATGGTACTCATCAAACACGTTTTGTGGAATTATGACCCAAAAGTTCTATTTTGGTCTCATCTGACCACATGACTTTCTCCCATGACTCCTCTGGCTCATCCAAATAGTCATTGGCAACTTAAGACGTGCCTGGACATGTGCTGGTTTAAGCAGGGGAACCTTCCGTGCCATGCATGATTTCAAACCATGACGTCTTAGTGTATTACCAACAGTAACCTTGGAAACGGTGGTCCCAGCTCTTTTCAGGTCATTGACCAGCTCCTCCCGTGTAGTTCTGGGCTGATTTCTCACCTTCCTTAGGATCATTGAGACCCCACGAGGTGAGATCTTGCATGGAGCCCCAGTCCGAGGGAGATTGATAGTCATGTTTAGTTTCTTCCATTTTCTAATGATTGCTCCAACAGTGGACCTTTTTTCACCAAGCTGTTTGGCAATTTCCCTGTAGCCCTTTCCAGCCTTGTGGAGGTGTACAATTTTGTCTCTAGTGTCTTTGGACAGCTCTTTGGTCTTGGCCATGTTAGTAGTTGGATTCTTACTGATTGTATGGGGTGAACAGGTGTCTTTATGCAGCTAACGACCTCAAACAGGTGCATCTAATTTAGGATAATAAATGTAGTGGAGGTGGACATTTTAAAGGCAGACTAACAGGTCTTTAAGGGTCAGAATTCTAGCTGATAGACAGGTGTTCAAATACTTATTTGCAGCTGTATCATACAAATAAATAGTTAAAAATCATATATTGTTATTTCTGGATTATTTTTTTTAGATTATGTCTCTCACGATGACTATTTCAGACCCCTCCATGATTTCTAAGTGGGAGAACTTGCAAAATAGCAGGGTGTTCAAATACTTATTTTCCTCACTGTATGTGTAATATATATATATATATATATATATATATATATATATATATATATATATATATATATATATATACACATACAAGTTTTGTACAATTGTAAATGCTTTTCCAAAAAAAGGAAATAAAAAGATAGAATGAAAAAGAAGACTTTATTCAGCAGAAATAAAGCCAGACAGTCCCCTGGAGGTACCCAAAAAGACTTTCGACACAAAGTCTTGATATACTACTCCCCCTCCCCCAAACATTTTATCTGCGATCATTATCCTGAATGGCCAGACTCTTTCCAATAATGATGCAGTCCAATAATGATGCATTCATCATTATAGAAATAAATAAATAAATAAAAAAGTCGTATGTAATTCACATATGGCCGCTTCATGACCCTCTCTCCTAGCCACCACTTCAAATCTGTTCTTTTCACACATTTATTACTCTTGACATTTCACCCTTTGAGAACAAGATATGTTGTTCTCATTACTGCTCTAAGTGTGCTGATTCTAATCCAGCATTAATCACCTCTTTGAATATATTGACTTGGCTGTGCACCACAAAAATATATCATCATGCATCAAAAAAACACACAAGAATGAAAAAGGTTAAAAGGTAAAAAGCACCTACGACAGCATAAAACCACATTAGATACCAGAGGCACTAGAAACACTGAAAGACACTGAGAGACACTGAGAGACACTGAGAGACACTGGAACACTATGTGGATTATGTTGATTAAGATGCCTGGAGGTTGAAATGTGTTCTGAAATACCTTTTTGTTTAACTCAAATGTAATAAGTGCCTATTTAAGTTACAATTACTTCTTGGTAATTGAGACCAGTCTGGGCTTTCTACCCTTATCTCTTTTTATCAACCAAGAGACTGTTGTTTGTGAAAATTACTACAAATCAGGAATTTCTGAAACATTTATACCAGCCCATCTGACACATGCCAAACAATGCCACAGAGGTCACTCTTTTCTGTTATTCTTTTGTTTTTTGTAAACATTATGTTCAGATTACACATTTCATTATACACATCCAATACACTGGTGATTACACACATTACTATTGGATAACTGTATGAATATGCAAAAGTTCTAGTGTTCCTAATAAAGTGGTCAGTGTGTATGTAGCAAACCCCCAGCCAGACAATGGTGAAACGTACTGATGTTTCAAAAAGCCTTTATTTTGTGTTCAGCCGTCAGCCTTTTCTTTGGGAAACACAAAATCTACCTTTCCTTGATGAAAAACCTTTTCTTAGTGAAACACCGTAAGAGCTACAGAACAGATAAATAACAAATAATACAATCAGCTCTTACAAACAAACACGAATGGCCATTTATAAGAAAACCCTTTTGTGATGTCACACAATGATGTCACAGATGTGAGTGTCATGTGACACTGACGTATCACATGACATAAGTGATAACAACACATTAAAACACTTCTTCACAGTTAAATAGATTAACCCACATATTAATGCATATATTAATGCGTTAAAGGACTATACCGTATGGGGGCGGAGTTAAAGGACTATACCGTATGGGGGCGGAAGAGATCAAACAAAATGGAGCTCAAAAGGATTACCTTATTTACTATTTTCTTAGAGTTAGTTACAGTGTATACAGTTCAAACTATTTAAAAGAATAATTTAATTATCCGAAGCAGCATTTAAACTAGAATTAGAAAATGGAAACGACGTTTCTAAGTGGAAATTAAAATACTTGTTTTGTACTGAATGCCTTTTGAACTGAGAAGAAAACTAGAACAGTTTTGGGAAGTGTGTGCGTGAGCGTGCCCCGTCGACGTCACATCCGGTCTCTCCCTCTCCCCGAGAAGCAGCGGAAGCTTTAAGCATGGCGGACACCGGTGTATTAGAATCACTGTTGCGGCTGGTGGAAAAGGTTGACGGTGGTATTGACAGTCAAGACGTGGCGGTCAGTCTCTCGGTGGACCACCAGGTCGTTGTTGGGGCCGTGAAGAGTATTCAGGCTCTGGGAGAGGTACGTTTCCCTATGGAGTTCTAAAGGAAGCTACGCTAGCATAGCATGCTTTCATTCATGGACTGATGCAATAGCTGCGCAAATGCCTTGATTCATTAGTTGCGTGTGCTACGAAGCAGTGGCAATCACTTCCGGGAAAACAAAAACTGTATACTGACTAATAGGTAAAGCAATAATGTATAATTATTAATAGTGATGAGCAGTAGTGATTAACCTGTGTACCTCACAGCTTTGTTTACTGTATGTGCACTGAATTAAAGGGGATGAGATCCCCTTTGAAGGGGCTCAGTCAGTGATGGGTTTGTGTTCTGCTCAGATGTACATTGTCTCAGGCAGTTATGTATTTTCTTTTATCAGCTTGACTGACACATCATTTGATATTACTTTGTTATGGCAGCTTAACTAACTACTGCAGTGTATAATGTGTTATTGCTGTTGTCTTGCTTAGGCCTGTAACGTTTGGTGTCAATGTATTTGCAGGTTATTGATGCAGAGCAGCGCTCCTCCAAGCACTGGGAGTTGACCGGAGAAGGAAGTGAGATAGCCGAGCAGGGAAGCCATGAAGCCCGGGTGTTTAACGCCATCCCCAAAGAAGGATTGCCTCAGAGTCAGCTCATGGTGAGCAAAGAGTGGAAAGACTGAATGAACCACCACAATCATAGATACATACATTACATGTGACAAAGAGATACAAAGAGATGGTCAAGTCAGGCATTCTGATAAAATATACACTGCTCCTCAATATACACAATACACTCTTTTAAGAAGCCTTTCTACTAAGTAATGAAGTGTTGAATTTTCCCCTTCAGTCACTGGGTGTGATGGTCTGGTGTCTGCATACTTTTGACCATATAGTTTGTGTTAAATAAAAAAAAAAAAAACCATTTTTTTTTTTTTTAAAACACATTTTCTTACTTTCTTTTTTCTCTTGCTACAGAAACTGGCCAGTGGGAAAGTGGGCTTTAGCAAGGCCATGTCCAACAAATGGATTCGTGTGGATAAAGGTCATGAGGGAGGCCCCAGAGTCTTCAGGACGGCGAGTTTGTTTTGGCACTAATACAAAAATCTTGTCAGCTGACAGCAATTGCTGCAAGTTTCCACTCAGTAGAATGTGGTAGGTGGTGACAGCCTGTATTATAATAGTGCTTGTGCATATTACAGGTGGAAAGCATCGAGGATTCTGTGAGAGGGAAACTGCAGCTAGTGCAGAAGGGCCAGTCATCTCAACTGGAGGAGAAGGAAAAGAATGAACTGAAGAAACGAAAGCTGCTCACTGAGGTGTAAGTGGAACAGTTCTCCCAAAGTTATCTATATATAGATAGATGATATATGATAGATATATAGTTATCTATATAGAAAATAATATATTCTTGGAACCTTTTTTTTTTTTTTTAGATCTGGAAAAAAAAAAATTTATATATATATATATATATATATATATATATATATATATATATATATATATATATATATATATATATACACACAGATTATCTCACAAAAGTGCGTACACCTTTCACCAACATTTCAGCAACCATTTAAGTTTAATCTTCTCAAGGGACAATAATATAGAAATAATACTTGGATATATTTTAGAGAAGTCAATGTGCAGCTAGTATAACAGTACAGATTTACTGTCCTCTGAAAGTAACTCAACCTACAGCCATTATTGTTAAAATAACTGCCAACATACATCATGTATCTTGTATTAGAGCAGTTAAAATTTGGTGCTTTTAAGTACATGTCTCTCATATTGACAACTGAATGTTCAACATGGCACCTCATGGAAAAGAACTCTCTGAGGATTTGAAAATTAGATGTTGCTCTCCACAAAGACGGCCTGTACTATAAGAAGAAGGGTAACACACTAAAACTCAGTTACAGTACAGTGGCCACTTAGAACAGGCCTCACAAGGGTCGGTCAAAGAAGTTGAGTCCAGTTGCTGTGCGTGCAGAAGCTGGCTTCAAAAAACACGCATGAGTGCTGCCAGCATTGCTTTAGAGGTTGCAGAAGCGGAAGGTCTGCCTGTCAGTGCTCAGACCATATGCCATAAGCCCTGGTGAGAAAATTGTGTCTTACCTGCAGTCAAGCATGGTGGTGCTGCAGGTACTGGGAGCCGAGGTTCATTAAGGAAAGCATGGATTCCAACATGTACTGAAGAAGAAAATGCTGTCCTCTCTTCAGAAACTGGGCCGAATGGCAGTTTTCCATCATAAAAACAACCCAAAACATACCGCCAAGATGACAACTGCCTAGCTGAGGAAGCTGATTGTGAAGGTGATTGATTGGCCAAGTACATCTCCAGACCTGAACTCTATTGTACATCTGTGGGCACCTTCAAGCGGAAGGTGGAGAAGCTCCAGTTGTCTAACATCCAGCAGCTCAGTGATGTCATTATGGAGGAGTGGAAGAGGATCAGCGCAACAACCTGTGCAGTTCTGGTAAATTCCATGCCCAGGAGGATTAGCACACAAAATATTGACATTTTAAACAGTTTTGACATGTTCATGTAGGATGTACTCACTTTTGTTGCCAGTTATTTAGACAATATTGACTGTATGTTGAGTTATTTTCAGAGGACAGTAAATCTGTACTGCTATACAAGCTGCACATTGACTACTCTAAAATATATCCAAGTTACATTTCTATAGTCTTGTCCCTTGAGAATATTATATTAAAATGGTTGCTGAAATTTGAGGGTGTACTAGCTTTTTGTTTATTTATATACATATATGTAATTTGATAGATGCGTGCATGCAACAGTTTCAATTATTAGATTGTAGAAGTATTGTTTGCATATTCTCATAGTTTTGAGACAGCAGATGGCGCTAATCTTATCTTGTGTCGCATACTAAAACGTCAAGTAAATGTAGTACAGTAGACTGCCCCAAAAGTTAAGGTAAAAAAAAAAATCCTCTCTGTTTAGCTTAAAAATGTGTACTACCATAAGCATATGTAGCAGAATTGCAGAAAGTAGTATTTTTTTTTATTATTTTAAGGAGTATTATTTCTAATCAAATTTCATGAAAAGTTATTTTAGGATCTTAACATGTTTTTGTATTATCTCATATGTTACACAACATTTATATGCATTTACCTGTGCTTTATTTCTATTATTTTATGATTCCACCTCTTGTTTTATGTCTAAAGTAATCACAGCCCATATGAGTTGTACTTGACTGCTGCATATAAAACAACCCAGCTCACCTATTTGTCTTGAATAAATGTAAATGTGGTACAAACTGTATTTTTGTTATGCCACATGAATGATACATCATTTACACAAGGTATTGATATACTCAATATATTCTTATTTCAGTAATACGTTAAGTTTAAAGGCACAATAAATGTAGCTCAGATTTATAAGAGTAGGAACAAGCCTTTGTTTGTTGTGTGTGTGTGTGTGTGTGTGTGTGTGTGTGTGTGTGTGGCCTAACTGGCTTTGGTCCAGCAGCACGGCTTTGCCTGGCTCTGGTAAATTTAATATCGCAAATGGATGCACCGCAGAGTACAGGTCGCTCTTTTGATTCAATTTGTCCATGGCATTACTGTGAACTGCATCTTGTATGGTCTTTTAGATAAAGTCCTCTCATTGTAATGAAGACCGAGCTCTTGTGTGCATACTATGATGTGCTGTAGTTGTATTAGGAGATTAAGTACATTTCTGATGTAGGCATAGAACATTTTCTTCTGTAAATGTGTAAAATGTTCCCCATGCTTATGTTCATCGGGTACTATATATGAAAATAAGCTTGTTGGTTGTGCTCAAACGGAATTGGTCTTCTTTCTGCTAGTATGAAGATTCCTCGAACATGGTCTTGTCCTTGTACAGCATGAATGTCTGTGTAGAGAATGAGTGCACTTAATACATGAATTAAGCCTCAAATTAGATACACTGATCTGTATTGGCCTGGTTGATAAGCTTATGTTTAATACGTTTGGATTTTCAGGACAGTAAAGTCCTACTGGATCACCAAAGGCAGCAACTTCAGCACCACTATCACCAAACAGGAGACTGAACTCACTCCAGAGATGATTGCTAGGTGAGCTGTTCACCATCAGACATCACAAAAGAAGAATACATCAGTTTGGTGGTTGTTGCTGTAGTGATTGCGATCAAAAGAAAAACAACCAAATAATTTATTTGCTTTTTTGGTTTGGTTTTAGTCACTTTTAGCTGATCTAAGAATATGACCATAAACTAGGGTTCCGGCATGTTATTCAAAACGCATTTATTTCTCTCTTGTTTCAGTGGAAGTTGGAAAGACAAAAAGTTCAAGCCGTATAACTTCGAGGCAATGGGTGTGGCTCCAGACTGTGGCCATTTGCACCCTCTGATGAAGGTGCGCACGCAGTTCAGACAGATCTTCCTGGAAATGGGGTCAGTTCCACCAAAGATTGCTTGTTTTTAGTCAGGGTATACTCTGTTACCTTTTACATTTGTTGTAATTGTCCTACAAGTGTTTTTGTAATGCAAGTATTTTACATAATAAACTGCTGTTTGCAGGTTCACAGAGATGCCCACCAATAACTTCATCGAGAGCTCTTTCTGGAACTTTGACTCTCTGTTCCAGCCCCAGCAGCACCCTGCTAGAGATCAGCATGACACCTTCTTCCTGTCTGGTAGGATTTCTATTTAGATCTGTTTCAGTGTAGGTCATGCTGATTGACCAAATGACTAAAATAACTGTGATTTCAGATCCAGCAGTAGCTCATAAATTTCCCCAAGAATACCTAGAAAGGGTGAAGAAGGTCCATTCAGAGGGAGGATATGGATCACAGGGGTGAGTTATGTATTCTTTATAAAAAACTAGTACCTATACCTACTGACCTATATATATATATATATATATATATATATATATATATATATATATATATATATATATATATATATATATATATATATATATATATATATATATATATATATATATATATATATATATATATATATATATATATATATATATATATATATATATATATATATATATATATATATATATATATATATATATATATATATATATATATTATTTTATATATATATATATATATATATATATATATATATATATATATATATATATATATAAAGCTGAGCTATATACATAAAACAAGTGAAGGAAGAAAAGAAAACATCACAATGTGGTCTGTAATGAATTAACTAATTTGACTTCCTGTTTAATTGTATATTGTTTTCAGTGGGTTGATGAGCTTTCTCCCACTTAATGTTAACTATGACAGGTACAAATATGACTGGAAAATTGAAGAAGCTCAGAAGAACATCCTCCGTACACACACGACAGCTGTGAGCGCACGCATGCTTTACAAACTAGCCCAGCAGGTAAACACTCATTCCCATTTACGCTCCACATGCTTAGTTTTATATCCGTTCTTCAAAACGCTCACACGAATAAGGTTAAACCACAGTAGTGTGTGTGTGTGAGCTACATTAGTGCATTATATTATAAACAGCATTGTTGAATTCTCAATTTTGATCGTATAGAAGGTGTTGCTAGTTCATAATTGCTACAAATTAAAGCGTCAATAGGTTGTAACTGTAACTATAAGAAGTATGGCATGGTTCTGTCTTGTACGAAGAATAAAACTGCAGGTCATGCTGTCATAGTAAAATGATCAATATAACAGCATTATATCAGAGAGACTTTATTCTTTGAAATTTGATATTTTCTAATAAGGATGTTCTTGACTTGTCATGTGTTTAGGGTTTTAAAAGGATTTAGAATATTTTATACCATTTCTCTATACTGGTTTAAAATTGTATTAGTTTTAGATCTGTTTCAGTTTAATGTTAAACCTCTATACTCAGATGTCGTTTGTGTCTACCCATTAATCAGGAGAAATTTACACCAGTGAAGTACTTCTCTATAGACCGCGTGTTCCGCAACGAGACTCTGGACGCCACTCACCTGGCTGAGTTTCATCAGATTGAGGGCGTGGTGGCTGATTACGGCCTGACCCTGGGTGACCTGATGGGGATTCTGCATCAGTTCTTCACCAAACTCGGTTAGTTCTACTTCAAGCTCTCTCCGAAAAGCTGAATGGCCGCTATTTAAAAATGCAGGAGCGAGTTCTAGAACTTGATCAGATTATTATTTAGTAGCAGTGCTTCTTTAAAAATTGTATTTAAAATGTCATGCCATTCTATCTTTCAGGAATCACTAAGTTGCGTTTTAAGCCAGCCTACAACCCTTACACTGAGCCCAGCATGGAGGTGTTCAGCTATCATGAAGGTAAGCAAGACTGGAATGTTTCCAGGTGTACTCTATCACATTTCAATTACAGCCAGACAGCAATTCGACCCTGAATCGACCCAATTGCAGGAAGTGAACCAAATGTGCCATGTATTTTCAGTTGTGGGCAAAAATAAATTTTTTCATATGACCCATTGAACTGACGTCCGAGATGCAAACTGAGCCATAAGAAAGAGCTAAAGTGCTGCATAGAATGCAGTGTTCTGAGTCTGGCCCAATGAAAAAGAAGAATGGAAAAGAATTGAAATATAATATGTAAAAATACATCATAATATACATGGTGTTTTGCAAAATAAAAATAAATCGTTTTTAAAATTATTGAATCATTTATTTTAAATAATTTTTCATGCTTGGTAATTAAATTTTTTTTTATTAATGCTATTAATAATGTTATCGGTCTTAGTCTGACTAACACACATGCTTATGGTTTCTTCTTACTAAACAACAAAACACTAAAACTAAACAGAATGGTAGAATCAGTTCCTGTTTTCTCCACACTGCATAGACCAGTGATGCAAACTGTGAAATGGTTTTGATATTTCATTTTGTGGCAAAAACAAAGCAGCAAAGTAGCACAACTTAAGATTGCTTTTTTTTTATGGGTTTTGCTTTGTTTCACAAAAATGATGTTAAGATTTAAATTCGTTGCAGAAACGTGAGCAATTTCACGCTATAAGCCCTCACTGATTGCATTGAGCAGGGTACCATTAAAACGCATGTTAAAAAAAAAAACTGCACTCAACATTTTTTGCTTGACACTCCAGTTTGATATAAAACATGCTTTTGTAATTGCTTGTTAGTTTTACAACGATGGGAAGATTGCTTTTCAGCAATCAATGCAAGTATCCCCACCCCAGTAAGTCCTGCAGAAAGCTGATACTCTGTCTCTCTGTCTCACAATTAGGTCTGAAGAAATGGGTAGAGGTTGGGAACTCTGGGGTTTTTAGACCCGAAATGCTGCTGCCTATGGGTTTACCGGAGGATGTGTCAGTCATCGCCTGGGGACTTTCTTTGGAGCGGTGAGTTTTAACTAGAGATGGTACACATCTGAAATTTAAACCCAGAATCTGTGTCAGGCGGAGAAGCGCAAAAAGAAAAAATAGATCGGATATCAGGCAGTGGTACCAGGTATATGATTCTGTTGTAAAAGGCAAAAAGTTCAAATTGGATTTGGAAAAGGAAATTATTCTCAAGCAAATAAGATGTTCTGGATGAAACAGGATCAGTATTTTGATTGCTTTTTATATTTAATAGCATAATAGATTAACATGGGACTGGGCAATCAAGCTTTAAATTAACAAATAAGATGTATAATACAATTCTTGATTGGTCCACTGCTTTGTTAAGAGTAGAAAGATCCATATATACCCCCTATATAACCATGTAACATTTTCTAATCAGACTTGAGTCTGGCAGCTTGACAGAATCCAGCTGTGTTTGATTTCACTCCTACAATCTCAAGAACACAAAAACACCAACATGTTTGTCCTACTTTGAAATCGCTTCAGACAGGGATCGCTATGTCCTCTAACTCGAGTTTGATTGTGTGTGTAAATTGAAGTTGGTTCCTCTCACCACAGGCCCACCATGATCAAGTACGGCATCAACAACATCCGTGAGCTTGTGGGGCACAAAGTAAATCTGCAGATGGTGTACGACAGTCCAGTGTGTCGTCTGGACTCTTAAACTGCAACCAGGAACAATCACAGGAAGGAAAATCTGTCTCTTAGAATCCTCTCATTCACAAATCTCATGGATTTATCCAATCGTCCTGGATCAGTCCACATTGCCACGCCAGTGACGTACACTCTGCTGGGGTCCACTTTCAGTATCTCACTGATTAAGAGACTATGTTGGGCTCTGACTCTGAGAGTGAAAAAAAAAAAATGACACACTTTAGGTAAAGCTGTCAGCTATGAAATATACGTATATATATTCCCCATACGGTGCAGTTCTCCTCTCAATACTGCATGCACTCAGAGTTACTGTTAATACTGATTATTTGATTAGCATTCTGACTGTCAGCAGCATGTCTGTATGTGTTTTATTATTGATTTAGTGCTTATATTTAATGAAGTACTATTTGCTCTGGCCCATGTCTCGTAACTATAATGCTGATATTCATTCACAGGTCATTATTGCAAATACACCAGCTAAAAGGGAAACATTTATGTTGTAAAAATAATAAATTGAAACTGTTTAAAAAATGGAATTTTAATGATTTTGTATGCTCTGTGAGAAAGAGAGAGAGAGAGAGAGAGAGAGAGAGAGAGAATGTTTCTACTTAAAGGTTACTTGTGTAATTAAAGAGCTTAAATATCCCCCTTCTAATCTGTCAATGTCTTTACATCTGAAGAAGCTTAGTGTGTTTGGTGACGTTTGCTTGAGGGATGCAAGCCGTCACATGGCTTAATGCGTGACCGTTTATCTTAAATGTTTACATCCATCAACAGTTTTAAGACATAGATACTGACCTACAAGACAGGGGTAATGCTGAGGTAAAAAAAATTTTAGCTTTTAAAATACACTTCTCGCTGGTATTTTTTTCCTTACCTGACTATATATCTGACCATTTCAGGTAAAAAAAAAAATAATAATCCTGCTAATGACATGTTTATTAACAAGTGAATACATAGCTGCAAATTTAGGTGATATGTTGCAATCTCTGATTTTCACTCACCCATTCTTTGAACGGAGCTCGTTTAAACCTGATTTCTTACCATTTTAAAAACACTTATAAGACTCATGAGCAGTCTGAATCTCAATGGTGCTCTCTAGGTGGGAGTGATGGCATACCATTGTCAATCACAATGACAAAAGCCAACTGCCAGCATCTGAGAGCTTTTTTTTTTTTTTTTGCAGACAAGGGCAGAAAGCCCTTAATTACAAGTGTGTTACACAGCATGCATATATTCAAAAATACATGGTTGGCAACTTTCCTTTATCTTGGAGGAAGCATGTTCAAGCCTTCACCATCTCCAGTTGGTAGTCATGTGATAGAGACCTGACTAGTGGATGACAAAGTTGATCTCATCATCCTAAAGACACCTTGATGTAAAAAGATTTCTCTTTGCGTTTGTCTGAGTCGTTGACCAAGTTTACAGATGACACCCATTTGAAAGGTCAGGCTTGGGGTTGTGTGATACACACCAATGAGAGCACAAGGAAGAAAATCATTTAAAGGATAAGTCTTAAATTAAATCAGTTTGCTAATCCTTACTTATTTGGCAACGTTTTAATGGGTAGTTTGCACAAAAAAATCTTGGATCAATAACTTTAAAAAACAACCAAAATGACAGTGACTATTTTCATTAAATAGATCCAGGTATAGGAATTCCAGGAAATATGAATGATGACAAATTAATTTATTTGTTGAAGGTAAAGTTGAAATTGGTACTCTTTGCTCTTTCTGTGTGGATGCTCCATTTTTGGAAACTCCATCATAATTAGCCAATAGCTTACAGTCCAACATGTACTCAGATTATACAGCCATTTCCTTCCCAAAACACACTAGTTGTGAAAAAATATTGTTGGTTCCATGGTCTTTTATAGATCTTGTGGAATAGAGCAGGTAAAGCCAGGGCTGGGGGGCTGCTCATGACTGTTAGTGGTACTGAGAGAGGTGGGGAGCTGCGAATGTCCTATATGAGGAAAGAAGGATGGGATGTACGGGATAGCAGTCAGCACTAAAGGACTTGTCTGAGGGCTTTCCTTCGGAGTTAATGGGATCACAACATCGTCCTGGTCCCACAGGTGGAAGGCATTGGTTTGGGAGAGAGACAGTGCAGGGTTGGGGCTGGTGCTTCGTACATTATTTTCTTTCTCCAGCTCATCCTCATTTGGGCCAAGTGCACAGTCTAGAGGGGAAAAAGTAAACATATACAGTATGTGGTTGCTAAATTGCAATTGAAAGTTGTTTTGTACTCTTAACAACAATAATAATAATGATAAAACTATTATTACATACAACCAGAGTCAAAGTTTGTAGGTAATAATTTAACCTAATGAAATAAAAATGAAGTTAAATATATTTGTAATACAGGCAAATAAAATTATTAAACTATGTTTAATAGGTCATATTTTCAATATTAAAGCTTTTTGTCTTTCTTATTGAAAAGATGCTTTTTCCCACACACACTTGACATTATGTTTTACACAGAGGGGTTCATGTGGGTTATACATAATGAATTTTATTGTCATATATTTTTCATGTTTGCATGATTCATTTATTTTCAAATGTGAATTTTATTTTATTTATTTATTTTTAATGTTTTTCTTTTTTTTTTTATATAGTTTTCTTTACACATGATTATTTAATGTTATGTGATTTCAACTGATTATTAATTTAATTTCTTTATTAATTTATTTATTTTTGGGGTTTTTTTTGTTAATTGTCATGTTGTATCATGAACTTGTAACATCATGTGGATACAATATAAAATGATAAAATGTATTTATATCGTTTTAATTAATGTAAAAAAAGATTACATTTTATCATATCATTTGTGATTACTACTTCAGGTAACAATTAACTTTCACATGTAAAATATATAAATTATATATAATAATATTGATATATCAAATATATACAAATATCAAATATGTAATTATATAAATAGGATTTATATGTATTTGATCAATTCATAAAGGATCATTCTACAGGATTCTACAAGTCCTGTGTTTGATTTATGCAGATCAGTGAATCATATATACCTTGATTTTTTTTGTACGAGTTTTTAAATGTATAAGTTTTGACCTAAATATTGGAACATGATGAATTATAGGAACTGTGACACTAAACAGTAATGCCATAGTGTTGCCAAACAAACAAGATATTTTGAAAAGGTTGCTGTTATATAGATAAGCTTTAATCCTCAACATTTTCTGGTCCTCCCTTCTCTAAACCCATGTCGAAAAACCTGGACATCATGACAGCACTGCATGTACCAAGTTTCCTTACCTACTACATCACTGGCCAGGTCTTTGATCAGATGTCCCACTATGGCATATGCCACTGCGACCACCACCAGAGCAGCCATTAACAAATAGAGCACAGCTTTGGGGAGTGGAATCAAGTCCCGGGTTGGTGCCTTGTATTCCTTGTATAAAGCATCCTCAGCAGGAAAGGAGTACTGATAGGCATGTCCAATCTCATCCGTCATGTTGAAACTGGTCATGTTTAGAGACATCAGGCTTTCTTGTCTTGTCCCAAGAAAAACTGCTTCTTCTATGTTTGTTACTCCTCACTAATGCACTCCTTGCAGTGTCAGTCCCATAATCTATAGATATTTACAGATATTCTGTCAGACCATTATGACTCAACTTCCACTTTAAATTATATAATATAACATAATATAAAATATAATATAAAATATAATATATCAATTTGTGATCTTACCTGCAATGGAAGCATCATCCTGTCCATCCTGTTTCTAATCATTAAAAAACAAAAATTGAAGATAAATTTCTGAAGATATGTGAATGGCTCTTCTATATCGCACAACTGTTTAAGAGTGCGAACTGCTTGTCCTCTGGTGCGCCTCTTGTGCGCGCCCAGAGCGCCTCCTTACTGCGCATGTGCAGTGGATACTAGGGACGCGCGTTCGGTAACGCGCAGGACTCTAATTAGGCAGTGGACTCCACAAGAGGCGTCTCTCTGAACTGAGGCTTTTCTTCCCTTAGGCATCTGTTTACTCAACTAACTAATCCTTCTGAAAGCGGTGCTTGGTAAAGCTAATCATGACCCATTTAGAAGATACTGTGTGAATCAATTTGTCCATTTGTGTCCAGAAACCATGAACAATTTAGTGAACAAAACTACCTTTTACATAAACGGCTTATGTTTTTATCATATTCGTAATTTATGATTTGATAAAGACTTTATTAATCCAAAATGGAAATTGTCCTGTTACAGCAATCAGTTCACATATATACAACACAGTAAAAGCAGCAGGAATATAGAAGAATATTAAGGCTACTTTAAATTTAAAGATCACAATGAAAAAGAGGGTAAAATTGTATAACAGTGCGGTCAATTGGAAATCACGTTAAGGTGCATTAAAAAGGTAAAACTTTGCAAAATAATAATATACTATTATTAGCATATACTGATTCTATGTGCATGATGATTTATATAACTTAAGTAACTGTACATAAGGTGCACCAGCAAGTTGTAATATTAATAAAAAAATAAAAGTACAAATCATATCAGTGCTGTTAAGTGATATACTTGGCCACTCTCACTTTCACATTCTGCTTCCTTAGCAAGGAAGTTGTCATCTAGCCGGTGTTTGGGGTCGTACCAGTGAACCCAGTACCAGCAGCACTCATGCAGTCTAAAACCATAATGCTACCACCACCATGCTTGACTGTAGTCAAGACAATTTTTGGTACTCCTCACCAGAGGTGGGAAGTAACGAAGTACAAATACTTTGTTACTGTACCTAAGTAGATTTTTCTGGCATCGGTACTTTACTTCACTATTTATTTTTTAGACAATTTTTTACTTTTACTCATTACATTTTTACACAAATATCTGTACTTTTTACTTCTTTTCAAAACAGGCTCGTTACTTTAGTTTTAATCTATTTGGTGAAGTGTTAATATTCTTTCTTTCGACTGAGAACAGACATTCCTGATCACCTGATGATCATCATCATCTCCTCTCTGCTTGTGTTCTATATGGTGGATGTTCGGCCTGGATACATACTTTAGGTAACACATTTTTTTATTCGTTTTGTATTGATATATTAATTAAGGCTGTCAAAATGCAAATTCATTTTAATGACACTGGTTTTATTAACGCGCGATGAATGCAGTGTGCATTTCTGTTTGACCATTTTGAATAAAAATATGAATAAATAAATAAAAATAAAACAAAAGTAAACCCTTCAGCGCAACATATTCACGACGTCCTTTCTTTACTCAAATAATTAATATAAATAAATAAATTAATACTGAAAAATTATTTTTAATTAGTAAACATTTCTTTTACTGATGCGCCAGTCAGCACCAAAAGCCGCCATGATACACACATTTGGCAATTAAAACAGTCCGTGTGGAAACATAGCAGAAGTCCCGTTTGGTGTCCTGATGTTTTACGTAATTTAAAACACCATAATTACTTTAAAACAAAAATACAAAAATCTAAATATTTTGTCTCTGTGTTGCTCTGTGTTGAGTATGGTTTCAATAATAAACATTCATATTTATCCATAACATTTTGGTTAATAAATACAGAATAGAAAGATAGTGATGTCAGAGAGGGATATACCTCTCCTGAAAGAACAGATTTATTGTAAAATCTAATTGCAGTTGGCAGAAAAGACTTTCTGTAGCGTTTTTTATCACAACAAAGCTAAAGTATTCTCCTGCTAAAATTTCAAGTCAATTCAATTAATTTTTATTTGCATAGCTGTTTTAACAATGGACATTGTCTCAAAGCAGCTTTACACATAAAAATGGTAATAAAGGTAATAAAATAAATTTCTCTTCTGTACAGCCATTAGGTTGTGGAGGGGAGGTGTGGTGTTCTCCTATTAATTTTTTGGTAGAGTCCTACTCTCCACTACCAAATCCAAGCACTCCAGGGAAGTCCTTAATATTGAGCTAACGTTTATGATGGATTTGTTGATTTTCCTAATGTTACTGCTTCTAATGCTGCTGCACCAGCAGATATCAGCAAAGAATATTTGCTGCTGTATGCTATTTGCTTATGTATTAACCATCATCTCTTATCATGTCTGAGCTAGCTATTAAGTGACAGCTGAGCTCTGAGCAGTATGTCTAATATAAAAGAGGTTGATTCATTCTTGGTTGTTCGAGAACAGCAAAGGCAGGGATGAAAAGTATACTGTGTGATTGATTTACTCAAAAGATAAAGGATCTCTTTCAGTCCACACTACTGGATTGATGGATTTCTCCCATATTATTGTAGATCGGGCCACTCCAGAATCCCTAGGAGATGATCTTTTAGGAGTTAAAGGCCAAGCAGTCTGGGAGTGGATTTAAAACCCTGCTAAATTTATTTGTGGAGAAGCGAGAATTAATTGTTGGTGGTCATTCTTTTTAATAAAGTCTTTAATTTTAGGATTAATTAAGAACAATAGTTGTAATATATATATATATTTTTTAATAATTCCTCAATAATGCAAACTTCTATTTTTTACCAGTACAAAGCTTTATCTCTATTTAGATATTCTTTTATAGGCTTGTGTTTTTTTATGGAAATACTGAAGAAAAGGATTCGGTTTATGTGCTATTTAAAAGTCAGAACTGACTGCATAAAATCACATCATTAATATCTAAGGGATACTTAGAGTAAAAGGGTTTTAGAGCTTTTGCTATAATCTTGGCTGGACTCTGTCCCGACAAGACTGGAGTTAGGCCCCTGCTTTAAATGTAATAATTCTGTCTGTGCATTACATTGTCATTGATCATGTTACATTAAAGCTTGTAAATTAGATTGCACTTTATTGAGTGTTTGGGGACATGATCCTCCACTATCTCTTGACTGTAAGCATTAAGCATTGCTAACTCTCACCTCGGTTTCCTATTTATCCCACCTCCCAAAAATATGCAGGCAGGTGGAGTGGCTAGAATAAATTGAATTATTTCTACTGGGATAGTCTCCAGACACCCTGACCAGGATAATGTGGGTACATTAAATGAAGGACTGAATGATTGAATAGCCTGATAAATAATAAACAGATATGTTTGCAAAACTACTGCAGAAACAGTGGCCAAAAGACCAAAATATATTCTTGATAGGCACCAGGGGTCTCAGAACTGAACCCCTGATTTCTGGAGCTGTGAAGTATTTGCAATATGTACTGTACCTCAGTCACAGATCTGCACTGTCATGGATCATCACATTTCCTACCCTGATTTATAACACCTGGAACTTGTCAGCCACAGACTTTATAAACATCGCTCACATGGAGCTCAGATGGAAGCCTTGTTCATTCCTGTGAACATGTCTTTCACCCTCCTAGACACCTTCTTCTATGTGTTGAGATATTTTTTGCGACAGTCTATTATCCTGTTCCTTGTTTATTACTGTGTTATATTAAACTTCTTCCAATAAGGTTTAATGCTTGTGGCAAATTGTTTGATTTAATTTTTTTCATGCCAAAATATCTTCTCTTTATTCCTATTTTAAATGAACATCAGTTAGTTAATTTAGAGTGTTACATTACAAACCAACCAAGAGAAATGCCAGCACAAATTTTAAATAAGAATTACAAAAATATAGAACACAGCAATAACATATTTTGTTTTCAAAAGGTATAGTGATATGTAAGGCTTTGTACATATAGAGCAGGCTTTACACACTAAAGAGAGGGCATTTTAATTGACGTTATTTATGTCAGCAGTGAGGTTTTCTCTGTTATGTAAATATCAGGTTTTGTCTATTCAGATATCCATTCTGTGTTATTCTATCCCTACTGTGTTCTGCCCTCCTCTATTCCTGTTCCTCTTGTTGCTTTCTATTTTAGTTTTTGCATTCCAGTGAAATTTGGTCTCTAGCTTGACTTTGTCTGTCACTCATGTCGAGGACTGGACTGGGACAAAAAACTCCTATCTCATAAATAATAACCTCATCCACCTTCACCCTCACAACTAGAGCGCCCCAGGGTTGTGTTCTGAGCCCCCTGCTGTACTTACTGTACACATACGACTGTGTGGCCACTTCCAACTCCACAACCATCATCAAGTTTGCTGACGACACTGTTGTGGTGGGCCTGATCTCCAACAATGACGAGATGGCCTACCTACAGGAGGTTAAAAACCTGCAGAGATGGTGCAAGAAGAATGATAGTGAATGATAGTTGATAGTGGACTTCAGCAAGAAGCAGGAGCGGTCATACCAACCGCTAAACATCAGTGGGACCCCAGTGGAGAGAGTGGACAGTTTCCGGTACCTAGGTGTTCACTTCACACAGGACCTGTCTTTTAGCTAAACAGGGAAACATCAAAAACTAGCTTAAAGATCTGCTATTTGTCTTAGCCAGCTTGCACAATGTGTACACTAGCTGTTCTGACCATCTTATGGTAACACTGAGACGTTATAATGTGGCTACTACTCCCGAAGACATACTGTAAGTGTAATAAGCCAAATTACTTTGACAGATACACACTGATGCTGCACGCACGGACAGAGCCCAAAAGGGGAGTTGTTTAAAGATGTGATTGGGCCAGACCCAGTGCTCAAATTGAGTCTTATGGGGGTCCCTAGTTGTTGTGTAATTCATATATTTTTTACTAAAATAATCTTGGGGACCCCTTTATTTTTTACTTGTCATAGGGGGTACCTAATGCCTTATGGGGGGGCTCAATTCGAGCATTTGCCAGTCCAATGTCACTTAAGAAAAGTACTAATGGGCTGCTGATTAAATGTCTCATCGGCCGGTCTGTTTGAGAGAAAAAAAAAAATCTTTTTTTGATAAATACTTTACACAACCGGAAAGACCCCAGCGCCATCAATTAATTAAGCAGAATAAAAAATAGGCTGATAAGAGGTTTATGGGCCGATCAGACAAAAGCAAAATGAGATGTATCGGCCCAAAAAGTATGTCTTTTTGGGCCGATCTGCCAGATGCCCAGTCCGCCCTTGCCCATGTCTTTACTACAGTCTTTTTACCCATTTATCGCAAGGGACTCATACAGTGGGTTTATGATATGAAACCTTTTGCATGTGGTTGTTTTTGTGATTGCCTGATTAACCACCATGACAATGTGAATTTTAGTTTGGATAAACAGACGTGTTTGCCTGTTGAGCGATCATTTTCATTAAATACTACAAGGGCCAGAACCTTTAAATGTCCCAATTACCTTAAAATACCATTTTCCTCAAATGTCCTTTCCTCATCCCACTTCCTATGGATGCTTCTGCAGTTGAACAGCAGGGAGGATTATCCGTGTTTTGCACAATGATTCTCTCATTGTTATTAAAGTCATGTATTATCATGAACACAGCAGTACACGGCTTTGTCCATTTAGGGATTACTGCTCTCTATATTCCAGAAATGCACATTAGGGCCAGCAAGGTATGCACTTCCTATGGAAATGTCCACTTTCTTGTGGATGGTAAGGACAGATGTGGAGTGTAAGTATTTCAAATTCCCAGTGCAATATCGTAATGTAATTACATAACTCTTGAAGAAGCACTGCTGAAATAACCCATTTATATTAGCTAGCTCTAAAACTCATTCAGGTTATTTCAATACAAAGAAAAAGGATGACAGTATAATAGTCACTGTATGCTAATCTTAAAAAATCTTAATACTAGAAACAATAATTATATGTCTATAATTCAAAAGTTATTTATGTAACTTTTATATGTATTATCATTGTTCAATTTCTTCTAAAAATGCATCCTTTGTGGTGATAAACCACATGACCTAACTGTTAGGTCTATCCTTATTAATTAACTATATCATCAATAAATGCTTGATGTAGGATGTAGGATTTCAAAATGCCTTACTGCCATGTTATTTTCTTGAAAATGTTTATGATGGAACATTAATACCAACACTTACAAGTTGCCAAAGATGGCCAACATCTCTGGCGTATTGTCACTTATTGTCATTGAGCAGTCACATACATGCACCCACTTTAGAAAAAAATCTGGAAAAAAAATGTGATTAGATTTTTGCCAGAGATTTTGCATGCATGAAAATGTATTGTGATTTATAGGTGCTTCCTGTACTTAAATGAATGCAACACACAATGGTATACAGAATATAAGGAAATATACAATATATCTATATACAGCAGTCAAAAGTTTTGAACACACCTTTACCTTCATTGTTTTTTATTTATTTTTATCATTGCACATTTATACTGAAAAAATAAAAACTATGAATGAACACAGATACTGGAATTATGCAGCAAACAATTCAGAATATGTATTATGCTTTAGATTGCCCAAAGTAGCTCCATTTAGCTTTGATGGCAACAGCGCACACTCATGGCATTCTCTCATCAGATTCAAAAGGCAGTTTCTTGCCTTCTTAATATACTTTAGACCATCAATTGTCTTGTGTAGAGAAAAGGGTGAGTACAGAGTCAATAGGCCGGTGCTACTATAGCTACTGTACAGATCCGGCTCTCATGAGAACCGTCCCAGGAAAAGAAGACCAACAGCTTTCTCTGCTGCAAAGGATAAGTTTATTAACATTACCATCCTCAGAACCTGCAGATTTTAGCACCTCAGATAAAGCCCACATAAATGCTTCTTGGAGTTCAAGTGGCACACATATTTTTCTAACATCCACTGTTCAGAGAAGACAGTGTGAGTCAGGCCTTTATGGTAGAATTAAGGCAAATAAACTATTACTTCAGAAGAATCATAAGCAGAAGATACTTGCTTGAGCTAAAAAAATACAGGGAATGGACATTAGATCAGAGGAAAACTGTCTTTTGGTCTGATGTGTCCAAATTTAAGATTTTTGGTTTTCATGTTCTTTATTAGACATTTGTTGACCCCAAACATAAACTCTATGAGTTATTTGTCCCAGAAGGAGTAATGAAGAGCTGCATCAGATGACCTGACCTCCACAATCATCTTATCCAAATCCATTTGAGATGGTTTGAAAATAAAGGAAAATTAGCGAGTACTTAACACCTCTGGGACACTTCTGGGCATTCTCATTTCCTTAAGAGACCATTCCAGATGACTACCTAATAAATCTAATGAGAGAGAACAAAGAGTGTGCAAAGCTGGAATTAAATGCAGCTACATTGGACATACATGTGGAAAATATTCAACATGTTCTGGTTGTTTAAAATGTTTTCCTTACTACAGAATTCTTGTGTTCTTTAAATGTTGAATGAATTATGAATGTTGCTTTATAATCTAGATGTCCTCAGTATTAATGTACAATGAACAATGAAAATAATAAAAATAAAAAAAAAACACTGAAGGAGAAGGTGTTTTCAAACAGCCATTTCAGCCATAGATTCACTCTTACCAGGGTCAAAAACCGAGACCTTCAAAAATGAACACTATGGGTGACTGCAGCATACCAATCATACATAATTGTCTGCATTAAAAAAAAACACAATTTGCCTTCATTTCAAGTCTCTCTTAATGCACATAAAAAATTCCCCAACATGCACACAAAAAATGGGATCATTTCATTAGATTAGTACTGATGCTTCTGCTAGAGATGATGTATGTGGTTGGTGCAGCTGTGGCTGCAGTGAAAGGAGATTGATGAATTGTGCTAATTGGTTTACTTGTTTTAGTAATGGCATTCATTCTCACTGCATGAGACACCTGTCTGTGATGCAGCACTCTGTTACACTGTGTTTCTCTATAATATTGATGGTTTTGAAGACCTGAAGGCCTAGGCCTGGCACTGATATACATACAATGACCTTTACACTCAATAAAGAGCATCACATATTTCCAAAAGAGGTGTGCAAAACATATATACGTGTATATTGTGAACTATATATACAGTAAAATGTTTAAAACCAGGACTGTTCTGATCTAGAAGGGAATTTCATTATTATTTAAAGCGTGGTTTGAATTCTTTTTAGACCATTTTAACAAAGAAGCTTCCTAATGGACTCGCCTACTGGAGCTTGGGGTGGAAAGTGCTGGTGTTAGAAGCGCTCAAAACAATTTCCAGAAAGAGTCGGTTCGTGCGAGTTACAGAGTCGACACTTCAACCAGAGTGGATGTGTGCGCGCGCGGTTTTTTTTTGCGAGGCCGTTTGGATATGCGTTTAACGGTACCCCGGTGTGAACTACAACTACACGCTAATATTATCGTGAACATTTTTGGTATATTAGTTATTGAAAAAATATATTCTCATAATGCTAAATTAAGATTTTATGTTAGCCGGATTGATGTAAATTATGTTTCATTATTGTTATCCAGCTCGTTAATTATTGCTAATTGTTAGCATGCACATTTAGATCCATTTAACTAGCTAAACTAGAGATTTAGCTTATTAAAGTTATATATATATATATATATATATATATATATATATATATATATATATATATATATCCATCCCGAATGGTGGAAACTTATTGTTGGTTGCTTTGGTGGTAAGAATATCGAAAAATCAGGGTTTTTTTACAAAACATATCATAGCAAGTGTATCCAGATAAATTTTGTTAAACATTATGAGGTTAACTGAGCTTTGTTTTTGTATTAACTAGTTATTAAACTTATTCTTTTTGTATCCAGGTAGGTCTAACAGGCTATGGCTCAGCGCTTCTTTGGACAACCAGGTTCTACCATTCACTCAACAACTAAAGCGACTCATCACCACGTGTCTGCAAAGGTAGACATTGGACATAAATTAATGAAAATAAAATAAAACATGAAAAAATTTTATTCAAAATATTACCCAAAGACTCACTGTATGTCCACATGACTAAGTCAAGTGCTATTTCTTCTCATTTACTGTTTTCTAGGTGTCCGAACAAGGTTATGGACATAGTTTAGATCACGACTCATCTGGTGAAACACTGCCATTTGTGTCCCTGGATGACAGCCATGAGCAGCAAAGGTGAACGTTATGATGCTGAAAAACGTGCCACATAATTCAGCGCTTGTGAGCATCACTGGGACGCGTTTATCTATCGGATCGACTTGGAAAAATACTGATAATGACATGGATATGATTGAAAGTTAAACTTCAGATTTATAACATTCATGCGAATTGCCTTTGCCCTAGTTTTTTTTGACCACACAGTCCCAGAATTATCTCAGATTGCGACCATCCAGTTAATTTCACAGAATATGTTTGCTTCTATTAGTTTGTGGGTCAGATTTAGAGGTACATTCCTGCTAGAAAAATACTTTAAACATAATAATCTTACAGCAGCATTTATTGATTTGTTTCTAAATTGAAGTTCCTCATTGGATGGTGATTATTTTTCAGTTCTGGAAGTAGTGCCAGTCACATCACAGGTTTATATTAAAGCACTGGCTGTAACATGATGTTTTTTCTGTAGTGACACTTAATACTCAGGGACCTTTATAATAAAAGTTTAATCTAGGGCTAATAATTCTGTTTCATTCTTGTGTTTTTAATCATTGGAAAGGTTTATTGTAAGGAAACGTTCATTTTTATGGAAAGAGTTAACTGTTCCTTTAAGGTTTCCTATACAGAACAAATCTTCAGGATGGAGTATATCATGAGCTCGAATTAACAAGCTGCATTTCTTTTAGAATAACTTTAAAAGGAAGTGAGAAAACAAACAAATATATATTTGTATATAATGACTAGCATGTCTTATTTCTTACATTATAATTGTAACTAACTCACTATAATGAACAGCTGCTATATGAATTAAGCTATTATTATTGGTGGTTTAGACATTGACCATATTAAATATAATTGATTTCTTTCCTTCTCTCGCTCTTTCTTCAACGTTTGTAAAGTGAGGATTCAGGCTTTAGCGTCTCACAAAGAAGTTCACCAATACATGAGGTGGATGAGGGTGTTGCCTCCACCCCAACCAACACAAGAATAGATGCCATTGGGAAGAAAGCCCAAGACCTTATAGAGAGAATCAACCAGAGTCGGGCAATGGACCAGAAACTCATGAACAACTTTGAGGAGAAGCTTATGAAGCAGGTATTGTTCAAATATAATATCCACATTTTTAATGTTCAGGAAATATTTCTGCTTGCACCAGTAAAATATTTAGCGTTTTAATGTATTATTGTACTACAGAGTTTGCTTTGTACATCCAGGCAATAAGGTATATTGAAACTCCAGAAGCATACAGTACATGGTCTTCTATGTTACTTTGCAGTCTTCTTTTGTTAATGCTTCATTACACATTTATAGGGGCAAGTTGGACCTTAAAGATTTTGTGAAACATTATTTAAAGACAGAAGTAGCAAATCAATGGCTATTAAACACAATATAAGGTAGGGATGCACCGAAATAAAAATTCTTGGCCGAAACCGAAAACCGAAAAAGGAGGAAAGCAAGGCCGAAAACCGAAAAAAACGAAACATCGAAAGAAATTATGGCAATTATTATTACCATTGCATTTATGTCTATGACTGTGTACTAACCTTACTAAAATCAAGGCATTTCAATTGCATAAATTAATATTAAAGTTTCAAAGAATTAATCAATTACAAATTATTAAAATATTTATTTATAGCACATTGCAACAATGCACAGGATAAAATAAATTAAAATTTAGTCTTAAATGTTTAACCTAAATGCACTCATGTGTGCATTGAATAATAATGTACAGGCCCTCTGGCCTGCTGAAAGGTTGTACAATTAAATATGTTCTTTCATAAAAACAAAGTTCATTTAGAACAAATGCAACTGCTTAAAGATACAATAATATCACTGGGAAACTTCCTGCCTTTTCAAAAACGTCCACCACAGACAGAGTGCACATGCTCGGAGGGGTTTTGCTTTTCTGTGCGTTTGCGTTCCTCTGATATTCAGCATAGCGATCTAACTTGTACAGTAACTCTGCTTTGTGGTCTAATACAAAAGTAAAATCTGCCCAAAAGTCATGTCTTTTCATTCAGAGCATAGTCTACGTGTCTACCCAAGTAGGATTTCTTTCTTTCCACTGTGCTGATGTATGTTATGGTGTAGGTGAGTGAGATGTGCCAGCAGGTGAAGGAGCAGATGTTCGAGTATTATGACAAACACAGCCGAGGGATGGAGACGAAGCTCACAGAGCTCACAGAAGTGTTAGAGCGCAGCAATCAGCTCAGCATTGAGCTCCAGAGAGCCAGCCAGACGCTGGCAGCTATTAACAAAGGGCTGCTACAAACTCCGGGCCAGTAGTTCCAAATCACACGCACAGTGCTTAAAACACTTCCATAGCACCAGACATATGGCAGCTAAGATACTGTAGTTTCATTTGTTGATATAATAAAAATAGCTTATTACAAAGGTAAACATGTTTAAAACAAAAATGTTGTTTAGACAGTGCTGTCAAAAAGACAAAAAAGATATATTAGTCCACCTTGTGTTTTAAACTTGGATTTTGTTTGATTAAAGCTGTACCTATTTACACTGTAACTTATTTGTTTCCTTTTAATTTTTGTAACAATCCTTTTTACAAAGAGGACCAAATAATTTTTTATATCAGTATACTTAACTCAAAAAAGTATACAAATGATATAGTATAGTAAACATAAAGGGAATACAGATGTCTTTCTAACAGTCCAGATAATTGATATACACATATTAACACTTTAAAATGTTTTGAGCTGCAAATTGCAATTCCTTCTGGAACACATGCTCTTGGTCCTGAACCCTATGAGTTTGTTGAATTCACTTAATTTCATGTGATGAAATATTTTTGTACACAGTTATGCATCAGCTGCAACTGCAAAATTATTATTATTTTTTTAAATAAATGTCACGTTTAAGCAGACAACAGAGCATTTTTTTCAAGCTATAACTCTTGCTATGCAGCATTAGAAATATACTCGATGAAGAGAGTAGATTTGCATGTACTCTTGCATGCTCGTAACATAAAAAACATCAGATTTTCTAGAATAAATGTGAATTGAGGAGATATTCGTTACCCATCCAGTTTATTGGAAACACCTGCAGATCTATGCAGTTATCCACCAGCCATCCAATTACTTGGCAGCAGCCCAGTGCACAAAATCAAGTATATACAGGTGCCTTCAGTTAATGCTTACATCAAACATCTACAAAGTGCTGCTCAAATAATGCACTATTCAGCTTAAAGTCTATTGTGTGAAAATCCCAGTAGATCAGCAGTGCCTGAAATAATAAAAAAACAAAACAATGGACGTCACACTTGAAGTCACATTTTTCCTCATAGGATGTTTATTGTCAATGAATGCTTGTATCTTAATGGTGGCAAAAGTACACACATCCTTCACTTAAGTACAGATACTGTTTTAATATACTCTGGTAAAAGCTGAAGTACTACACTTTTTTACTCAAGATAAAGTAAAGAAGATTGGGCTCTGACATGTACTTCAGTAAAAAGTAGCCATTACTACTGGCTGTTTTACTGCCGCGCTGGTAACTGGACGTCACTTCATGTTAATATTAGGGCTGTCAATCGATTAAACATTTAATCATGATTCATGGCATGCTTGTCATGAGTTAACTCAACATTAAACTAAACTTAATCATACATTTTTATCTGTTCTAAATGTACCTTAAATGAATAATACGTTTTTAATACTTTAATCATGGATGCTTTATGCAAATGTATGTTTATTATTAGTGAATTTTGAATTAGTATTATTAGGTTTTAAAGTAATTATTGTGTTTTAAATTATGTAAATTATCAGGACACCAAACTGAACCTTTGCTATGTTTCCACACGGACGGTTAATGAGGTGACCCCAGAGAAACTGTACCTCTTCCAACTTTTATATGGATTACCTAATTAGAGATTATTTGTTTAATTAACAGTAGACATTTCAAGCTTTCTATTAATATATTTATTATGTCTGTGAGGCAAGTATTCACTGAGATTCAGGTTGTTTTATTTATAATAAAAGTAGACCCTTTACATATTCGAATGATGTATTGCTCTTATCTGTACGATTCAAGTCAAAGTCATTTAAATTTGTTTCGGCATATGAGGGGAAAAAAGGCCACAATTGTTTTTCTAATACTATACATTTTTTTAGTGAAGAAATTCATAAAGTCCTCACTACTAAACTGTGTTGGGAAACATTTTTCAGATACCTGATTTATTGTTAATTTAGCTACTGTACTGAAAAGGAACCTGGGATTGTTCCTTTTGTCACCTGCACCATGGTGTTCATCTTAAAAGTGTTAAGAACGGTTAAGGAGCTCTATAGCAGGCCACTCCACTCCACTTCAACCATATCTTCAAACAGCTCTCTGAGAGTACAGGGGCAGGGGAAAATTCAATGCTACTGCATCCTGAAACATCCTGTACAATTATGTGCCGTCAACTTTGTGAAAGTTTGGGGGGAAAAAACCCACATATGGCTGAAAAGGTCAGTTGCCAAATATCTTTGGCCATATAAGGTAACATGCTCTGTGGCTTGCAGAAAAATATTGTTAGAAAACATGGTAAGAGTGTTTGACCATATTCTTTTGAAATGGAGAAAAATGCATATGTGGTGCAGGGGTCTGGGATTCATTATATTCTGGGAGACATTTAGCTGGCATGGTTTGGTTTCACTTATCCCTCTGGACAAACTTGTTCTTCCACCATAAACTTGTTTTGAGTATTGTGATGAAATATTTCTACCCAAATGGTATGTGTCTAATTCAGGATGATGACAGTTCACAGAGAGAGTTGTGTGAGTTGTATGGATTTAATTTGTCACTATTAAAAAAATGAGTATCTTCTTACCCAGAGTCAGTGATCACAAAAAAAGTGTAATGTCCTGGCAAGCAAATGCCATGTGTCAGGCCAACTTACAAATACCGCACTTATTTAATGGTAGGTGGGTTTTTTGTTAAGTTTCATATTTTTAAACATTCCTTTCAAAAGGCTTTCATTAAGGGGGGGGGGATGGGGAAACAAAAAACCACAATATATTATTTCAATGGATGTTTAATGCCTTCTTACAAACCAAAGGACTGGGATATAGCATCACTCTTTATGCATGTATTTTGGCTTTAGCTTATTTTATTCCAAGATAAGTGGCGTAACGTAACGGGTAAACCTTACAGTAATTTAAAAACAAGAAGTTTACTGTGCCAGAATAACGGAAACATGGAAATATACAAATCATTTTTTAAACCGCTGTCAGTTTCCTGTATCCTAAACAAAACCAAAACCAGAGTCAAATATTACTGCGTACTCTATCACACGTTCACGCGACTCCAATTTTTTTTCTATTGTTTCAGATTATGACTGATATTAAAACACCACGTCTTCTCTCTCGGTTCTAAATTGACGTTATAATTTATATACAAAATCAACGGGTAAACGGATTGTTTATAGTACAAAAATATTGTCTATGTCTTCTGAAGATAAAGAGGAACTTGGAGATAATTACATTTTGAAAACGTCAATTACTTAAATAGACAACAAAAAATCCTTTAGCTTCATTTTCATTACACAAGTCAGTAGCTTTCTAGGTGGTACAAGTGCTGTACTGTTGTGGGCGGTGGATTAGTGATTTACTTCTCCACAGTAAATGCCTGCAGGCCTGTGATGGCTCTGCCCAGGATCAGAGCATGGATATCATGAGTACCTGCAAAATCAGAGGCAAAAAATCAGGCATATCAACTATATTATCCAAAGAAGTATTTGTCATGTAATGTGGAAACAAGAAGTAGTGGTATGTGAAAGAATGTACAGGTAATAAAGGATTGGGAATAACAAAGGCATATGGCTGGGTTTAATGGAGTAAAACATGATGGGACCTGCTGTGTAAAGGAGGTATGAGGCTTTGTTAAATATTGTCCAGCACCAGATCCTAATCTGGTAGAGGAATAATGTGTAGTCCCACTCATGGGGTACAGGGTTTACATGCTGTTCGGGTAAAAACTGCCGCGTTTGTTTTAGTTAATATGTAGATACTACAGTTTGCATGCACGGTTTATTCTTTCATATTCTACTAACAAGAGATGCTATGCAGAGAATTCAGTATGGTGATTTTTGAAGATAGTTGGTAGAATAAGATTTTTAATCTACAGTCATGAGCTGTACAGATGTACAGTCTGATAAGGAGTAGAGAATATTCACTGACCTTCGTAGGTGTTCACGGCCTCTAAGTTCATGACATGGCGGATGACGTTGTATTCGTCAGCAATGCCGTTACCACCCAGCATGTCTCGCGCCTGTCTGGCGATGTCCAAGGCCTTCCCACAGCTATTCCTCTTAAGCATGGAGATCATCTCTGGACTTGCTCTTTAGAGAGTCAAACAGGATACAATTTAAACACAAGCCTTTTTCTGTACATACAACCTACATGAAGGAAAAGGAAAACTGAATAGAAAAATAGCCCTGAACAACCTGCATATAAATCTTTATAATTAACACTTTCTCTTTAATGGTGTCCAAGTTTTTTCACTGATGATTTCCTACATGAACCACAATACTGATTTATCTTACTAATAATGATGTAATGGGATAGCGAGAGCAATGCAGCAGTTCTAAAAAGATCAGTTTTCAACTTTCTAACACCACTGTTGTCTGTCAACTTGATCAGTGGCCCCCAACCTTTTTTTTTTGCACCACAGACCAGTTTCCCCACAGACCGGAGGTGGGCGTTTGGTGAGTGGTCACACACATGACTGAATGTAATAATCTATATATTAATGTTATGTTGATTTAATATGTTTGGTGTTGATATGATTTAATTATTTATTTAATTATTACATATATATAATGAAAATGTAACAACTGTAATGCAGAATCAGTGGGAGCTTAATTTATCAATGAAAAATGAAAAAAAATATGACAGTGCAAGAAATATGTTAAACTCAATACAATAGAAATAAAATAAAAAGAATTTAAACCTTTTTAATTCTTTCTGCGTGACTTGATACCAAACCCCTGCCATAACTCGCACTCTAGCTAAGTGGTTCATTGTAGCTCTGGGGTGAACACCTCCAAACTGCCACACTGCATCCTGGGATTTAAAGTCCACCCAATGCGATCTCAACATCTACAGTGGATTTCTTATTGATGTGACTTTATACATTGTGAAAGAGGAAAAGAAGCTCTTGCTGTTTTGTTTGTAAGTGTTAACAGCAAAACCATTGTTCTCCTACTGAACATCTTTGTAACAAAGCAACAGATAATCACGATCCTCTCATGGCAATCCTGAAAATATAGCAGCACAACTCATTTCAGTGTAAAGACATTGTGTTTCAGGATGTTTTCCTTTTAAAATCTTTACAAAAGTGTTTAATCTAAAAGACAGACATACTTCTTCTGATCGAGGAGTCTGCCCAGTTGCAGACAGGACTGCAGGCCGATCGTAATCTCGGTTAGCATGTCTGCCATCTTCTTCTGCATCAGCTGGTTTCTGGCCAGTGGTACCCCAAACTGGATCCTTGAGAATGTGAACACACGATATTTAAGATCTCGATTAAAAATAAGCCTGATGATAATAGTCTTTGTGCTGAACAGTTATGTGTGTAGAAGGGTGTCTTGTTCTGAATGAAGCAAAGTCGGCCATGCTTCCTTTTCTTTTCATTAACACTAGTTTATACCAGCATTATTCACTACACCGCAGCAACCAGTCTTACCTGTCCAGTGTGTACTGACGTGCTGCATGGAAGCAAAATTCTGCTGCTCCCAGTGCTCCCCAGGAGATCCCATAACGGGCGTTGTTTAAACAGCCGAATGGACCCTGGATAAAGACAAAAATGTGGTATAATCACTTTATATATAGCAGAGTACAATGATGTATTTAATAATTGCTTGGGAATTACATTTTCTCATGTTGGTCTGTCGGAAAAAGGTTAATAATTTCTTTTTTATCACTGGAAAATGTTTTAAAATTCCTGTCCACTCCTGTAAGACTGCAGATGTGAGTGACAGATGTTCTAGTATCTCTTTAATTCCACAGATAGAAGAGAGATTTGAAAAGAGACTTATTAATATGACAGCATGTCTTAAGAGCTCCCTTCCACAATGTATGGTGCTCACCGCGAGTCCAGACACGTTGGGCAACAGGTTCTCCTCTGGCACCTCCACGTCGTCCATGGCGATCATGCCGGTGGAGGAGGCACGCAATGAGAACTTGCCCTCGATTTTGGGGGTGCTGAGACCTTTCATGCCTCGCTCCAAAATAAACCCCCGCACTTTACCATCGTCACACTTGGCCCACACCACACAAATATCAGCCACAGGAGAGTTTGTAATCCTGCCAATATAGTGAGAGAGAGGCTATAACTCACAAGATAATAATTAAAATTTGTTTAACATATTCCATGTATGAAGGATGCTCTTCTAAAACCTCAGCACATTAATAAACATCAAAACAAAAGTGCTCAGGACAAGGGAGCTCAAGCACCAGGAAATACTGCCCTCAAGTGGACAAGGGCAATAAAAAACATCAAGGTGACCCGAATACAAGTTCACTGACGTATACATGGTGTTTAGTGCATCACACCAGCATGTTTTTAAGACAACTCAAACTCGACTCAAACAACTCAAAGCGATTTCCATTAAATGAATCTACATAATGATCTACAACAGTCTGGAATGCCAAGTGGAAACATTGAGCTACACTTGAATTGCTTCTGTCTAAAGTTTCTGTGCCGTGCCAGGCAGTAATACGATCCTCAGTCTATTTATACGCCGGACAAAAACACATGCGATGCTGATGGTTTACGGCAATGACCTTTGCTCGGTTCGCGCTTTTGTCTTTATAGCACTGAATGATGCAAGTGTATATAAACATGGCACAATTGGGGGTATTAAAAGATTTTACTTGCCATGTTTTGGACCCAGTGAGGGTGAAGGTGCGGCTGGATGCGTTGTACTTGGCTCTGGTCTCCATGCCGCCAGGGTCGCTGCCGTGGTTTGGTTCAGTCAGGCCAAAGCAGCCCAGAATCTCTCCCCTTGCTGCCAAAATCAGAAAAAGATTAATATTATTATTATTAAGAATGCAAAACATAAAAAAAAGAAAATTCCTTTCTCCCATGCAAAAAGAGACTACATTGAATGAATAATATATTAACAATATAAAAAATATGCAACAAAATACATCAAAATTTTAAACTAATTGCCTGGTTCAATGCAATCTATAATATATTCAAGCCCACCAACTGAGATGGTCAATAAGAAATTCCTTATTATGAAATGAAACTATCAAAAAAATATAACAGGCAATAAATAATACATATTGTTTTTATTCATACAACAATAAAAAAATGGATTTATATTTGCTTTCGTTTTTTTGCTGACAACACATAACACTTATAATACAAATCTTTCTCCAGCACTTCCTGTTATAATTACAGATACGATCCAGAGGTCTATGTATATCTGTACCCACTCTGCAAATACAGTGTTTTGGAGTTGCAGTGTTACCAAGTCTGGGGAGATATTTCTCCTTCTGCTCCTCTGTGCCATAGGCGTAGATCGGGTGCATGACCAGAGAGGACTGCACACTCATCACTGAGCGGTACCCACTGTCCACTCGCTCCACCTCACGTGCAATAAGTCCGTACGCTACGTAACTCGTTCCAGCACAGCCGTAGCCTGGGAGCAGAAAGAAACAAGAATACAGTAAAATGTACTAAATGCAAAGAAATTTTTAATTGAACATATAAAACACACTTCAAGGAAAATATCCGGTTAAATGGTGATGATGACAAAGTTTATTCCTCTAACAACCTGGTGAGTCACATGATTTTATGAGTATTCAAGTTTTATAGAGTGTTTTTTCATATCAGAATTTTTCATACCTTTAATAGTTGGGCCCAGAACTCCTAGCTCACCCATCTCATTCAAAATCTCACGATGGAAAACTAGATTCCAAAAAATGACATTTATTACGACGCTATATACGAGAGAATGAGATAAAAATGCAGGCTTCTATGGGCACCTTCGTTTCTGTTGGCCATCAGGATGCGTGGCATGAGCTTCTCTTGACAGTAGGTGTGGGTGGTGTCTCGGATCATAATCTCCTCCTCTGTCAGCAGACCCTCCAGGTTGAGGGCATCACGCCAGTTAAACTGTTCTTTCGCTAAATGAGGAAACAAAGGAGCATTGCAATGTCAGGACCACAAGCAAAGAGTTAATAGGAAGTCATTCACAGGAAGTAATACAGCTAATAGAAGTAGAAAAGTGTGTTCACTCACTCATTGTTTTTTCCTTTTTTTTTTTTTCTTAATTTTCAAGAATTTAACTGCGTAGTTGTTAGGTATTCATGTGTTTGTAAATTATATGCTAGAAAAACTTAACCAATTGACAAATAGATTAACGTGTAAATTGTACATATGAGCTTTTACCCCAGAAACTTGGGATTCATGAAAATCATGTTCATTTAGAAAAACTTATTTTCTACTCTTCTATTCTACAGAATAACTATTCTACGACTTCTCTGAAGTGTGTAGAAAGTGTTATTAATAAGAAAACTAATGTAAACCGTGCCTTGATTGATTTAAAAATAATAATTTCAATAGATTACATAGAATACTGTTATATCTGGAATATAAAGTTGAGTTATTTTAATCAGGTTTACAGCATTCAGAACACGCCCTTATCATGAACGACTTACAGAAATGTTTTTAAATCTCTATCGACAACACATCCTCATGCTAGTTCATTACGTCAAAGAATCCCACCAAGGACATTTTGTATAAAAAAAAGAAGAAGAAAATAACCCATGGAGCCAAATAAAACAAAATCACTCTGCAAAGAGAATACAAATAAACATAACCAACTTACGTGCTTTGACTTGCTTCCTCTCGCCACCTTTCTCTACCTCTGAAAAGCATCAAATATTGAATATTATTTCATACCTACACAATAATATACATACATACATACATTCATTTAAAATTCAAGATTGAATCACTGTAATAAACATTACAACCAGAAGTCCATTAAAACTACAATGCAAATGATGTGCTTTTATACTGTATATCAAAGAGAAAGATGTAATATCCCTGTGAACAAAAATCAAACTGAGGTTAGGAAATTAAACATTCAAACAATAAAACATTTCCATTTCCAAGGAGTCACAAGATGTCATCTGGTCTGCTTATACTGTATACCAGCAACTAACATACAAATATTAAACATTTACAAGACTTGGTGTACCTTATGACATCTGGTCCATAATGTCTGCTTTACAAACCCTTCAATGATATTTTAAGTGTGTAATGCAACCCTGAAAGTGCTCCCATTCACCACATTAGACTTTAAAAGATGATCTCGTCTCTCTCTCACCTCTCTGAGCCTGTGCTACAGTGCCCTGAGCTCGTAATCCTGAAGTGAACACACATCTCTGCGGCCTGCCCAGGAGACAACACACTCTTCTTAAAGCCATAGTGGACGGCTCTCTGAAAGATAAAGCATGTACAGTGTGCGTTATTATAATGTTACACCAAGCAAATGAACAGTAATCAGGAAGATACTGGAGTAGTAGTGCAGGGGGTTCAGAGTGACTGTGTAGAGCACATGAACATGTTACATGGAGGGCAGAGTAAACTAACACAGTGTGAGGTAATGAGCAAATACATGTTACACAACTACAGTAAGGACACAGAAGGTGCTGGATTAAAGATTTATTAGAGTGTATGAAGAATTAGAATGTTGCTGTGGGATAATAATATAGTGTGTTTATACAAAGGTATCATTAGTTCAGTTTATACTGCATTAGATTAAAAACATTTTGCTGTATCATGCACATAGACATATATATTTCTACTGCTATCCTGTACTGCTTTTGTTTACCTAATTCATTATATGCATACGAACAAAAAAAGAGGAAAATATGACGAACACGTTTTGCCAGAAAATGATAACTTTGTTACAGGTAATTATATTATTATTAATTAAATTAATATAGTGTGCGTTCTGCCTCCTAGTGTCTATGACAAATGTGTTTAGCGAAACAGCTAGCTCATGACGCAAAGGCGATGTAAATGTAGCTAATATTCAAATTCAACACACGATTTAAGGTGATAAAACACATAATTTATACAAACTAAATAATCCGGGAGCAGTGTCAAAAACAGCAGAATAACCTCAAACCAGCCGGGCAGAAGATCGCTGCACTCCAATCCTTACCCAGAAATGGTCCGAGGTTCTGTCGTAAAAGGAGGTCAATTGCGTCAGTTGGGTCACAAAGTGAGACACGCGGCACCTTCAGTCAGCCATCTTGAAAGGGTCAAGGCATCAGAACGCTTCAAAACTAGCATCAGTACACGCATCCAACACGATCAAATGTTTCGTGTTAAACCAAACAGACACGTTGTATTAGTTCCCACACAGTTTCTTAAAAAAAAGCACGTTTCCGTAGTATTTTATTGCTAAATTGCACCACACATGTATTCTCATTTCCTATTGGCTGTGTAGAAGTAGGTGTGTGAAACAGACAGCCAATCATGTACACGCAATGAGCGTTCTGATTAGGGTACAGACTGGGAGCACAGTATAAACCAGTATAAGCCAATCGTAGCCAGGCAGAAAATAAAACAGAGTCAGAAACGTGAACTGAGCCGCCATGGACAGGGCAAACATTTATCTTAATAAACCAGAACTTAAGATGTAATTAGATTAGAGCGAACTGTGAAGGGTTGAATTATATCAGGTTGAATTATATTAAAGTTTGGGTTTTTTTTTTACGATGGTGCAAACTAATCAGAAAGTGTTTAGCCTGCCCACTTGACCATCCAATAGACAAAAACATCATGTGAACTGGAATTATACATTGATCAGGCATAACAGTAGAACATTATAATATTAAGACCAGTGAGTGAAAGACATTTATTTCTTTGTCATCATGCCACCTGTTGATAGGTGGGATATATTAAGCAGCAAGTGAACATTTTGTCCTCAAAGTTCATGTGCTAGAAGCAGGAAAAATGGGCAAGCATAAGGATTTAAATGAGTTTGACAAAGGCACAAATAGTGATGGCTAGACGACTGGGTCAGAGCATCTCAAAAGCTGCAGTTTTTGTGGGGTGTTCCTGCACTTGTCCTACAAAATTTACCTCAATTCAGGTTAATTTAATTTTGATTATTTGACAGGATAAATAGCTGATGTGGGAATATTTGCTGACACTAACCTGGTGGTGGAATGAGGAAGTGCAGGAAAGCATAAGAAGAAAGAGGTTGTGGCAGCAGGTGAAGCGGGATGTGGCAAGATGAAATACCAGTAGAAGCATGGAGATCTTTAGCAGAGATGGCAGTAGAGTTATAAATCAGGTTGTTAAACAAGATTTTGGAAGGTGAGAGGATGCTAAGGAATGTAGAAGGAGTGTGCCGGTACCGATCTTTAAGAAGTGCAGACCTGCAGTAACTACAGGGGAATAAAGTTGACCAGTCACACCATGAAGTTATGGGAAAGAGTAGTGGAAGCCAGGCTGAGAGAAGAGGTGACCATCTGTGAACAGCAGTAATGTTTCATGCTGAGGAAGAGCACCACAGATGCAATATTTGCTTTGAGAATGTTGATGGAGAAGTATATAGAAGGTCAGAATGAGTTGCATTGTGTGTTTGTGGATTTAGAAAAGGGTACGACAGGGTGCCGAGAGAGGAGTTGTGGTATTGTATGAGGAAGTCAGGTGTGTCAGAGAAGTATGTGAGGGTGGTGCAGGACATGTATGAGGACAGTGTGACAGCAGTCAAGTGTTCAGTGAAAAAGTCAGACTGGTTCAGGGTGAAGGTTGGACTGCATCAAGGATCAGTTTTGAGCCCTTTCCTGTTTGCAGTACTGATGAACAGGTTGACGGACGAGGTCAGACAGAAATCTCAGTGGACTATGATGTTTGTGGATGATATTGTGATTTGTGGTGAGAGTAGTGAGCAGGTTGAGAAGAGCCTGGAGAGGTGGAGGTACACGCTGGAGAGAATGGGAATGAAAGTCAGTAGGAATAAGACAGAGTACATGTGTGTGAATGAGAGGGAGGGCAGTGGAGGGGTGCCATTGCAGGGAGAAGAGGTGGAGAATGTGGAGGAGGTCAGGTACCTGGGGTTAACAGTGAAAAGTAATGGAGTGTGTGTTAAAGAAGTGAGGAAAAGAGTGCAGGCAGGGTGGAGTGAGTGGAAAAGAGTGGCAGGAGTAATTTGTGATAGAAGAGTATCTGCAAGAGTCAAAGGGAAATTTTATAGGACTGTGGTGAGACCTGCGATGTTGTATGGTTTAGAGACAGTGGCATTGAGTAAAAGACAGGAGGTGGAGCTGGAGGTAGCAGAGCTGAAGATGCTGAGGTTTTCGTTGGGAATGATGAGAATGGACAGGATTAGAAATGAGTTAATTAGAGGGACAGCGCATGTAGGACATTTTGGAGACAAGGTGAGGGAGGCGAGATTGAGATGGTTTGGACATGTGCAAAGGAGGGACATGGGGTATATCTGTAGAAGAATGCTGAGGATGGAGCCACCAGGAGGGAGGAAAAGAGGAAGGCCAAGGAGGAGTTTTATGGATGTGGTGAGGGAGGGCATGCAGGTGGTTGGGTTGAAAGAGGCAGTTGTAGAGGACAGGGAGGGATGGAGACGGATGACACGCTGTGGCGACCCCTAATGGGAGAAGCCAAAAGAAGAATAAGAAAACTAACATAACTCTATCTGTAGTCTGTAGTCTGGCCACTAGATGTCACTTTAGTGCAATGATTTCTGAACATTTCTACAGTTCGAAACTTTTTCAGAATCAGTCGTATCAATTGGCTCAATTACTCTGGAAGCAGCCTTTAGCCATCACGTGTTCTACAAAGTTCTGTCTTTAAGAAATGAAAGCAGAAAGCAGGATCACTAGGATGAACATGCATACACATCTCTGAGGCTCTGAGGTGGTAAGGGGGAGAAGCCCATACTGTGTACAGCGGTCAGGGTCAAACCGGGAATCCAGTTAGGAATTAACACAACACAAGATCGATTTTATGCTTCCCTTAATGAGACCCTTAATGGGTTTGTGTGTGTGTGTGTGTGTGTGTGTGTGTGTGTGTGTGTGTGTACATGTATCTATCTATCTATCTATCTATCTATCTATCTATCTATCTATCTATCTATCTATCTATCTATCTATCTATCTTCCTCTCTCTTTAAAAAGGATATATATATATATATATATATATATATATATATATATATATATATATATATATATATATATATATACACAAACAGTGCATTGCAAAAGTATTCGTACCCCTTAAATATTTTTTACTAAAAAGTGTGGCATGAATATGTATTCAGCCCTCCTGAGTCAATACTTTGTCAAACCACCTTTTGTTGCAATTACAGCTACAAGTCTTTTTGGGTATGTCTCTACCAGCTTTGCACATCTAGAGACTGTAATTTTGGCCTATTCTTCTTTGTGAAACAGCTCTAGTTGAATCAGATTAAATAAATATTTATTAACAGCAATTTTCAAGTCTTGCCAAAGATTCTCAATAGGATTTAGTTCTGGACTTTGACTGGGCCATTCTAACACATGAATATGCCTTTATCTTCACCATTTTATTGTAGCTCTGGCTGTAGGTTTGGGGTCGTTGTCCTGCTGGAAGGTGAACCTCCACCCATGTCTCAAGTCTTTTGCAGCCTCTAATAGGTTTTCTTGAAGGATTGCCCTGTATTTAGCTTCACCCATCTTCCTATCAACTCTGACCAGCAGTCCCTGCTGAAGAAAAGCATCCCTACAGCATGATATGCTCCGTGAGATGTTCAACGCTTGGGATATGTTTTTATAACCTAACCCTGCTTTAAACTTCTTCACAAGTTTATCCCTGACCTGTCTGTGTGTTCTTTAGACTCACGACTGTGTAGCAATGCACAGCTCGAACCACTTCGTCAAGTTTGCCGATGACACGACCGTGGTGGGTCTCATCAGCAAGAGCGACGAGTCAGCTTACAGAGAGGAGGTGCACCATTTAACAGCCTAATGTGGAGCCAACAACCTGTCTCTGAAAGTTGACAAAACCAAAAAGATGGTTGTGGACTTCAGGAGAGCACAGAGCGGCCATTCTCCACTGTTCATTGATGGATTCTCAGTGGAGATCGTCAAGAGCACCAAATTCCTTGGTGTTCATCTGGCGGACAACCTCACCTGGTCACTTAACACCAGCTCCATCACCAAAAAGCCCAGCAGCATCTCTACTTTCTAAAAAGGCTGAGGAAAGCTCATCTCCCTCCCCCAATCCTGACCATGTTCTACAGAGGGACCGTTGAGAGCATCCTGAGCAGCTGCATCACTGCCTGGTTTGGGACCTGCGCCGTCTCGAATGGTAAAACCCTACAGAGGATAGTGAGGACAGCTGAGAAGATCTTTGGAGTCTCTCTCCCCACGGACATTTACACCACACGCTCCATCCGCAAAGCCAACAGCATTGCGGATGACCCCACACACCTCTCACACACTCTCCTGCCATCAGGAAAGCGGTTCCGAAGCATTCAGGCCGTCACATCCAGACTGTGTAACAGCTTTTTCCCGCAAGCCATCAGGCTCCTCAATACACAGAACTGAAATGGAACTCACACACACACACACACACACACACACACACACACACACACACACACACACACACACACACACACACACACACACACACACACACACACACACACACACACACACACACTTATTCAACTGTTTGTTATCAAACTGTACAACCTGAACTTAACACACTCATTACTCAACTCAATCCATTCCACCACCACCATTTATTTATTTATTATTTATACTTAACCATATTACACTGTTTACATGCTGTTTTTTGCACCTCTTGACCGCTGCTACTGCTGTTTTTGCACTTCATTGTGTTTGTTTACATATAATCTTGGTTATAGTTTTTATAATTCTCTTTGCACAGTACTGTATATTCAAAGTGTACAGTATGTTTACTGGTCGGCGCCATCTTGTGTTATGTGTATTGTCTTGTGTTGTCTGTCTGTCTTTACTGTTTTTTTCTGTCTGTCTGTACTGTTTTTTGTCTGCACTGTTTGCACTAGGTTGCACTCGATGCATTTTCTGTAGCTTTGTGTTGTGTGTTGTAGCTCTATGTTGTTTAGTGCAGCACCAGGGCTCTGGAGGATTGTTGTCTCGTGTTTACTGTGTACTGTGTACCACTGTGTACAGTAGAAATGACAATAAAAGCCTCTTGACTTGACTCATGATGCAGTTTGCTCACTAATGTTCTCTAACAAACCTCTCAGGCCTTTACAGAACATCTGTAATTATACTGGGATTTAAGTACACACAGGTAGACAGGTAGACAAAGTAAAGGGGCCCCAATAAAATCCCAATAAAATACATTTAAGTTTGTGGTTATGTGACAAAATGTGGAACTATTCAAGGGGTATGAATACTTATGCAATGTGTGTGTATGTATATATATATATATATATATATATATATATATATATATATATATATATATATATATACTGAAGAAAATAAGTATTTGAACACCCTGCTATTTAGCAAGTTCTCCCACTTAGAAATCATGGAGGGGTCTGAAATTGTCATCGTAGGTGCATGTGCACTGTGAGAGACATAATCTAAAACAAAAAATCCAGAAATCACAATATATGATTTTTAAACTATTTATTTGTATGATACAGCTGCAAATAAGTATTTGAACACCTGTCTATCAGCTAGAATTCTGACCCTCAAAGACCTGTTAGTCTGCCTTTAAAATGTCCACTTCCACTACATTTATTATTTATCCTAAATTAGATGCACCTGTTTGAGGTCGTTAGCTGCATAAGGACATCTGTTCACCCCATACAATCAGTAAGAATCCAACTACTAACATGGCCAAGACCAAAGAGCTGTCCAAAGACACTAGAGACACAATTGTACACCTCCACAAGGCTGGAAAGGGCTACAGGGAAATTGCCAAGCAGCTTGGTGAAAAAAGGTCCACTGTTGGAGCAATCATTAGAAAATGGAAGAAGCTAAACATGACTGTCAATCTCTCTCGGACTGGGGCTCCATGCAAGATCTCACCTCGTGGGGTCTCAATGATCCTAAGGAAGGTGAGAAATCAGCCCAGAACTACACGGGAGGAGCTGGTCAATGACTTGAAAAGAGCTGGGACCACCGTTTCCAAGGTTACTGTTGGTAATACACTAAGACGTCATGGTTTGAAATCATGCATGGCAGGGAAGGTTCCCCTGTTTAAACCAGCACATGTACAGGCACGTCTTAAGTTTGCCAATAACCATTTGGATGATCCAGAGGAGTCATGAGAGAAAGTCATGTGGTCAGATGAGACCAAAATAGAACTTTTGGGTCATAATTCCACTAAACGTGTTTGGTGGAAGAAAAATGATTAATACCATCCCAAGAACACCATCCCTACTGTGAAGCATGGGGGTGGTAGCATCATGCTTTGGGGGTGTTTTTCTGCACATGGGACAGGGCGACTGCACTGTATTAAGGAGAGGATGACCGGGGCCATGTATTGCAAGATTTTGGGGAACAACCTCCTTCCCTCAGTTAGAGCATTGAAGATGGGTCGAGGCTGGGTCTTCCAACATGACAATGACCCGAAGCACACAGCCAGGATAACCAAGGAGTGGCTCTGTAAGAAGCATATCAAGGTTCTGGCGTGGCCTAGCCAGTCTCCAGACCTAAACCCAATAGAGAAACTCTGTGTTTCTCAGCGACAGGCCAGAAACCTGACTGATCTAGAGAAGATCTGTGTGGAGGAGTGGACCAAAATCCCTCCTGCAGTGTGTGCAAACCTGGTGAAAAACTACAGGAAACGTTTGACCTCTGTAATTGCAAACAAAAGCTACTGTACCAAATATTAACATTGACTTTCTCAGGTGTTCAAATACTTATTTGCAGCTGTATCATGCAAATAAATAGTTAAAAAATCATACATTGTGATTTCTGGATTTTTTTTTTTTAGATTATGTCTCTCACAGTGGACATGCACCTACGATGACAATTTCAGACCCCTCCATGATTTCTAAGTGGGAGAACTTGCAAAATAGCAGGGTGTTCAAATACTTATTTTCCTCACTGTATATGGGTATGGATATCTGAGTCAGAATTTGACTTTATACTTCTAAATCTAGTCCTATTCTGACACTGTGGTCAAAATGCCAGTGTGGTTTGTTCAAAGCAAATGTAATATTAATAATAATATTTTCTCTTCCAGAACAAATCTTATCAAAATTATGTTTTAAGAGTAATTATTATTAGTATTATTTACTATTTATAACTAGCCTATATTTTATGCTATTGTAACGTTTCGGTCAGTTAATGTCTCTGATTTCAGCTCATTTCAGTGAGTGTAAATAGCGGATTCAGTGAGCTGCTGTGATTGGCTTATGTCGCTGTCAATAACAATGTTTCTCTCTCTCCGATTGGACGCGCAGACTTTCCTCTTTAATATGTTAGAGAAGTGTTTGCGCCATTAAACTCAGCCTACTGCCGTCCTGATCTACTGTACTGTAGAAGCCTTTCATCTCTCGGGATTTTTACATTTATATAAAGATGGATATAGAGGGCGAGGAAAAAAAATACGGTGAGTAAATAAGTAGAAATAACGGTGTGTGGTGGATATGAGAGCAGTCAGGGTGTGCAGTGTTTACAGTTCCAACAGACTGCTGCAGTAAATTAGGGTTGTTTTGCTGTAGTGTTGTTAAAGAAGACTGTTGTTTAGACATTGGTGTTATTTATCTTCTAAATTTATCTTCAGTGACGTTTTTTCCTGGCTTCAGTCAGTTCATATAGGTTTCTCCTTTCATTTTCCTTTTTAGTATGCATGAAATAAAACCTTCCATATCTCTCCATGTCATGTGTTGAATTGGCTTGGTTTGAGATAACTGTCTTGCTGCATGATGATGCATTTCTGCTTAATTGGATTAGAAGACTTCTGGATTCCTTCTGCTGTTACCACCGAGTTACATCAATAAAGCCATGCAAACCCAAGCCATGCGATTACCTCTGCAAGCTTTGACGATGAGCTTGTACGTATTGGATCGTGAGCAGATCCTTTCTTTCTCCTCTATTACTTTGGTAGAGGTAAATCTAGGATCTGGGATGTTTGTGGCTCATTTTTGTATTGTTTGTGAATTTTAGTTTGACTTTGTAGAGTACAACATGCCAGCAGAAAAAAAAATGTAATGTCATATCAAGGCTGGATAGTGGAAGAACAACAACCTGAAGAAACCTCTGTGAACTTCTCTTTTTGCCTCACAGGAGAGCAATGAATGACAAAAGTGTACTGTCATCACTAATGTAGAATTTGATATATAATAATATGATACATATAATATGTAGTTTTTGATACATATAATATGTAGAATTTTAGTTTTATTGTGGTTTTTTTTATTCTTTGCATTACTTTAGCTGTAAATGTAAATGTGTATTACTAAACTAACATGTGCGTGTGTTAAAAAGGATGTGCGATAACTCCCTAACTATAACTTTAACACTTCATGAGTTGTCTTGTCTACTTAGAAATATTTTGCTGTGAGTGAAGATCTACATGCATTGGTATGAGTTCATGTGACAAAGTTAGCTCTCAGTCACATAGAGCTTATTAGTTATTTTAAGTAGTAGTACCTAATTTCTGAATATTTCTGACTTGTTAAAATGAATTTTGTGTGTGTGTGTGTGTGTGTGTGTGTGTGTGTGTGTGTGTGTGTGTGTGTGTGTGTGTGTTTGTAAGAACCTCCACAACTTGGTACTTTAATTAGCATGCTGTAGTGAATGTCAGTAGAGGGTTTGGTCTATATACAGTCGTCATAATCATAGGGGTCTGAATTGCTGTCTGTCATTAAAGGGCAGCGCAGAGTCGTGGGACATCTGATCTAAGGGCCTTTTTTAAATGGAAGATCCCCAAAGTGTAGTCTAGTTCTATTTTCTGTCATGCAGCTTCAGTTGGTACAGATGTTTTAGGTTAAGCATTATGTATACATTTCAAAAGCATTTTCAGAATGATAATGCTGTAAAGCAAATGATTTGTGTCTAAAACATGTGTCTGAGCAACAATGAAAGAAGCAAAGTATTTTATTATTTTTTTTATTTATTTGAAATAAATATAGATGTTCAGTGTTAGATCTGTGTGTTTGGTCTTTATTGTGGCTGTACTTTGGCTTTACTTTGGATGTGGTAAAATGTGCTTCGAAGTATGTATACTAGATAAAAAAAAAGAGAGAGATGTATTGTAAGAATTAGGAAATGCAACTGATGGCTGTTTATAGTATTATTAGATGGGGTTTTTATACCCTGAAATCTGCTTCCTCCCTTCAGTATAAGTTGGTTTTTAAATGGCTTTTCTTTTGTCTTGAGCTGAAGATGTGACGTGTACTCAGCCTGCCTTTTCTTCCCCTGGTTTCAAAAAAGTACTGCAAAGAAAAAAAGGGGTAACAAAACGAGGCACAAAGAAAAAAAAAAAAGACGAAGTGAAACTTGAGGGGAGGTGGCATTGTATTTCTAACGTTGCAAGGAACAAACGAGGGTCATTAAGCGGCCATACGTGAATTCCATGCTATTTTTAAAAAATAAAATAGGAAGGTGGGAATTACACAGATGGCTAAAGACGTTATGTCAAGACTGTAAATAGATTGTGTTTTTAAGAGATTCTATGAAACTGCCTGCCTTTTTATTTCCTGCTGAATAATGTTTTCCTTTTTGACATCACAACCCTGCATCCTGGAACCTGAACTAGGTTCATTTCTTTACTTGGTATTTTAACATTGTTGTTAAATTTGTTGCTATTGATAATAATTGGCCAGTGGCAATGTAAAAAACACACTTTAGGTTTTTTCCATTTCTCTGTAACATGGGATAACTCAAAAGTGATATCAATTAATCCATCTGTTATTCTTTAAATATATTGTTAGCTTCAATAGCGGGCCATCAGACTTTTTCCAGGCCTAAACACGATCAGAATCACTGACCTATAAATATGTATTAAATTAATCCTAATAGACTATTCTCTTCATGTCAGAGCTTTTCGCTCAGATGCGCTGCTTCTTGTAGTGTTTGTTTACGTTGCATTTTCTATCCAATCAGATTTCGAGTTTGTCCCACTGAAGCTAACTTGCAGCCATACAATAGCACTGCCATTTTCACGTTTTTTGATTCGATGGTCAGAGTAGGGCTGTTGCTATTAATTATACAGTGGAACCCGGTTATCTCGCCCTCGGTTACCTCGACAACCCTATTAAGAGCACTTTTTTAAGAGCGAATATCTCGAGCACAAGGGGGGAAAAATTTGCCATTTAACGTCGGTTATCTCGGTGCAGCCGCAGAAGAACTCGCGAAAGTGGCGGAAAAATCAAGTCTTCCAGCTGCTACAGGTGTTGTATTGTATACTGGTGAATCTCTGCTGTTAGTTAATGCACATATGCCTTTTGTTGTTAAATGTTATGCGATGAACGGGAGGCGAAAGCCGCGCTTGGCGGCGCAGAACGTGTGATGACCATCCAAAATCATAGAATGAACACCGGCAGGATCGGGGGGAATCCGCGGTGCGCTTTGGGAAGAAAAGAGCAGCCGTTGAGAGAGTGCCGGTGGGAAGACACATACCGGGATACGCATGCGCCATAACAACGACCGCCGTGAACCAACATATACCAACAATAACGGACAGTGAGAGTGTGGAAGTTTAAATAGGAGCTGGTGATGATGCTAAACGAGCACCAAATGTGCACGATTGAAGCCGGGAGCTTCAGAGAAAGCGGCCGAGAAAGCACCTGACACGCTGAAGGGGGCCGAAGGGGGCGTGGCAGGTGGATTCCTGACAGATAAACATGTACTGTATGTATTTTTATAGCATGCCTTTATCAAACAAATCGCGGCAACGCTGTTGTGTAAAAAACCCTTCAAAAACAGGTGCATGCACATTCTCATTTATTAACGCACATCATGTACATAAAGAAATTTCAAGCACGTTAATATATTGCCGCCATTTTGATTTTCGGTTATCTCGATCATCGGTTACCTCGATGCTTTTTGGTGACCCCCTAGGACATCGACATAACCGGGTTCCACTGTATTAGTAATCAAGTATTCTACCAATTATTACAACGATTAAGTAATCGGATAAGAAGTACTTTTTCTTTAATAAATTTTCTTTTTTTTTTTTTACACACATTGGACATTTGGGGTCCCTTAACATGCTCGAAAACTCTTGAAATTTGGCACGTCAAAGTCCTTTGTCACTAGGGCCGGACAAAGGCTGGAATACGGGCGTGGCAGGGGGGCTCTGTAGCGCCCCCTGTAATTCAAAAACAAACATTCCTGCACAGATCGGGCAATTATGTACGCACATGCACGAGAGTTTTTACGCATATAGATCTCATCGACCCGAACAACTTTCGCCCTCTAAACTATGAGCTCCGCCCAACAGGAAGTCAGCCATTTTGGTTTGTTTTATAAGTGCATGCGGTGAACTTTTAAATACTCCTCCTAGGGAATTCATGCGATTGACATTAAACGTGGCGAACATGATGCCGAGACATTGGACTTGCTAAATTGCGAAGGGATTTTTGATATCTCGAACGGTGCTGCCATGGCGAGGCGACGAATTTATGGCGAATTCGGAGAACAGGAAGTGTTTAATATCTAAAGCAAAAAATGTTTTATTCGGATGACACGCGGTGTCTATGTTCGGCCAAGGATCCCGATCGCATCGATGTGTCTATTGTGAATCTCGGACATAGCGCCACCAACAGGCGCCAGGAAGTGTGTCAGTCACAAAAGGTGGATTTTTTGACAGTTGCATGTGGTGAACTTTTAAATACTCCTCCTAGGGTATTCATCCAATTGACACCAAACGTGGTCAACATGATGCTGAGACATTGTAGATAATAAATTGCAAAGGAATTTTTTATATCTCGAACCCTGTTCCCATGGCAACGCGTCAAACTTATTTTTTTTATTTTAGGCATATTTAAGGCTTTTGCCGTGCTTAGATTAACTTGAAATTTGACACATACATCACATTTGACAAGTCACATACATCACAAGTGTGGACAAAAAGGTTGGACAATGGTGTGTCTCTTAAGTGGCTCACTAGTGCCCCCGTTTGTCTAAAATGTGGGGTTTCTTTTACCTACAGTCCCCAAATGGGTCAGTAACAACATAAAATAGTCCACTGATATTTACCCACTTGATGCACTTGCCCACCGTGCATTGCTTTCTGGGAGGCACCGTATAGCCATACACAAACGTGCGAGGGCCCGCCATCGCTGCTTGCAGCTATATTTTTTTTTTGTTTGTCACACTTTAATGTTTTAGATCACAAACTAATTTAAATATTAGTAAAAGATAACACAAGCAAACACAACATGCAGTTTTTAAATAAAGGACGGTATTATTGAGGGAAAACAAAATCCAAAACCACATGGCGCCATGAGAAAAAGTGTTTGCTCCCTAAACCTAATAACTGTTTGGGCCACCCTTAGCAGGAACAACTGCAATCAAGCTTTTGCGATACTTGCAATGAGTCTGTTACAGCACTGTGGAGAAATCTACTCTGGATGAGTCATTGCTGTCCTCTTGGGAAAAATTTTGATTCACCGGCCACGCCTGGGAAGGTTTTCTATTGTTCCATGTTTTTGCTATTTGTGAATAATGGCTGTTACTGTGGTTTGCTGGAGTCCCAAAGTGTTAGATACAGCTTTATAACCTTTTCCAGACTGATAGATCTCAATTACTTTCTTTCTCATTTGTTTCTGTATATATTTTTGCTCTCAGCATGGTGTCTAGCATTTAAGGATCTTTTGGTCTACTTCACTTTGTCAGGCAGGTCCTAATAAAGAGATTTATTGATTGTGAACAGGTGTGGCAGTAATCAGGCCTGGGTGTGGCTAAAGAAATTGAACTCAGGTGTGATAAACCACAGGTTTAACAAGGGGCCAAACACTTTAGCCTTTATTTAAAAACTGCATGTTGTGTTCACTTGTGTTATCTTTTACTAATATTCAAATTAGTTTGATGATCTGAAACATTCAAGTGTGACAAACATGCAAAAAAAACAAGAAATCAGGAAGAGGGCAAACACTTTTTCACACCACTGTATACAAATAAAAGAAAATAAGATGGGCCTCTTAAAATAAACAAGAAATTTGGTTGCCTTTTTAGAATCATTTACATTTTTATTGCTGAAATTGCATACAAGAATATCCATTTAGTGCATTTAATTGCCATATTAATGTAAATGTAAAGACAAATATATACACTAAAAAATTGTAAATAAAAATGTATTTTAGATTACTTTCTGGCACTACAAAGGGGGTGACGCTGCCTGATTGGCTAAAAAAAATGTGAGAAAAAAAATAACTTTTTATTTAATGTGGCGGAAACAGGCTTCCAAATAATTCTTCTCCTTGCCCCTCGCCGTTTGCTCCCCATTCCTCCATTTTTTATTCCGTCATCTGTGTTCCCTCTCAAGAGCGCTTCATAGTTTAGCGGGTGGTGCGTCAATAATAATGGTCTGTGGGAAATGCAGTGCTCTGTGTGTAGTTAAATAAACTAAACGAAGCATCGAGGCAAAATATTTTTATGAAATTTTGTAATTGAATTACTCAAGTTACTCGAGGAATTGTTCCAGCTCAAGGTCAGAGCGCACAAACCTTATCTGTAGCAAACCGCACAGGCTCAGATATATTTGTGTGGATTTTATAGCTTTTTTTTTTCTTTTCATTCCACAATAGCTGACAGAGCAGAAAAAAATGTTTTGGTTGCAGATATACTTACAAGGTCATTTACAAGGTTAAATATTTAAGAAAAGCTGTATATAGTGAGGAAATGTCGTTTTTTTTTTCTGTAAAACCTAGACAAAAACACAATTTTCACTGAATGAAATGCACAAACCCCAGGGCCATTTATGAGGTTAATATGAATGCTTATGTTAGAGATGATGTATTTGGGCTGTGCTGCAGTGAAAGGATATTTGTTGAATTGTGTTAATTGAGTTTTTGCTTTAGTGGAATTCGTTCTCAATGCATTAGATACCCATGTGTGATGCAGCGCTTTGTTATACTGTGTTTTTGTATGAAATTGGTGGTTTCTATAGTCATGGCATCATAATGATGGAATTAATTGGTGGGTTAATTCAGGTGTGTAATTCACAGCCGCCTCTGGTAGGCATTGACAAATTGCTGTGCTAAATGTGAATGCTGCTTTTGGAGAATAATCAAGATGGCATTGTGTGTAGTGTAATGGTTCTGATTGTGCTTTTGTCTTCTATAACCAAGATATGAATACTGAGAAGCTGACGTTACAGTCACACTACGGCTAAATTGTTTATTTTTGCTCCGCTAGTGGAAATAGACCCCAAGGAATCCACACCTAGCTATTTCATATTAATTAGAAGGCGTGTCTGAGGAAAAGTGGCACCACATTTTTAGCATCATGCTTCAAGCCCATAATAATTTTCGATTCTTGAAATGCATCTCTTGTCTATCGACGGTTTCCCCAACATTGATGTAATGACAGTTTCGAAGTATGAAGTGTAATTTTACATTTTACGTGGTGAGTCATTGCACGGGCGGAGTGATACAAACTCAGCGACACACCCCCCCCCTCCCACGCGCTTGTCTCTTAACCAATCATATTAGTTTGACCGGGACTAACTTTGAAGAAAATTCCTTTAAAAAAAGATTGAGAGCGTTTTCTCAGGGAATCCACGTGGTCTAATAATATTCGCACTCCGACTTTAATTAAAAGGCAGAAAACACGTTAAAAGCTGGAAACTAAAATATGCAAACGAACTGAAACTAACAAACAAATGGTAAGCGTGTCTACTACCGGTTCTACTGGTTTCTCACGCTGAGGGGCGTGGAAGAGTTCAGTTCCGAGGGCGGGCGCGCTACAGTTTTGGCCTCAGCGCTTCACTCAGCTTTTATCGCATATTGTGATTTGTTCCGTATCGCACATTGTGTGTGTTTTTTTTAGTTCTGAGAGACGACCGGACGCCCCAAGCAGCAGCGAAGAGAAATAAAAACACCAAAAACCTCGTGAACTGAGTGTCGGGAGTTTCACAATGCCGGAGGAAGATGATTACAAAAAGCATGGTAATGCACAGTCTGGGAAATCTACACCGAAGTTCATTTAACAGACGTAGTTTTGTTCTGGTGTTTTGCTTTCAAGCTGATATCTAGAACAGCGTTTATGTTATGACGCATTTGTGTTATTAATTTCCTACAGCATCTCACACCATGTTGAAAGCGACAGTTCTACAAATAACACGGATCTTTGCGTTTGTTTGTGTACAACCATTTTCAGTTGCTGCTGTTAGACTGGATTATAATGTACAGGGTTAATGGCGCTATACATGATGTGAAGTGAAGGCATGTTTCGACACTTTTCTGCATGTCTAGGACTTGTTTTGGGGGAAAATAAAAATGACTTTCGATAAATAGATGCAAATATTACGAAGTCGAAATGCCATAAGTGGTATTAGTTGGTCTTGTTCGCTCTTGTGTGCTGGTAGAGACTGTGTTTGTGTGTGTGTGTGTGTGTTCCTGTGCTAGTTGAAGTGCTGCTTGCTAATGGAGTTGACTCCCTTGTGTATAACAGGGATACACCCTTTTCTTCTCCCCTGCATGCCTGCTCGCATTTTATACCCAGCTCCTTTGGTGTGAGTTTGTGGTGAAGGGCATCAAAAGTCATAAAAACATTTAAGGAATTCCTGCATAGAAAAGTCCCAAGTTTAAAAGAAGCAATCTATCAGACATATCATTTGTCAATACCTTGGCATGTGCTGACACTGCACTTTTAAAATGCATGTCAGTATGGAGAACCATATGCTTTAACATTGCCTGTGTAGAGAATAAATATAGAGTGAAATTGTGGGAAGTGTTGAACAAACACTTAGCAAGAACGACCGTGTCAAATCAGTTCGTGGGAAGGTGATAAGATGAACCAACATCTTTTTTTTTTTGGCTGCTTGCCTGATGCCCCATAGGAGCTATACTCTAAAATCTAGTAATTAAATATATAATCTAAAATGAGCTCATCAGAAATTAAGTGTAAAATGGAAACTGGTAGAAAAAAAAGACTAATGGGTGGTAAGCTACAGCGATTCGATCAGCACTCAACTCTTACTTCTTGATTTTTGTCTAACATTTTTAGATCGTGCATTTTTGAGTGTATGGAAATGCTATAAAATGTTATTAAAATCGTTTTGGATTTTCAGATGCATTCATGTACTCTGTAATCTGTTACACCAGATTACAAACTTGGAAATGCCATCAGTCGTGAACTCTGTTGGGAGGAATTATAGCCTAATTAATTATTTTCATGAGAATGCAGCATATAAGTCAGTCTCAAGTTCATGATTGCATATTATCTGATTGATCTAATTTATCAATTTAGCCTGCATTTTTATTTATTTATTTATTTTTATTTTTTTGCTCATGTTAGGCGAACCTACACAACTGCACTATTCAACCAGTCAATCATGTGGCAGCAGGCCAATGCAAAACATCATGCAGATACAGGTCAAGAGTGTCTTTACAACAAACATCAGAATAGGGAGACTGTGTGATCTCTGTGACCGTGGTTGTGGCTTGAATATTGGTACTGTGAGTGCTGATCATCTTAGATTTTCACACAACACTCAAGGGTTTACACACAATTGTGATCAAAACCAAAACGTCTGAGCAACACCTTTGTGGTTGAATATGCGTTGTTGATAAGAGAGCTGTGAAAAGATTGACCAGACTTTTCTCAACTGGCAGAGATGTCATGGCATAGTTGATGGTAAATTTAATTGAAGCTCATGGCCGATAGCTATATGATTTGAATGTATTGTGCTGCTGCCAGAAAACTGGCTTATATTTATGTAAATATATAATTGTACAGGTGTCCTAATGAAAGTAGATGTGGTGAATGCATATAGATAGATTGTATGTTAATAGGTGTGGTCCCGTTGTTTATGCTAAATCTGGATTGAGTGCTGATTTTATTTTTTTTCCTTTCATTTTGTTCCCCTTCTCTCACACACCACAAACAAACCCTGAAGAAAGCAAAAAAAAAAAGAAGCCCTGCCCAACACTTGAGAAAGCTCTTGTTGATGATTCTAAAAGGTTGCATATGGGGAAGCTTTTATTATTTTTATTTTTTGTAATTTGTGAAGATTTTCCCCCTAAAGTGCAGAGTGTTTGTGTCATTAAACTGAAACTTTGGAGAAGTTAACATCAAAGCTTTTGCTTGACCTTTATACCATGGCGCATTGTGTTAAAGACTGGTGGGTGTAAATGTTTCGTTGTAAGGATATGACTCAATCTCAAGCTACAATATGATCCAATTGCAGAAGGCTTCCTAAACGGAACCTGTCCAGTCACCAGACTGGAATGCCAGTTGTAGATTGTGTTGGTAGAATTCCGAGCAGGAAAGCCGACACTTACAGCCCACTCAATTTTACTCTTTTTCACTCTTTTTTTTTTTTTTTGTTATGGTCTTGTTTATGGCCTAAATTATCATGCTCTCTTTTTTATTATTTCATTGAAAAGAGAAAAAAAAAAGGATCCTGTTTTATGTCTTTTTTTTTTTTGTTTAATTTTTTTTATTTTTTTTTTACTTGTCAATTAAGCTTGAAACATGTTTTAGGTTAGTAAGGAAAAAATCTACATGTGTATGGTGAGGGTGATAATAATCTAAGTATCGTGGTGGGGCAGAGGTGGTGTGCATGTGGACGTTACAGTAACAGTTGAAACAGGGATTACAGTACACCAGGTGGTTGGCAATAAATGATGGTTAAATCCATGCTTACAGCATTGACATGACAAATATGTGGCCATCAGTGGATCATTATGCCACATTCTGGAGGGGCCATGTTTTAACCCTTGCAAAGGCCATTTGGTGGTATCAGACCAAAAGCTGATGTGTCACTGTGTCTATTATTAGGCATGAATATTACAGCATTATTTTGTTAAAGAAATGAAGTTCCAGAGATAAAATATAGATGATAAAGTATATTTATAAAGAAGAAACTCAAGATTTATAAATAGACCAGTTTAAACAAGTGTCAAAAGAAGATATTGTTGAGGCTTTGATAGCTTTCACTTTCAGAAGCAGGACTTGTAATCAGTGTGGGATGTAATTGGTTTGAAGTTTAGCTTGAAATATCCCGGGGTAAGACTTTTTCTTTTTCTGGACATACACTGAAGCTGTTGAAATGAGCTGAAATTGTACTTCCAGAGGCAGCAGTGCAGCTACACAAACATCCAAATGTCTAGTCTAAAAGGTTATTAATATTGTGTTCCTCTCACAGCTTTATGTAGCGTTTTTTAGTGTCACTTTGTTTCTTAAATGATAATGGAATCGTGTGGGGGTAGATAACTGTTAGGCAGATTTACTGTAGCTTTTGATTTCACAAGAACCCCACGATTAAAAAAAATGTAATCATTGGTTAAAGGGAAACAATTTTTCTGTTCATCCATAAAATGTTTCATATGATTTTAAAAAGTGCTTATTTTAATCAGACCCTCATACTAACCAAAGCTCTTGGTGTTCCATATATTTCTCTTGGATCTGTACTTTTTTGGGGGTTTTTTTGTCCATGTGACCAGAAGAGGTGTCAGGGGGACAGTGAAGTGATGGAGACTGTTGCAATCCATATTTATTAATGAATTTGATCTGTTCGCTTGCCTTTGTAGCTTTTGTTTTTTTTTTTTTGTTGTTTTTTTTTTTTTTTTTTTTTTTGGAAAATAAGTTAAAACTTAGAAAATCAAGTCAACAAATTACAAAGCCAGAATGCTGGCCGTTATAATTGAATAAAATAAAACGAATAAATGAATAAAATAGACTTTAAATCAACAAATCTAGATTGTTTATTACAGTAGCAAATTGTGAACGGAATTTCTGACTATAAAAATCTTTTATTGTTTGTGTTGTTTCTATAATTTCTCATGCATTAGCATATGATTTAATAGAAATGTTAATTAATGCAATACATTGGATGATTTGGCTCGTTTTGTTTCAGCACATTTCCGCATATAGCCAACTTATTTTTTTTTCTTCACAGGTGAACCCAGAAAATATGACCCTAGCTTCAAAGGGCCAATCCAAAATAGGTAAGAAACAGTTTTTGGTTAAAAGCTGTGTTATTTACACGAAGTGCTAATAGTGTCTGTTGTTTCAAAAACTGTACAGTTTGTTGTACAGCAGCATAATAAGCACCCCAGAAGAGGGGTGTGAAATTGCTCACATATTACAGTCATGGTAAACTTGGCTTGGGTGAACTTTTAATTATGTGAACAGTGCTGTGTTGCATTTGAATGTGTACTAGGAGTGTAACACAATACCCATATCTGTATTTGTATAATGCTCCAGGTTGTTTGTTTGAACTTGGAGTGGGCATGGCTTAAACCCAAAAGGTAGAAATGGCAGCACTGTAAAACCAAACGACCAGAAAGTAACTAAGGGCCATTTATCCAAACATGAAAGGAAGAACCTTTAGCTCATGTGACATTATGATACTGTCCTTACACACCTTTCCCTATTCTCAACTAAATTCCCTGTGATTCTTCTTGGCAAGCTTAAAAAGAAAAATTATTTGAATAATGCTTTCATATGTGTATCCCTTGTGCATACACCCAAGTTTAGCTCTGTATCAAATATAATGCCTTTTGGAATGTAATTGTACAAAATTGTGTTCTGTTTTGCAGAGGCTGCACAGACATTATTTGCTGTATTTTTTTCATCGTGGCCATAGTTGGATATGTCGGTGTGGGAATACTGGGTGAGTCACTGGCTTGATTTTAAAAGGCAAGACGGTCTGTATTTATAGTCTTTATGTTCATGTCTTTACCTGCGTAGACAAAGGAGGGGTAACAGACTATAGGTTTATGTAATTATGGCTTTAAACAGATAATGGAAATACACACCAACACAACAGATTAGGCGATTATGGAACTATATGCTGTAAATCATATTAAATTTATAGGGAAAAAATGTAATATAGCCATTTTCTGAACTTTTCTGTGAGTGCCCATCCCTTAGTGTTCAAGGTTTTTATTTTTTGAAGTCAGTAGTAGTTTTATTAGTAAAACATAAATGATGAACAGATATTACAATTGCCATAAAATTTCTAGCTTATCCTGCATTGTTAGCTAGTGTTAGCAGGCGTGAAAGGATTAATAGATGTAATCATTTCTGTTCAAATTAGTTTAAAGTGCACATCTACAAATCACTACACTTTGAAATCACAAAATCGCATAAATATGATTCATGCTTCGTAATCTTGTCAGTTGCCCTGCAAAATTTTCTTTTTAGGTTTATTAAAAATATTCATGAAGTTAAAACTGATCATGGGCCTCGTAATTGTTCATGTGCTCCCAGGCTCAGTGAGCTTGTTGTGGAAACAATCCCACTTGTTTGGGTGGACTTACTGGGTTGCTTGCAAACTAAATGAGTCATTGTGGTGCAATTTAAATTCGACTCCCTTTATTTCTCCAGCCTACAGATTTTTGTGGCGAACTCAATAAAGCATTGGACTGTAGTCTTGTATGTTCAGACATACAGTGCATGCCATGTTATGTAATACTATAGCTTGAATACGTGCCTCATATTGTGCTTCATGTTCTTACAACACTTATATATAACCTAGCGTTTAAACATTAAATATTCACAACAATGTAAACATTGTAATGTTTGTGTGTGTTCAGTCAGTCGGCACTGTTTTCTCTTTCGTTTTCCTCTGCAGCATGGTCTCAGGGTGACCCTAGGAAGGTGATCTACCCCACAAACAGCAGAGGGGAATTCTGTGGTCAAGCTGGAACTCCTTTGGAGTAAGTTGAAATGCCAGACAGCAGAATCTCTTCTTGATTAATGTTAATTCATAAAGCACATGGAGGATGAATAGGAAGCTTTTTTTTATTCACCTCTGTGGCCCTTGTTTCTCTCTGTCTTTTTTGTTTGTATATGAATAATTTATGGTTTGTACATTTGTTTTTTTTTTTTTTTTTGTTAAACAGGAAAAAGCCCTTTCTGTTCTACTTTAACATCCTGAAGTGTGCTAGTCCGGTAGTCCTCCTAGAGTTCCAGTGTCCCACCACTCAGGTACTTCCTGTCTACCTTTGCGCTTATTAACAGATTGCTCGATTGAATAATATTTTGGCAAATATGGCAGTGCATAAAATGGAGTTTTATGCTCAGGGGTACTGTATATATGAGAAAGCAAACAACTGAGTACTAATACATTTAAAACTATAAACCTAACATTATCCTGATGTTGCATTCATGTTTATAGAACAGAAATATTGTGCAGATTATGACTAGGCTGTTTAAAGGGTTGCGAGAAATTCATAGATGCCCCTCGCAAATGAAAAACAGTTAATCAAACTAAAAGTTAAAGCTAAATTTCATCTTGTTTTACTTTTAATATACCGTAATTTCCGGACTATTAAGCGCACCCATATAAAAGCCGCACCCACTGAATTTGACAAAGATTTTTATTTTGAACATAAGCCGCACCTGTCTATAAGCCGCAGTCTACTCTGAAACTAATGAACTTTACACAGGCATCGTTAAAGACAGTGTCTGTTACACGTGTAACGGGTGAAATATGTTGTGGCTCCTTTAAGAGCAGACTGGCATTTTTGGAATGGCCTTTTTTCGGTATTACTGCATGTGTGCAAGGTCGAGGAATATGTCCTTATTATTTTCTGATTCTTATTTCTAAGTTTATTTGACTAACAGGTAACGCTGTTGCCAAGAAAAATAAAAAAGCACAAGTTTTAGAAACCTGTCTGTGCTTATATGATTTCTGTTGCAGCTGGAATTACAGGTCAAACGTCAGAGGAACCTCATCCATATTTATGATGTGGTGCGGCCCGATTCAGTGGGAGCGCATCTGATTTTAATATAAAGAGTTTCATTGTTTCACCTGAACCTGTTCGGCAATTTCATTGGTCTAATGTTATGGTGCTCAGTTTTTTGGCTTGAAGTTTGTAAAACCGGGAAAAACCCAGGAAAAATCCATAAAATAGCCGCTTCGTTGTTTAAGCTGTGGGGTTCGAAGCGTGGGGAAAAAAAGTAGCGGCTTATAGTTCGGAAAATACGGTAAACTAGATGACCCATTTAGTGCTGAGTGAGAGGGTCTGTATCTAGAAACATAAGCAGTGTGTTGTAACTTATAATTCATTAAATGGCATGTCAAGATTGTGATATTGGTGTTTTAAATTTTGACATCAGGTTGGTAATGTAAAACTGTAGTTGGGATGATATTAGGGAGTTAGTATGATCATTAACCAGAATAACAGGCCTTTTATGTGCTCTTCTGTTTCTTTATTTTCAGATTTGTGTGGAAAAATGTCCTGATCGATCCATGACGCTGGTAACTGCCAATGTTATTCCCAGTGACTGGGAATACTACAAATCCTTCTGTATATCTGACCCAGGAAATATGGTAGGTAAAATATAGGGGGGAAACAAGAAGCTCAGAACTAAACCACTTTATCCTGGTGTGCATGCGTTTGTGTCTGCCTGCCTGTTTTCTATCTGTTGCCATTTTGTTACAGTTGATTTTAAATAAAATAAATTAAATTTCTTTTGCTTCATAGGCCCCTACACTGATTCTTAAAGAAGGGCTTTGTCCTGGTGTGCTCATACCTACCAAACCATGTAAGGCATTACATTTACTCGTATCAATTTTATAAAAAAAAAAAATGCTGGCCACTTTATGATTAGTAAGCACATGTTACCATGAAGATATTGCTTGATTGTCATTTTATTATTATTTTCTTTTTCAGTTACCAGGAGGTGTTTCCCTGCACTTGGCATAAAAGGAAATGAGATCACTATAGGAAACCATACTGATTTTAAGGATGGACAGGGCAACACTGTAAAGGCCAGTGACCTACTACCTGCCGTAAAGTGAGTATACACACAGATACTGATGTGAGTAAGATTATTTACATGTTGTATGTTAAGTAAACGTATGCCAAACCTTGTTTTGCTATTAAATCCCGCACACATCTTCAACAGGTGTTCTTACATTTTTTTTAATGTTAAGACCCTATATTTATATTTGTAAAATTTTATTTGAATAATAAATCAATTACTATTTAAATAACATTACAAATATTTGATTGTATTTTTATGTAGCTACTACTAAAAATAATGTAATAATAAAACTATTTTTTTTAATTATTAAATTTATAGTTTTTTAAACAGTTAAATTATTTATATTGCTAAGATACATTTGTTATTCAAAAAAAAAAAAGCTAATTACATCATGTGACTAAACATACAATAAGAGCACAACAAATATATAATAACTTTCTTCTGAAAACTAAAGCAGCTTTAAGAAACCACGGGGGACGCATAAGTAAACCGTTTTGACTCCCACAATCGTAGTTGTTGTTAATGAAATGCCCGATGTTAGTAATCAAGTAGTGTGACTATTATAAAAGCAGAATCTTAATGAATTTGATGTTTTGCATGCTCGTGTGCATGCTTGTGTCCTAACGGCAAAAAGACAGACCCTTAGCCATGACCTCAGAATAGCATTTGCTGCTTTTTGTCAAACTGGAAAGCGATACAAGGCCATTTCCAAACAATAAAAAAACTATTCTACAATGAAAAAACATTGTTTACAAGTGAAGAGCCTTCAGGACATGTCCCAGTAAAGAACCAACACAATGAATAATACAAGAGCTCCATATTGAAACATACAGATGTGCAAAATTGCATCTGAACAAATATTTCAGCAGTATTCGTCGGTCTGACGAGCCCAAGTTGGTATATTTATCATATACACTCTTCTGAATCACCAAAACCACCTCATACCAACGGTCAAGCACTGTGGTGGTGATGTAATGATTAGGGCTTGTTTTGTAGTCACGGGACCTGGGAAAATAGCAGTCTTTGTGACGATGATGAACTCCAGCATACACAAGTGTTCCTGAGGCAGGTGTGAGGCCAATTTTCCAACATTAAGCTGGGTCAAAGTTTGGTCATGCAACAGGAGAGTGATTGACTTGAACATCAAAAGAAGAAGGAAAAAGAAAAGTCTTTGAATGACAGAGTGAAATTTCAGACCTTAGGTGACCGTAATATAGAGGAAGGAAAAGAGACTGAACTAAGTGAGAGACTGAAACTATTACAGAAAAAATTACTTTGGCTAAGGTTAGTTCTGCATAAAAACATTTTTTTTCACCCACTTGATTTCTGAATGTTTGTTGGAGGGGGAAAAAGACTGTTGATTTATTATAGAACATTTAGTTGTTGTCACCTGAGGTTATTTGAGTGCGTGGTCCTCACCAACATAAACAAACTAGGGCTGTTGCTATCTATTATTTTATTCATCGAATATTCTTCCAATTATTCCAACAATTAATTGATTAATCGGATAAGAAGCACTTTTTCTTTACTAAAGAGCGATACTAAACATACAAGAGAAAATAAGACTGCACTTTCTTTCAGAAAAATGTAAATATCTGAAAACTAAATCTATTTAGTGCATTTAATTGCCATATTACATCAACATACAAATATATAAATGGAATATAAACCTCTGCTTCATCTGTCTTGTTAAGTCTCCTCCAGAGTTGATTGTTAGTCAGAATTCTCTCCAGGGATCAGAGGCTTAGTTTCATACCATGTGATTCCATTGATTGTAGCCAATTTTATTTTAATGTGTAAAACTTTCTGGCACTACAGCCAAAACAAACCTCTGAATTAGGCAAACTTTTTATTTCATGTGGTGGAAATGCCCTTCCATATGAATCAATGAATGTTGTTGCCTTCCCACCTCCCAGTTCAAGTTTATTAATGCTTTTATGTTTCTTCTGCTTGCAGAAATGCCACAATAATTGCAGAAACTCGAATGGTGGTAATGAAGATCTTTGAGGATTTCACACAGTCATGGTATTGGATAATCCTGTAAGTAAATGATAATTTGTCTGTGGAGATATATATATATATATATATATATATATATATATATATATATATATGTATGTATGTATGTATGTGGAGATTTTACATATATATTAGGGATGTCAATTTCGACGAATTCTCCTGATCGATCGTCGTTTAAATTAACGATCAATTAATCGTTAACCTTCATACTGCAAGATGCATCTACAGTAGTTATCGCATGAATTGTTGTGCAATGACACTAAAAACGCAAGCGTCCTCCCACAAAGGAAAGGGTTTTTACTGTAAATAAAATGCTAGTAGGATTATAAAATGAATCGATTGATCATTTCATATAATTATTTAATTCAAATACAATGACTAATATAACGCAGTCTCAGATGCACTCTGGCATATGAGCTGAGCGAAGCGGAGTGGTAATATTTCCTTAAGAGCGCAGAGCGCTTTTCCACTCCGCTCGCTCAACCCAGTCCATGTGTATTTTGTAAAGATCTACGCACATTTCATCTCGTGTGATTGTGTGCGTTTGTGTTTTTATGAGCCTATTTTGAATATTCTATTGAACAACAACGGCAGCTATTTTCACGGAAATAAAGTGAATGAAAATCAAATACACTTTTTCAGTTTTTGCATTTTAGGAATGTTTGCTAAGGATAGATTAATATATTTAATACATTTTAATTAATACAATTAAGAAGAATTTTAAAAAATTAGTTTGGAAACATAATTGCTATTTATCAGCATGCATAATTTTAGACAATTATAAAAGAATTTTGGTACAAACAGTAAACAATTAGGCCTACTAGAAAAACTTTATGTCGGAGCTGGAACTGGCTTACGGCGAACGTCAGCGGAATATTAACGGAGCGCTTGCTCGGGCGGTTAGCGACTGAGTGGAGTGCACTTCCATAGAGCGGAAATCGTAGCGAGCGTGCGTCCATGTCAGCAAGTTTTTGTTACGGTGACGCTTATAGGCAACATGTCATTTGCAATCATTTTGCACAGTCGTTGAGTTATTTTTTCTGCCTTCTGAGTTCCTACCTTTTTCCCAGCTAAAATGGAGGTTATTGTTGGCTGTGTCGAATCAAATCCTGTCCCGGAAACCGCTGGATACACTTTTTTCAAATGATATATCATGGTGCTCGTTGATGTATTATATTTTAAAACACAGGCACAATGTTTGCAATACATATTAAAATATATATATATAATATATAATACATAAGCAGATTTTTTTTTTTTTTATATATGTTAATAAATCTGATGATTAATATCACATGGTTGTTCTTAACACATTAATGTCTGATGTTAGAACTGAAGCTCATGTCTGTGTTTTCTCAGTGGTCTGGTCATAGCAACAGTTCTGAGTCTGATCTTCATCGTATTGCTGAGGTTCCTGGCTGGCATCATGGTCTGGGTTATGATTGTCATGGTCATCCTTGTCATTGGATACGGTAGTGCCTTTGTCACAACATCTAAGGATGCATTTTGTGGGCTAGGAAACTTGTGTGAAAAATTGTGGTTGGATACGCTTCTGTTTATATGTGGTGGTTATAAAGATTTTCTTTTTCTAATTTAACTACATATGAAAATACAGTGTAGTTTTATATTTTGAATCTAGTACCCGTTTCTATTTCTTGACCAAGAGCTTTATTCAGTCTAAATGTGTACAGGCTTTACTCTTTGCTCAAACTTTTTCTATCTTTTATGTTCTGTAAAGGTATCTTCCACTGCAGTATGGAGTATGTTCATCTGAAGAACAGTCCTGGGGCCAACATCACCCTCAAGGAACTAGGCTTCCAGATGGACTTGAATGTGTACCTGCATATCAGGCAGACCTGGTTAGCTTTCAGTAAGTCACCTCAATTCACTTAAATTCACTAAAGCTGCACAGTGTACAGGCCATGTTTCAATTTGATTGATCCCAAATTCAGTTATGCCTCCTTCAGCACATCTTGAGTTCTCTCAAGATTCTCTCAAGACTAGCATGTGTGGCATGCATAAGACACACACTGAATATTCTGCTTCTGTCCATCTCTGCAGTAATCATTCTGGCAATAGTGGAGTTCATCATCATCCTGCTCCTTATCTTCCTCAGAAAGAGAATATTAATCGCCATAGCTCTCATTAAAGAGGCCAGCAGGTATGTAGCAGCATGCGTTTCTCTCATAACATTCAATAATTTTGTGTATCCAGTGAAAATTATTAGCAAAAAACTGTAAAACATCGACTCCATAACTACTGTGTTTTTACCAACTTTTCTTGTTGTTGAATAAAGAGCCAGTGTTCTGATTATAAATTCGTTATGGCTCTAGCAAAGACGACCTTTTTTTTTTTTCTTTTTCACCACTCTGTTTTTATAGGACTGTATTATGCCATCTCTTGTGAACCACAAAGCAAAAGGGGCAGCATTTAGATATTGGAACTACATTGAGATGAATACATAAAAAAAAAAAAATAATCAATGCTATTTTTTGCAGGGCCATTGGTCACGTGATGTCATCTCTGTTTTACCCTCTGTTTACCTTCCTTCTTCTGTCAATTGTCATTGCATACTGGGCCATCACAGCTATGTATCCTTCAGCTCTGCCTTAATTGTGTGCATTATTCCATTTTGGAAATGTGTTCAGCCGTTATGGTTTCTTCTCAGTACCTGGATGATGCATTATTTGCTTTTATTAACTTCAAGATTAAAAAAAAAAACAAGCAGGCTGGTAAGGAAATAATCTATGATTTCTATAATGTATAACTGCTGTAATGTTGGGATGATGCTGAGAACGTTCAGTTTTATTTTATTTATACTACAAATTTGCTATACTACTAAATTTCACACCTTTTGCTTGAACGGTGTGTATATATAACACTTCAAGTGCTACAGAAACACCTTGACAACTTTGTTCAGCTTCCTGTCGACATCCAACGAAGCAGTGTACAAAGTGTTTAATCAGACTGAGTGCATTTACGCAAGTAACACCTGCAACCCTGAGGTGAGTGTCTTGGTACAAAAACTGTTTAGATGGCCATTGATTAATCAAGTAATCGGTTTAGAAGTAGCTTTTTCTTCATTAAAGTAAGAAAATAAGACTGGTCTCTTAAAACGAACAAGTAATTTGTTTCCTTTTTAGAAAAAAAGCATTATTGCTGAAATTGCAAGAATATCTGTGAAGTCTAAACCCATTTTGTGTATTTAATTGCCATATTACATCAAAATGCAAGTATATAAAAAATATATAAAAAACTATTAAAACAAAAAAAAAAAATACATATAACATATATAACATATACATAACATATACATATAACATATACATATACAATTTTTTATATATATATATATATATATATATATATATATATATATATATATATATATATATATATATATATATATATATATATATATATATATAAAAATTTGAAAACCTAGCGATTTCTTTGGCCTTAATCTTCTCCTTGCCCCTCGCTGTGCCATACGCACAAACCGAGGCTGAAAACGTGCGTAAACCACTTTCCACACAAAGGTTGTGATTTATAAAAAAAAACAAACTTGATGGGAGAAATTGTGCACCTGTAAGTACCGTATTTTCCGGACTATAAGCCGCTACTTTTTTCCCACGCTTTGAACCCTGCGGCTTAAACAACTAAGCGGCTAATTTATGGGTTTTTTTCAGTTTTTACAAGCTTCATGCCAAAAAACTGAGCCCTGTAACATTAGACCAATAAAATTGCCGAACGGGTTCAGGTGAACCAATGAAACTCTTTATATTAAATAAGATGCGCTCCCACTGAATCGGGACGCACCACATCATAAATATGGATGAGGTTCCATCCCTGTTGTGTGCCTACACAACGTTTGTAAATGAGACCCCCAGAGCAGCCCAGAGTTTGCACGTGGTGCGTCAGTAATAATGGTACGTCTGGAAACACAGTGCTCTGTTTGTAGTTAAATGGACTCAGCTTTTTTTTTTTTGGTATTCAAGTTACTTGATTAATCTTTTCAGCTCGATATAGATGTAAGGAAATCTAACCGATAATCTAATAACTTGAGTGTTGATGTGTTTTGATTGTTTCAGAACTACACCATGTCTGAAATGAAGACCCAATGCCCACAGTCTCAGTGCCTTTTTGCTTTTTACGGCGGCGAATCTGCCTACCACAAGTACCTCATTCTCCTCCAGTTTTACAATGTCTTCCTCTTTTTCTGGTGTGCCAATTTCGTGACAGCCTTGGGCCAGATGACTCTGGCAGGTGCCTTTGCTTCCTACTACTGGTCATTCAACAAGTCTCGCGATATGCCAGCCTGCCCAGTATTTGCCTCATTTGGAAGAGCTCTCAGGTATGTGACTGACAACACCCTTCCCAAAGTCTATAAATAAATCTAAAATAAACTTCCTGGATTTTTCTTTGCTTTTCTGTTGACCCAGCAGTTTTACAGATGGTCTTGTTTTCTTTACGTATGCATACCCTGGTGTCTACTTATAGAGGGCTATTTGAAGGAAACCTCTGTGGCTTTAATATGGGTTCACTTGTCCCTTTAGAGCAAAGCTTCAGTACAAATCTATAAATGAGCAGGTACATTCTATGGGGAAATATTTCTCTCCTTATGGGATGGAAATGTCTTCAACAAAGCATGAGGGCTCACTGAGTGGTTCGATAATGGTATTAAAAAATGTCATTTATGTGTTATGGTCTTCAGGCATTCAGCCTCAACCAAATTAGACGGAAATACCTTTTACCCAGTTCTTGAGGCTTATAGAATGCATGTGAAGGTTCCTGTATACAGTCAAAGGTTGAAAACATTCTGCAGATTTTGTCACACATAAAATGTCATGAAAGTAATAGTCGTTTTGCTTGAGTAGAATATTGTACTAATCTTTCTACCTCCTAATGTATTGAGACATGAAGTATCTCTCTACTAAATAATGGGTGGAACCTCTTTTCCCACAGGATGTAATGGTATCTTTTGGAATTTGGATAAATCCTTTTTTTTTTTTTTTTTTTTTTTTTTTTTGACTTATTGTCTAAAATTGAGTCAATATATTGCCCACTTCTGTAGGGCTTATGCATTATAGCGTTTGTTATGAAATGGACGGAAAGATGTAATTAGGAAACAATGTTGTGTAATGTGTAAATACCCCAGATGAGCTACATTCTTTTTCTTGTATGCATTCCTAATTTGTGTGTTTATGCATGTGTCTGTGCCTATAGGTATCACACAGGCTCTCTTGCATTTGGTTCTCTCATCTTGGCTATCGTCCAGGTCATTAGGGTTCTGCTGGAATACCTGGATCACAAACTAAAAGGTTAATCGAAAGCTCCTACATAACCCGATCCAGTATGGATTTGAATCATTCATTTTATTATTGTGGCCATTGTTTAAAAAAAAAAAAAAACATTAAATGAGCAACTAGTTTCCAGAAGTGTAATGTCATTGTCGTTCAACTGCCAAACAAAGTAGATCCTTTACTGAGCTGTGTGGGTTACTGAGAGATTCTGGTTTGTCTTGACAGCGGCACAGAATAAATTTGCCAAGTTCATCCTCTGCTGCCTCAAATGCTGCTTCTGGTGTTTGGAGAAATTCATCAAGTTCATCAACAGGAACGCTTACATCATGGTATGCGTTTCTGTGTGCGTTTTATGTGTGGGGTCGAAAATTCATATGTAGTTTTGATAGTTTATTCAACATAGTTCATCAACATCTTGTATAGATTGTTTAGTTTTGTTTTTGAAGTGTTTTTTTTTTATTATTATTATTATTCAAAAGACAAGATAAGACACTGGATTTAGATTAGGGTGAGCTCTATTATTCCAGCACAACAGGTAAACAGAGTCGTGTGCTCCCTCAGGTGGCCATTTATGGTAAAAATTTCTGCACGGCAGCTCGAGATGCCTTCTTTCTGCTAATGAGGAATGTGATCAGGTGAGTAAAGCAAGCAAACAATTTAAATAATAATTAAAAAAACCCACTTCATTTTAGATTTTTTTTTTAACTTCTTTTATAATTGTTTTTTTCTTTTAGGGTGGCTGTCTTGGACAAGGTCACGGACTTCTTGTTGTTTTTGGGGAAGCTCCTTATTGTGGGCATTGTAGGCAAGTGTGTGTGTGTGTGTGTGTGTGTGTGTGTGTGTGTGTGTGTGTGTGTGTGTGTGTGTGTGTGTGTGTGTGTGTGTGTGTGTGTGTGTGTGTGTGTGTGTGTGTGTGTGTGTGTGTGTGTGTGTGTGTGTGTGTGTGTGTGTGTGTATTTGTGTATTTTAAAGATTACATCGTTCTATAAATCTTCTTTACATTTATTTCATTTAGGAATCATCTCCTTCTTCTTCTTCTCTGGGAGAGCAAAAGGAGTGGATGTTGTACCCAATTTGAACTATTACTGGGTGCCCATTCTGGTAAGAGTGCAGTTTTCTTTAGCCACTGCAATGCAATAAAGAAACAAAATCTTCATGAACTGCGTCTGTAATTTACGGCTGCTGCTGACGATTATTTTAGTAATCGAGTCTTCCACCTATTATTCCATCGAGTAATTGGAAGTACTTTTTCTTTATTAAAAAGCAACACTAAACGTACAAGAGAAAATTAGACGAGTCTTTAAAAAAATAAAAATAAATAATTTGATTCCTTTTTAGAAAAAAATATTATTGCTAGAATTGCATACAAGAATATGTGAAAACTAAACCCATTTCCTGTATTTAATTGCTATTACATCAAAATACAAATATATAAATAAATAAAATCATAAACAAAAATATCAAAATAAATTTCAGATTACTCTTTAAAAAAAAAAAAACTATTGGATGCAACAAAAATGTTTGTGTTTAGAAATAGTCAATTGCAAGAAATAAAAGTAGCAAATTGACACTTATGTTGGAATTAGGCAAACTTTTTTTTTTTATATGGTGGAAACCAGATTTCATATAAATCTTCTCCTCGTCCCTCATTGTTTTTTAACCATTCCACCATTCTTTTATTGTTCAGCGTCTTCTGCGTTACCTGTCCAGAGCACTCTAGAGTTTAGTGGGTGGTGCGTCAGTAATAATGGTCCGTGGAGAAACAATGCTCTGTGTGTATTTGCCTCGATTTATATATATTTTTTGTATTGGAGTTACTCAAGGAATCGGTTTAGCCCTCGTGCAAAAAATCAAAATGTTCAAAAATGTTTAGATAACTGTTTGTTTAATAATTCTTTAGTCAAAAATCCTTTGCAGATTAAGCTCTTAAGATCTAACAGCTTTTTTTAGAAGGTGAAAATCATGGTTAATTGTTAGCAGTGTTGTGAAATTAGTCCAGTGTAAATGGCAATGCCTTCATTTCTATCTGATCCTGCAGGGAAACCTCAAAACCTTGGGAAAGTAAAATCTAACTAAACTGGATGATTGATTAATGTACGAGTCTAATGGTTAAACTGCATAAAATGTAATTCTTTGTGATATTTTTTGGGCATTTCCCATGGTCCCCAGGTTAATTTTTTTAGAAAAAAAAAAAACATCAAACAGAACCAACGTTAAAGAATGTGTGTTTGTTTACACAGACGATCGCAGTGGGCTCCTACTTGATTGCCCATGGCTTCTTCAGTGTGTATGCCATGTGTGTGGACACACTCTTCCTTTGCTTCTGTGAGTACTGGATGAAATTTTTACCACATTTTAAACAATACTGGTTTCATGTGCCTGTTCCAGCAGGAGCCTTATCTCCTGTACCAAATGCATTAAATTCATCCTATACTGTAGGAGAAAAATATGTTGCAGGGTTACTGTTATTTTCCCATGCCAGTATATGCTTGAGGAGTATATGAATGACAGAATTAACCAGAGTGGTTTCTTAACTCTTTGCACTATCTATCTTTACTATTGAACTGTGCCATCTAACTAACATGCTACTCTGCTGTCTTTGCTGTTTAAATCTGACTTTATCCTATTGCTGTTTTTTCTCTTGTCCCTGTTTGTCTGCCCCTCTCTTCCCTTTCACACCCTTTCCCTTTCCTGTTTTCTTTGGCCACACTCCATCTAACATGACCTCACTCTCTTTTTCTTACTTTTTATTTATCAACACTTCAATGTTCACACTCCAACATACATTTATACATTTTTCCCATGTGCCAATGCACGGTTCTGCCTTTACGTTCTCTCTCTCACACACTCACACACACACACACACACACGCACACGTAAAAGGTGAGGACCTGGAGCGCAATGATGGCTCCGCGGCTCGGCCGTATTACATGTCGTCCACGCTGCACGACATCCTGTCGAAGAACACGGAGGCGCCCGCTGTCAATTCTTCATCGTCACCTCAGGAGGAAGAGGTCCCACTGAGAGCACAAAGGGTCTCCGTGGAACAATGCACTATCGATGAGCATCCAGAGATTTATCCTTCTGTCTAAGTTTTATTTTTGTCTGAGCAGATGTTTACTTGATGCCATTACGTGTGCAGAACGCACTCACCATCATGATTATCACTACTTGTCAGTCTGCACGATCTGTCGTTACCGTTATTATAACTGAGTGGTTAATGCTATTTAAAAAAAGAGAAATTTGATTGAAATTCCTTTTTTTGTAAACAAAGCTGCTTGCGAGTGAGACAGACAACATGGGATCAGCATGGACCCCACAGCGGTGGTGTGTGTCTTGAGCGTGGAGTAATTCTCAACAACCCGATTGCAGAGAATGTGTGGCCTAAAGCTTAAACCATAGCTAATATAAAATGTGGTGTACCGTCTTTTGTCAAAGGAATACTAAATATAACAGTAAATTAGGCATCAATAGCTTATACCTACATCACTCACTGAATCTATTTAGGGAGTATTTATTTATTTTTGTATTGAGTGCAGCCCATTGTACACTGAAGCTTTTCTGGTGGTTGAAGAAAGTCTGGCACCTTTTTAAGACACTTGTTTTTTCCTATCATTTGTAACCTGACTGAATATAAAAATCCAGTGAGTAACTGCAGTGTATTTAAGATAAGATATACCTTTTGATCGTACCACAGTGGGGAAATCTGTATGTTAAAGCAGCAAAGAAAAAAAAACTATAGAGACATGGTAGAAATTTGATTTCAATATAAGATGTAGTAGTAAAAGTTGGGGCACAGTGTACATAGAAAGATCTATTGAAACCCTTTTTCTAAGGGTCTCTCAGTGGGCATGTCTTTCTGTTGTTTTTATTTATTTTCTCCACAGCACTTTAGACAGCCAAAGAATTTGTTTTTTGGACACTTTATTTTATACTCACTAGACACTTTAATAGGATATACCAGATATAGAATAGATATACCCTTCGCTCATTAATTAAATTGTTGGTGTGTCAGGGTTTGCAGTGGCTAATTGTAATGTTTAAGGAAAGTGTGCGCAGTCCTTCAAACTTCTGGTGTCATTTGTTCTGCAATAGGAATAATACTCTGCGCTATGCATTTACTCTTTACGTGTTTGTCTAATTTCGATGAATTATGCTGATGATCCTCAGGCTGGACTTTGTTGTATTTTGTAAACAAGTTTTTGATGCAAATGCTAGCACCAATAGGCGCTGCTGGTCATACGCATGTTTCCGCGTTCTATTTCACCAAAAGAAAAAATAGAAATAGAAACTGTCGGGTAGATTGGGTAAAATCTGCACTTTTTCCACACACTAAGCCTTATCTCTCTCAAAAAAAAAAAAATAAATAAATAAAAGCACCACTTTGCCTTGAACTGTAACCACAATGAATATACCCTGACTTCTCAACCTTGTTGTTCTTTCCTCTTTTAACTGTCTGAGTGGTGCCTTTCAAATCTGTCTATTAAAATGCATAAACTTTGCTTGTTTTTCCTGTTCTTTTTTTAAGGCTGTTAAGTCATTGTCTTATTATTTATAGTCCCCCCCCTAACTACCTTCCCATTACATATCCTTGCTTGTGTCCTTTCTCTCGACCAGTGGAAGACCTGGAGAGGAATGACGGCAGTGCAGAGAGACCTTACCTAATGTCCGAGTCCCTTCTTGAAGTCTTGGAAAAGAAGAATCGCAACAAAGAATAGTGAGAGAAAGTTGATGGATGCTTACCAGGTGCAGTAGCCCAATTTAAGGCCAAAGTGTTTGTACATGTTTTAGTAAATTGTCTTAAATGCATGCGTGATCGTGGACATGCCATTCGCCTGCCCTGTACTTTAAGGGGGAAAAGCAGCCCAGATCCTTATATTCTATGCAAATATGGACAGAAACACGTTTTGTATTTCATTGTAACCATGTTTTTGGAGTTTAGTTACAATACAGAATATTTTAAAAAGGTGTTTTGATAAAGTTGCTTTGTGCTGGTTGTACTATTTTAGCATTATTTTTATTTACATTCTGTTTAATGTTTAAAGAGAATTTGTTCAATCTTTTAACATGGAAAGCTGGCATAACAGTGGTAAACATTGCTTTTTGTGTTCGATCACTTGGGTTAATTTTTATATTTGCTTTTTTGAATATGATTAACTGCCGTTATTATTTTTTTGTTAAACTTTCATATGTATAATAAAGATAAATTAACCGTATCTTTGCGTAAGTTCTTTTGTGTGATAAGCACTTTTATTCTCACAGTAAGAGAATATGAGCGGTAGGGATTTTTTATTTTTTTTTAAGTCAAGGCTGGGTCACTTCTCAAGGTTTTTCCTGTGCTACAGCTGTGCGCCGGTTCCGTAACGGTGAGTGTGTACATATACAATTTCCTTTCTATTTGTGCCAGTGTTAGGAATGTATATAATTATCGTGTGTGAATAAATACACAGTGGTGTGAAAACTTTTTTTTTTTTTTTTTTTTTTGCATGTTTGTCACGAATGTTTCAGCTCATCAAACTAATTTCAATATTAGTATAAAAGATGACAAGTGAACACAACATGCAGTTTTTAAATGAAGGTTTGTATTATTAAGGGAAAACAAACTCCAAAACTACATGTCCCTGTGTGAAAAAGTGTTTGCCCCCTAAAACTAATAACTAAACTTTCACACAGCAAAATATTTATAGTGCAAGATGTATAAGGATGGCTGGTTATGGTTGTTTCTTCAGTATCTTATGTATATATCAGTCATAGTAATGTCCTCTAATCTGTTAAAAGTAAAGGTACAGTAAAAATACTGTACATTTTGACCCGTTTGCTTTAATACATGTTTGGTAAATTATATTTGACTTGTTCAATTTAGAGTTACACATTAAATTATAAACATGATTTTGTTTGCCTGGGTAGCTTCTTGAGTTTGGGTTGCTAAAATGTAATTACATAAAATTTTCTTAATGTCTAGAACATTTGAAGCTGAAATAACCTGTTTATCTTTTTATTAAAATGTTTATAACGTTCTTCGCCATACTACAGTTACATTTGCTACATCTACACTGGTATGCTAGATTACAAACATAATATAACTCTTGAATTCTACAAAGCAAACTTGGAAAGTGCTAATTTAAGTGTTTCAGGAAGAGGTAGGTCTTCAACCGTCACTTAAAGATAGCTAGGGACTCCGCTGTACAGACATCTTGGGGAAGTTCATTCCAACGCCTCGGTGCCGGAACAGAGAAGAATACATAGCATTGAAGTATACATACCTCTCATTCTGAGAGAAGGTGGTACCAGTCGAGCAGTGCTGGAGGATCTCGGACAGCGTGGTGCAGTGCAAGGTGTATTGAGGTTTCTGAGGTAAGATGGTGCTGGTATATTTTTGCCCTTGTAGGCAAGCATCAGGGTTTTATCTGATACGTGCAGCTACTGGAAGCCAGTGAAGGGCGCGCATCAGTGAGGTGGGAGAAGATTTGAACAGATTGAAAACAAGTCGTGCAGCTGCATTGTAGATCATTTGCAGTGGATGAATAGCGTTCAGGGGAAGACCTGCCAGCAGAAAGTTGCCGTTGTCGAGAGACTGAACAAGCACCTGGGCAGCCTGTGTGGACAGAAATGGTTGAATCCTTCGGATGTTGTAAAGGGAGAAATCGACAAGAACGAGCCACGTTAGTAACGTGAGAAGGACAGTTGATTGTCCATAGTTACCCCAAGGTTACGAGCAGTGGCTGAAAAGGAGAGCAGAGAGTCATAAAGGGTTATTCTGAGATCTTGACCTGGAGATGAATCACCTGGGATGACCAGCAGTTCTGTTTTGCTGAGGTTGCGTTTTAGTCTTTAGAAGATATGTCTGTCAAGCGTGATATGAGATCTGAGCGGAAGCTGTGGTATCTGAGGGAAAGAAAGAAAACTACTGTCCTCTACATCTTTTAAACAAACTACCTGCATGCCTTTCCTTCACTGCATCCATAAACCTCCTACTTGGCCTTCCTCTTTTCTGGTGGCTCCATCCTCAGAATTCTTCTACCAATGTACCCCATGTCCCTCCTCTGCACATGTCCAAACCAAAACATCCTACATGCACAGCTTTTTTAATAAACTAATTTCTAATCCTGTCCATCCTTGTCACAAAAAATCTCAGCATCTTCAGCTCTGCTGCCTCCAGCTCCACCTCCTGTCTTTTACTCAATGTCACTGTCTCTAAACCATACAACATTGCAGGTCTCACCACAGTCCTATAAACTTTCCCTTTCACTCTTGCAGATACTCTTCTATCACAAATCACTCCTGCCACTCTTCTCCACCCACTCCACCCTGCATGCACTCTTTTCTTCACTTCATTAACACACACTACATTACTTTGCACTGTTGACCCCAGGTACCTGACCTCCTCCACATTCACCACCTCTTCTCCCTGCAACCGCCCCACTCCACTGCCCTTCCACTCATACACACACATGTACTCTGTCTTACTCCTACTGACTTTCATTCCCCTTCTCTCCAGCATGTACCTCCACCTCTCCAGGCTCTTCTCAACCTGCTCCCTACTCTCACCACAAATCACAATATTATCCGCAAACATCATAGTCCATGGAGACTCCTGTCTGACCTCATCCGTCAACCGGTCCATCACCACTGCAAACAGGAAAGGGCTTAGAGCTGATCCTTGATGCAGTCCAACCTCCACCTTCAACCAGTCTGTAGTTCCTACTGCACACTTGACTGCTGTCACTCTGTCCTCAAACATGTCCTGCACCTCTCTCGCCCTCATACTTCTCTGATACACTGTAGTGCTCTTCCTCAGCATGAAACCATACTGTTGCTCACAGATGGTCACCTCTTCTTTTAGCCTGACTTCCACTACTCTCTCACATAACTTCATGGTGTAATCAACTTTATTCCCCTGTAGTTACTGCAGGTCTGCACATCTCCCTTATTCTTAATAAACGATACCAGCACACTCCTCCTCCATTCCTCAGGCATCCTCTCACCTTAAAAAATCCTATTAAACAATCTGGGTAAAAACTCGACTGCCATCTCTCCTAAACATCTCCATGCTTCTACTGGTATGTCATCTGGTCCAAACGACTTTCCACTCTTCATCCTCTTCATCGCTGCTCTCACTTCCTCCTTATTAATCCTATTTACTTCCTGCTTCACCATCTCCACAGCATCCTTCCTTCTATCTCTTTTATTTTCATCATTCATCAGCTGCTCAAAATACTCCCTCCATCTTCTCAACACACTCTCCTCACTAGTCAACACATTTCAATCTCCATCCTTTATTGCTCTAACTTGCAGCACATCCTTCCCAGCTCGGTCTCTCTGCCTGGCCAATCGGTATGAATCCTTTTCTCCTTCCTAAGTGTCCGACTTCTCATACAGCTCCTCATATGCCTTTTCCTTGGCTTTCGCCACTTCCCTCTTCACCTGCTGCTGCATCTCCTTGTACTCCTGCCTACTTTTCACATCTCTTTGTCGATCCCAATTTTGTTTCACCACTTTCTCCTTATGCTTTCCTGCACTTTCTTATTCCACCACCACATCTCTGTCTTCCTTTTTATTTCCAGATGTCACACCAAGTACCTTCCTAGCTGTTTTTTTTTTTTTTTTTATCACTTCTGTAGTAGTTGCCCAATCATCCAGCACCTATTCTGTACCACTGAGCCCCTGTCTGACCTTTTCCCTGAACTACAGTGTTCCTCTTTCAGTTTTCACCATCCTATTATTTTTTCAGTCATAACTCTCCTTTTTTCTTCACCTCCAAACCATCCTACAAACCACCATCCGATGCTGGTTGATTACACAATCCCCTGCCAACACCCTACAGTCTCCAATCTCTTTCAGGTTGCATCTCCTGCATAGAACATAGTCCACCTGTGTGCACCTTCTTTCACTCTTATATTCGTCTCTGTATATTTGAAATGTATATAAAGTGAATGACAAATGAATATCACATGCATTGAAATAATGCTTAAACAAACATGCATGATGTAATAAAGTTAATATTAAAAATGTAAGAACATTTCTTAAAGGAAAGCTTTTTATTTCTGCGAAAGTGTTATAATTACTGGCATCTTTTTAATAGGTAAAACTTAAAAACACTAAGTTAAGGCTTAATGTTGTTTTGAACCATTATGATCCATTCAATTTATCCATCCTCTACAGGGAGGGTTATTTCCTCTTGTTCCGTCATAAAGCAAAAATGTCTTCCTGGCTTCTTTTTCCTCTCCACTAGACTGGAAAGTGAGCCTTTATGAACCAGGGTATGTAATATGAATTAGATTATAAATGACTTGAAACTAATGAGCAACCTACAAATGTATTACTTATTACATTACTATCGTTACTCATAAGTATATTGCATTGTAGCTTCTAAGAACTGTTTTCTTGGAGCCTTTTTGTTGCTTTTATTTCATGTGCATTAAGTTTTTGTTTGTTTACAACTTTGTACCATTTCTTGGTTGATGTTTACGTAGTTGTCTTAATTGCAAATATATATATTTTGTGCGGTTGGCTTCGTCACCTTGGACTCGAAGTATATATGATTTATACAATTCAATTTATATTTGTGTAGCACTTTTAATGTACCTAAGCAGCCTTACAGAATTCAGTAGATTTATAATGTAACTTGTATATTAATGCATGTAAATGTATCCCTAATGAGCAAGCCAGCAGTATAATCATTTTTCATGCAGTAAAAACAACAAAACAGCAACATAGATATTTTGTAGCCTGTTTGAAGCCCAGTGAATTAACAGAACATATTTGTATAGTGCAAAAAAAGAACAGTCAATTCATCATTGTTATTGTTTTTAATAATTCTTTTTAAGTATTTGAGTAAATTTTTTTTATATATATAATATATAAAGCAATGTTTTCCTGTGTCCTTTTCTGTGCTATCCTGTTATTTTTTTTTTTTTATTAAATGTAATCTATCTATCTATCCCTTTTTAAATAGTTGCTTACATGTAATATTTCAATGTACCTTATCCAGTGGCAAATAGCATTTATGGCAATTGTAATTATATCAGAATGTTATTGTCTTTATCTTTATTACTTTATTTTATTTTCCTATTTTTTTAATAGATTTTTTTAATATTTTTATAGCACCAGCACACCATGCTTATTATCGTTGTTGTAGTTGTTTTTCTTCTTTTTGTTATTTTATGAGCCTTAAAGAGCTTCTCACTACTGTAAACTAAAATTGTGGCTATGGAAGTTTACCTTATAAAATTTTACCCTAAAGGCCACACCCACAGTGGCAGCAACCAATGAAAGAGCAGCTCTTTCTTTAAGCCTGGCCCTCGTGGTGACAGGTACAGTGCACTCGCCGGGTTGAGGAGCGCAGTGGGACTTGGTGTTGGCAGGAGGCGCGCGCGCAGGGACAAGACAGCAAGAGACTCGATCCTTATATCCGACTTTCGGTTTTTAGGCGTTTTTTTTCTCGAGCAACTTTTAGATTTGTAACAGGACTATCTTCTTAAAAATAGTTTTAGTTCTGGATTAATAATGCCATGATTGAGCTTTATATTGTATGGAGAATGCAGAGGTAATGGTTTCATGCCAGTTTTGTTAAACGGGATATGAACATGGACGCAGTTGCACCGTAGGTTTTTGGGTCGGACGTTTCTGAAAGAGATGGGAAAATGGGAGTTAACCATGGTAAGGTTGCATTTATTGCTGCGTTTGTTTAATTTGCCTGATTTAATGCACTTCTGATAGTTTGATCAAGCACTACTGCTCCTCTTCGTAATACATATTGGTTCTCTGCTTGAGGTCTGATGAGGACACGTAATAGACTGCAAGCAAATGAATGCTCTTGAAATAGTCCTCACTGTATGCACACCTGCCCTTCATATATCACCGCTGTGTGTGTGTGTGTGTGTGTGTGTGTGTGTGTGTGTGTGAGGCAGCACTCGACATGGAGGGCACACAGTGCTTTTGAGTTGATTGATGATTAGGAGTTTGGGTTGAGAGATTGAGAGCAGTTTGGGTTGAGAAATGAAAAGGATTTGGGGTTGAGGGATAGAGAACTATTGGACTTTCAGTTTGCATGACCACAAAAGTGCAGGACAACACTTGAGGGCCACAAGCTTACACTACATTTTCACCCTGATTGAACGCATTTGAGCTAAGTACAAAATTTGCATTGATTTGAATTTTCTCGGAACATATTCCTCAACAGGCTCCTGGATGATCTTGTTGACCGTGACTCGGTCGTGTTGTGTTTATTACTTAAGATATTTGTTGACACAGCCTGCTCTTTCTGTCTCTCTGATCCATGTTGCTTCATTTCCTCAACTCATGTAAATACCATGCTAAGTAAATAATTTCCATGTCTATCAGAATATAAGGGTGAAATGATGTTTGTAGACTCACCACACAGATCTCCATAGATGTCATTATTCCATAAGAAAAAGAAATGCTGTTTTAATATTGATGTTTCCGAGGTTCAGTGCTGCTTTCTTCTTTGTGTGTGTCATTGTCAAATGATGACGCACAGACAATGCAAAACTCCCCCATGGTTGATTTGTCTTTAGGCCATAGGCATTATGTGCTTTTGCTTGACCACTGTGTGCCTTTGTCTCTCTGGGACAAACATGAGCCATCAGTATGTATAAAAGCAGTTTGTTCAGCAGCTTGCTTCACTCTCATTGTAACTCAGTGATTCGGTTTAAGGATTAAATCACATAAATATACCATAAATATAAAAACAACATCTCTTATTTGTCTGAATTCTCTGTTCTCCTAAAAATGTGTGCTGCCATGTCACTTTGATCTTGTCTTTGACAGCAACATATTAATGACGGCATGTGTTAGCATACTAGTCACCATATGATCCGTGTGTCATGTAAAAGAACAGAGATTTGTGACGTGATAAAGTTCAGCGTTATGCTGTCCGTCTGGATGTTCTTTCCATGCCTGCATGTTTGAGATGCAACTTGACACTCTTGGCCCTGATTGTATCGAGCAAGGAACATGACTCGACCTTGCATAGTATAGTTGCAAGCTATAAGTGAGGGCTACATTTTGAGAGAAACTGAAATCATATGAACTGGACCAGGTTTTATAGATTGGACTGTTGTAGTAACTACCGTTAAGTTTCAATTTAATCGTGTAGCCCTTTCTTTGTGTAGATATTTCCACAAAGCATCTTTATAGAAATATGGAAGTAGATTTGGAGTCCTAATGATCAAGCCAGAGGTGACAGTGGTGAGACTTCTTGAGATAACATGAAGGAATCTTAAGAGGAACCAGACTCAAAGGGAAGCACATCCTCTTCTGGGTAACACTGAATAGGAATGTATATAAATAATATATATCAATCCTTCTGTATTATTCCCAATGTTCTACTGCATATAACTAATAAAGCTCTTTAGCAGAAATGGACATTAAATCCAGATTTCTTTAGAGCTGGATTGTGACATATCTGGAGGACTGTAGATATAAGGCAACTAAGCAAGCAGCTGGAAGAAAATTTAAGCTGCACTTAAAAATCAGAAGTGTTCAGAATTCAGGGAACAAGGCCAGATTTGTTTAGCATGAATACATGCTTATTCTTTTGCTTCTGATGCCACCCACCTCACTCTTGTGACATGTCCTGTTTTAATGTTCCAGGTGTTTCTTTGAACCATTTCTGGATGATGCTTCTTTTGACTTGCTGGGTTCATTCATTTACATTAAACAATGGACACACATTAAATGCATATTCATGCATATTCATCAGATCCTATAATGAACTTGTGTCCGAGCTGGAGCTGGAATTGGACCAAAGAGCTGGCAAATCAGAAGTAACCGAGGTGTTCACATAGCAGTAAAACTGAAAAGGTTTGGTACATTTGAGCGTGAGGCACAAAACTGATAGAGCCATTGTGAGTGGAAAACATTTTATATTAGCATATGTAATAACTACAGAATATACTAGTTTGAAATAGTCACAGATGTATTCATTATTATATTGTTTATCTTTGTATCCATGACCATCTTTTGTACAGTTGATACAGTGGAGAAGCCAGATATTAATATGATTGTGGATGGGAAAATATGTTAAATAAAAGTGAAGTGTGACATGCACACGCATTTTGGTTGGATGTCAGATGCTGTATAGGCCCAATTTACCGACAGCTAATCTTGCTATATTAATAATGTCAATAAAGGAATGACAACTTTGACAGATCTACTAAAAAAAAAAAAAAATGTTTATCTAATATGAATTACAGTGAAAAATAAAGTGATAAATGCATCACTTTGATTGGTTAATCCTGGTTTATGTGTGGTATCCAATACAATATGATTAAACCAAGTAACACATGCTTGTTTTATGGTTCATGAAGATGAGTTTAGTGCACTTACGGCACAGTTATATCACTTGAAACTGATCAAATAAACGATTCCATTCTTCAGCGCTGCTTCTGTGTGGACTTGCGTGTTTGTTTTGGTATTGTCTCTGTCTGTATAGCCTGACACTAACAGACCATAAACAGTAGTCTAAAACAGCGCAAGTGCTCATTATGAGCTTTTTCTGGCGGTGTGCAGTTTGGTTACTCAGCAGAGACTCGTGATTCATGTGTTGACTTGTGCTGTACTGTACTGCATGTACTCTTTTGCTGACTCGTTGGACCAGATCTTTGAGAGGGGTTAGTGTGTGATGAGCATCTCTTTGAATGTTTGCTGTGGGCTGCATGGCTCTTCTTTTAGCTGACTGCCCAGTCCATGCTGTTGTTATTGTAAACACAATCGCCTGGAGAATGCAGGTAGCTTTGGGTCGACTAAACAGAAATGTTGGATATGGTTGACGTTCCGATGAGAAAATGGCTCCTCATTAAAAGTCATGTATACAAGTGTCTACAGTCTGCTGTGACAAAGGTTTTCTGGTTTTCTAAAGTGGATCTACTTTGTGGTCGTTTTTAAAAGAATAGCTGTCTTGAGTTGAGTTCTTAGTGGTTTTTCAGGCCTTGTCACATTTCATTGAGCACATGAAAAACCAAAAACTTTTCTTATTTTTTTTAAATCATTTATTTAATCACAAGGACAAAATATATTCTAGCTTGTTAACCATATTATCTGCTATTCTCTATTCAATCTTCACATTAAGTAGATACACACCTATATTCTCCATCTATTTTGTTTCTGTAAACACTCTGTAGTACACACACAACACAAACTCATGCTCCCTGTTGCATATGATTTACACTTTGTCCATGAAGCTTGATTGAAATCCCACACCTAATTTTTCTGTCTCCTTTTCTGCTGTATTCTGTGTGCAGGTCCCTATTGGTTTAGATATAAACACTGCAAAATATATCATGGATTCTACCGTGGTGTATCATGTAAACAGCATATGAGCTATACTTTTCTGTGTTGCTCTGAGCCAGTCTTAGATTTAGCTCAGCCTGGAAACCTAGTGTGACCTCTGTTTTGAGTGATACACAGTGTAGCAAGATAAGTCTTTTTAGAAATATATTATAATAATTATGTGGTGCATAATTTTGAAAATATGCTTGTTGGAAAAATATCGTGTTGGAAGAAATTACAATTTTTTTTATAAATAGTAAGATCACTTTTTCAGGTTTCAAATGGACAATCTATAATTATCTATAATTGTGTTTTTATGGCTGTTTTGTGTGTTTATTTTTTTAAATACTTGTTTTGTGTGTGTGTGTGTCTGTTTATGGTGTCAAATACTCGAAATACAAAGTATCAGATGAGTGGTACACAGTATACTGATATTACATTGCACATCCATGTTAAGGCTAAAAACTTTGCCCATCTATTGCCCAAATACCCTGATCCCACTACAAATAGGTTTCTATAATTATTGCTATTTTCAAATTCTCTAAACATAATTATCATAAGTTTTTCCAAACACTTGGGTTGGTGTAGCACAGAATAGACAAAACATCTGTATGAGCAGAATCAGTTGCTTTAGCCTGGATTCATTATATCTAATATTACTACATTAAATATTGAAATATTGCTTTTTACAAAAATAATAACTGATAGGTTCATTAATATTTGGACAACAAAATAAGCAGATAAAATGACGAGATTTATTTTTTCAAACTCTCAATATAAAACACACTTTCAGGATTATTTAATTTCAGCTGTAATAAAATAGGCAGCTTTAATTACAAAATCTTGATGTCCAAATATTTATGGACCTGTTAGCTCTGTATGTGAGCTACCATTGCTATGAACCCATACACTGTAGTATTTTGCTTTCCAAAATGGCCCTTTTTCTTCCCAATATACCATATATCATTTTTTCAAAATAAAAAAAAAAAAGGTTGGTTCTATGCTTTAATCTTGAATCATTATCAGAATTAGAAACTTCATCACTCGCCAGAAATCTGTTTGTTCTGTTTGTGGTTTATATAAGGACCCAGTTCAGGAGTGGGGTGAGGAGTTTGAGGATGGCGCCGTGTTCGGCATCACACTGCGCAGAGAGCCAGTACAGCAGTCAGACGAGGCCGATGAGGCAGCCGTGGCCTCTTCCTGCTCTGCGTACGTTCAATACCGTACATCTAAATTCCGGAGACTGAAAGCAGCCACCCTGAATCGTGTGGTGGATCACCTGCTTGACCCCTGCTGCCAAGAGCAGGACTATGGGAGAATACTTCTTTCTACATACCGGACCTTCATCAGCACCACCAAACTCATTGAGATGCTTTTCCAGCGGTATGTGTGAGTGATTAAAATTGTGTATGAATGTGAGTGTGTTTTGCATCGTTCTGTTCTATCCAAAGTTCCTGCTTTTGTTATAATCAGGTTTATGTTATTATTCTTCATGGTATTTCACTAGAAAACTATTGCCTTGAACTCGAAATTACCAATCTCCAAAGTTCCCTGGGTAAGATTTCCATTATGTTACAGACAGGAAGTTTTTTTTTGGAAGTTATTATTCAACAGAAATTTGACATTCTAACAACACAGCCAGGTCTAGGTTTTCAAAAGACCCTATACTTATGTTCCATAAGCCTCTTTCTAATCAACTCCTTACCTTTTACTCTTTAATAAAAGCAGACACATTCCACACTTCCAAATTTCTGCTGAAAGTTGCTTTGGAAAAAGGCTGAGCACACAGTGTGCAAAAATATAATTTGCTGGTGCAATACAAAAGCTCAGTGTTGATCGCTTGTATGTAGTAGTACCAGTCATTATAGATAACATGTTTGTATCATGTATTTGTGAACACAGTTGGCAAGTAGTTACATGTCATTTCTTTTATGTATTGTATCACTAGAGAGAGAGATTTTATGTTAATAAAATGAATGAATGAATTCCAAATAAATTTGAATTGAGGCAAGAATTTCACACATATAACTTCTTTTCTCTCTTAAATAGAGATAGTCTTGACTCACAGCTAGACAACAGCAAGTGCCATAAGAGGTAAGACCCATGCAGGTGCGGGTTTGCATCTCTTAAAGCTCTTTCAATAGAAAGAAAATGCTCTACTTTTTAACATTCTGGAAAAAAAAGATGTGCAAGGCATAACGTTCTGAATAACAGTTAAAAGAATATGGAAAGATTTTGGAGGTAGGTATGAAGGTGTAGTTATCAGAGACGTTTGCTTTACATTTATAAATGAAGACTGAATAAAGTCAGTAATAGCAAGAGAGAAAAAGAGAAGCTGGTGAGGGAACGACTGTTTATAGCTTTTATAACGAAAGTGATAATGGGAACTAACTTGCTTTCCAGATGTTCAACAGCATTAGATGGGTCTAAATATAAATGGATAAAAGCTTTAAATTCTTTAATAGATAAAAACCATTGCCAATTGTGATTCAAGAGAAATTAAACACATTGGAACATCACGCTGTTAGAAAACGATCCATTTCTTATTGACGTTAAACCTTTATTTGTCAGAAACAAGTGTCTCGGTAAAGTGCAGTCGGATTATTTGCGAGGATTTATTTTTGATGTGGTCATTGTTTTAGTGCTCTATGGACTCTACTCCAGACCTGGCTGGATGAGTTTGCTGAGGATTTCAGGGATCCTCCAATGCACTCTTCATTGCGCTTAATGTGCCTGCAGCTGAGGCGACACACCTCTCTTTCGGCCCTGGCTAAATGCTACGAGGCGCTCCTCAAGAGATTTCAAGCAGAAGGTTAAACATTTGCTCTTGTATTGTTTACATCCTTAAGTAGTCCTTAAGTCATATAAGCTATATCTTGGGTTTGTCTCCATTTGTCTCCATTTGTATTAGATGCTGTAAATAAAGATCAAGCCTGTGGGGAGCAGGAGCTTGAGTCAAGTCAGGGAGAGAAGGACTTGGATGACGAAACCAATCAGGGCGACTTCATGGATTTCTCTGCCACAGAACTTGCCGAACAGCTCACCAGACAGGATGCTGTGAGTGTCACTAGTTACATTTTCATTCTAAACCTTTTAACCAAACAATAATGTAGTAATGTTTTTAATTTAGAGTAAGCTATAATGAATAACCTGTACACTTATGAACTATACCAAGCAGGCATCCTGTTATGGGTGTGTTCTTGTCCTCGACCTGGGATAGGCTCTGGATCCTCAATAAAATGTTTATTGAAGATGATTGTATTAACATCAATGAAGTTTCTGTGTGATGAATAGAGATGGATAAGCTGTATTTAAACTTCTACATGTCTGGGTTAGGTTTTAAGGAAAAATTACGAGTTATAAAGTTTGAATGTTTAAAAACATTGAAAAAATAATTAAAGGTTTCAGGATAGACATTTATTGCCTTCTGTTTGAAGTGAGAACATGTAATGCTATCTATATGTAACGCTAGTTACATATTAGATCCGGACATGTTGCTATGGTAGCAATGATAGCAGTGTATTGTCTGTGTATAAATGTGCTTTGAATTATACGATCTGTACTGACTTAACATTAAATCCAAGCAAATTGTTGTTTTTATTTAGATTTATTCTGAAACCTTGCTTAGATAAATGGCATTTTAAATACACATAACCAGTGGCACATTTTCCACTTCTGTCAGGTTTATTATTTCATTATTATTTTTAACTGACCAATAACCTTTAAATGTTCACATTTCTATGAATGCTCTTTTAGGAGCTGTTTGTGAAGGTAGTACCCTTCCAGTGTCTGGGCTGTGTGTGGTCTCAGAGAGATAAGAAGGAAAACCTCTCGCCCACCATTAGTGCCACCATCTCTCAGTTCAACGCTATTACTAACCGTGTCATCACGTCACTGCTTTGCCCCGTCACATCTCCTTCATCCACTCCATCATCCAGTCTGAACCAGAGAGCAAGAATCATCGAGAGGTGGATACGTGTTGCTCAGGTCTGATCATGTTTGATCATTTGCTTAAAGTAAAATTTAGTTTAAAATACCTGATGTTACTTTGTGTCTACTGCTGGATTTTAATCTCAGTGGTTAACAGCATTTCCAGATCTAGCTGTCAATTGAATCCACCACTGTCCAAATGCAGATGATACCTTTCAAATTTAATATATTTAAATTTTATATCTTAACAGTTTGTTTCATTTGTTCCCACAGGAGTGCAGGCAGTTAAAGAACTTCTCCTCCCTTAAGGCCATTTTGTCTGCGCTCCAGTCCAACCCGATTTACAGGCTGAGGAAGACCTGGGCTGCAGTGAGCAGGTACACATTAAATCAGCACACATTTACAGAATTTATGAGAGTGGTAAATGAATCATATTATTTGTGTAACATAACTAATTTCCTGGAATGGAACCATGATTTTATCAGCAAATATAATGTAAATCAAGTTTGGGGCCATTGTGGAAAATGACTTAGAGACATTCTGACCTATTCTATCTAAAAAAAAAAAATTTTAATAAAACTTTGCCTGTACTCTGTGCTTTTTTTTTCTTCAGAGAAAGTTTGAGCACCTTTGAGAACCTGTGTGAAACGTTCCCAGATGAGAACTGTGTGTTGACCAGCAGAGAAATCCTTGTAGAGGTTGGAGAAAACATACATATATGACCAGAATTGCCTGAAGTACACAAAATATTTACTTGAGTAAAAGTTGTGATACACTTAGTAAAATATTACTCCAGTAAAAGTGCAAAAAAGTAAATCGAAAAATTCACTTGAGTAAAAGTACTAAAGTTTTTGCCTTCAATGTACGTAAGTATTCAAATTACTATAATTCATTATTGCTATAATTTTCTAATAGCATTTTTGTCACAAGGCTTTAGCTTAATCAACTCAGTTTATGTAAAAAGACAATGTTACTCTTAGCACATGAGTCTATAAATAGAATGATATTAAGGAGTCAAACACTGATTGATATCTATTAAAATGATCATGATCCCAGAACTTTCTTTTCAACTGCTTCAAAATATTGTGCAAATAAGCCCATGGGTGTTGTGGCAAGTTAGAGTCAGGATTTTCTTCCATCACTCTCAAAATGTTCTGTGTGCTATTGAATTGTACGTTCATGCTAAGTAGATACCACCAAGCGAGCTCTACCCTGATTGGTGGCTTGCTGCATGCTTGGTCAGCTAAGCTTTTATCCACTCCTAAATAAAAAGGTATGACAGCGTTTGCAAAATGTTAAGTAAGAAGTCAGATATTCGACTATGAAATGTAGCGAAGTAAAAATTTCCTCAAATGTAAATACCCTGGTAAAGCACAGATACGTAAACAAAATGCTACTTAAGTACAGTTACAAATTTTATTTTCTTTATTACTGTCTAAAATGTTGCAATACTGAAGCAAACTATTTCAGAAACACCCCTCATACCCATTGTTAATGTGTGTCAAGATGGTTAACTGTGATCAAGCATTAAAACAAACTTTACATAGAGCCACTCACACTCAGAAGTTCTTTTGGTTCTTGTTTGCACAGCCTTGTTATTGCAGACTCAAATACAATTGTATCGTTTTAGTCATTTAAGATTCACTTTCTGTTCCACTGGAGTAAGAGTGTGTTAATTACTGGAGATTATTATAACTGGATCTCAAACTCTGCTTAGAACAAAAGCTGAAGGTGTTTTTAATCATAGTCTGTTTAACTGATAACAAAACTTCTGCATTTCAGAAAGCATTTACAAACCTTTCAGCTATTTTACCCTGTCCTGCATAGTTAAAATTTTTACACTGTATTTAGCATTTCGTTTTCTCCTTGTATTTCAGCATTGTATTATCTAGAATGCATCATGCTTCTGCAGCACTCCAGATGTGATTTTGCATTTGTGTGTGTCAGTTTATTTAACTTGCATGTCAAATCACCTGCAGCCCATAATACACAGCATGTTTGTTTAAATCAGGTTTGTAAATTGAACGTTCTCACTGTAATGGAACCATGCTAGGATTCAGTGTGAAGTGAGTGTTTTCTGATTGATGCTTTTTGCACTGCACAATATTTGCTTAAAGCTGCACAGTGTGAGAAAGCATTGTTTAATTCGATTGTACCTGCTTGCTTACACTATGATGTGTCCACCACACGTCTGTGAATAAAAGATATTTGCAGTACAGGTATACATGTATACATCTGATAACTGTCTCTGATGTGTTTTAGGATGGGAGCCAGGCAACCATGGACAATATTTTATCCAAGACATCCAAGCAGTGTCCTCTGGCCAAACAGATGGTAAAGTCCTCAACTAATCATGCATTCTGGTTTCTGTAATTATAAAAATCATGAAAAAGGTAACTGCAGGTCAAGTAGGAATATCCAATATTAGGCTCAAAAATGCCATTAAACTTAAGATATTAAAGAGAAAGAATTCTATCTACTTAGGGGGTTTTATGGACCAACTCTTCTGAGAGAAATCATGTGCAGCTAACCACATCTCCTTTCTCTTTCTCTTTCTTTCTCTTTCTCTCTCTTTCGCTCTCTCTTTCTCCCTTTTCTCACACACACACACACACACACACACACACACACACACACTGATTCATTGTATTGGAAAAATTTGTTGTTTTTTGAGATGTTCTGGTTAAACTTTTTCAATATTTTGTGAAACTGATATTTTGCCGTTTACTTACTAATAACACTCTTTTATAGAACTTCAACAGTGGAGTCGTGCCTTACCTGGGAACCTATCTCACTATACTCACCATGCTGGATACAGCACTGCCTGATACTGTGGAGGTAATGTCTGAAATGCTGTCAACTTCTTTGGTGTTTTTTTTTTTTTTTTTTTTTAAACTAAGTGAAAATTTGCTCAAAGCTGCCAGTTTAAAAACAGCATCTAAAAGCTTGGCTACAATAGAATGATCTAAGCAAATAGCATTTTATTTTTTTAAGGGCTCCACAATATAAGTATTTTCTATCTGCATTGCAAAGTGTCTTATTCTTATAGTATGCATTTATATACTTTCTAATTCTCTTTTTTTAAACAGCGTGACTTCATAAATTTTGAGAAACGCCGGAGGGTGAGTTTTTGGCTTTTTCTCTCACTTGGGATTGACTAGGGTGTTACGTGGCACACGTTAAGATTACACGCTGGTGTGCTTTTAGAGATAAGACTATTCTGAAGTCATGGAAAATCCTCCAGCAGGGGCTTGTAAGACAGACTAAGTTTTAAATTGCAATGCATTTAAATGAATAAATCCTTGAATACACAAGTATACATGCTGTCTACAAATGACAACCAAAAGTCAGCTATTTAAATAAAGCAAAACATAAAAAAAAAACCCACAAAGCAAATAAAAAAAGAAAGATCTGCAGTTCTGAATATTTAATAAATGTCCATATTGATTACTTCTAGTCAGTATTTTTTTTTATTTCCATATTGTAAACCAGTTTGCATTTGTTTTCACTGAAATCTTGTAGAATTTTATAATAGTATCTAAATCATTAATACTTGTACGCTGTTGAACACTAAGCTCCACTATCCAATATTAAAACTGTAGGAAGATGGTTTCACAGCTTCTGGCTTGGTGAAACATTTATCTAGTTTTTCTGTAACTCGATAGTACATACTAAAATCATGACTGCTTCTGTATACATATATACACATTGTATATTCAAGATGTTACCTTGGCCCCTGCATGTTCCTCATCAATGCACATGTATTTTTTTGCAGGAGTATGAAATTCTGTGGCAAATCCGACAGCTCCAAGCATTCTGCTCTCAATACACGTTACCCCACCATCCTCAGATTGCAGACTGGTTACAGTGTCACAAGCTGCTCACGGATCAGGAGAGGTGAGTCTCCATATCCCAGCAAGAGGACTTCTTTTATTTTGATTATACTGTTTAAATCGATGGAGTTCTGTTTGAGGGTAAAAAACTTGAAAAATAAATATTGGAAAGGTCTAAAATGTTATTTTTCATAACCCATTTTCAAAGTTAAACAAACTACTATTCTATATGTCCTAAATGAACCGAATGCTGTGAAGGTCACAGCAATGGCAAATGTCTGTAATTGCATTTCTTTGATAGCTTTCTTGCTGTATAAAGTATATTTTAAGGGTATTTCTGACATACAAATAATGAAATAGAAGGACTAGCCTTAATGGGGGAAGCATCTTTCTTTGCACTTCTGGTGCCAAGCTCAACTTGTCTCTGATTTCTTTAGCACTGACCACTTTATTAGCTTCATAAAGCTTGAACTAGTCTGGTTATTTTCCTCTAAAATGTCTTATTGGCAGGGCATTTCCACTCGTAAAACTGCTTGTTTACTGAATGTTTTTTGTTTCTTGCACAGTTCTTTGTAAAATGTGTATACTGTTGTAAGCAAAATCAGATTTCTGTAATGCTCAAACCAGTCCATCATGCACCAACAACCATGCCACAATCTAAGTGTCAGACATCACATTTCCCCCAATCTCATATTTGATGTGAATATTACCCAAAAACTCCTCACTTGCTGCCACATAATTGGCTAATTGTATAATTACACACATATATAGGTGTTCAGTGGTCAGTGCTTGTATTTCATAATGGAAACTTCACAAACATTATTGTCTCTGTATGTCCTCAGTTATGAATTGTCCAGACAGCTGGAGCCACCTCTGGACAGCTGCTCACCATCCAGCAGTACAGCCTCAAATCACATTTCACTTACCAAAAGGCTCACTTCGTGAGTATAAACATCTGCTTAAAGGCATCTTCTAATTAATGCAAAAGCAAAGCATAAAATACTCGATACAGCATCTCACACAATATATATATATGTGTGTGTGTGTGTGTGTGTGTGTGGACAGGCTCTTGAATGTGTCCGAGAGCTCCAAAAAGAATGCTGACGAGATTAGTGTCTCTTCCTCGGGATCCAGCAGCTCTGAAATGGAGGATCTTTCCACAAATCAGTCATGTCCTCTTGTAGCACAGGTACTAAATAAACATTCAGTCTTCTATCCTGTGCAGTATATTGGGTTTTTTCATTGTATTCAATTGTGAATTATAGGCCACAAGTCTAGTCCTTATGTGACAGAGTCAAGCACATAATATCAATATCACAGCACAGTAACACTATTAAACTTGGTAAAAAAAATGTTGCAAATCCGGACTGGCTCATCTTGACTGGACTTGTAAACTTACTTGTTTTATAAATCATGCATTAGTCTAACACACATTGGTGTCATAATCTTCATATTTAGAACATTTATTATAATGTCTCCTGTCTTGTTAGCCCTTCAACTGGGCTTGACTGTGGAATGCACTTCATTTTACATTAACCTGGATCTTGGCACTTGACTAGAGGGTTGTTTTCATAGTCGACAGCACTTAAGCAAAGCACAGTTGTCTCAGTACGTCAGCCGTCACACTCCCTTATCATACGTCTTAAGCACGTACTACTTGAGACCCACTCTGAGAGACATACCTAAGATTGCTACACCTAAATTCTTTAAATTACGGCCAGTGTGATATTCATTTTACCATAGATCTATATAGAAAACCAACCTAGTGGTTAAAAGTGAATAGCTGAAGCTGAACAGAAGGAAAACTGGGCTATAAATTCAAGACCTTTGCAATTCGTTGTTATATACATGGTAATTGCAAACCAATGAAAGTGAGCCGTGTATAAAAGTCTTTACGAATCGTTATAAAGTCAGAGGATTGTCAGACAGCTCCTTATATGAATTTGTAAATGTGCAGCACACTGGTTTTTGTGCCCACTTGCAGCCTTTTACATTAGAAATGAATGTAATTAGTGTTAGGTTTGATATGTTGGATCAGTCTGCACCAAAACTATAACTGTATAAACTATGTTTTCATTTGACTTATCACATTTCTTCTTTTTACCTCCTAGTCACTCTCAAGCTTCAGCCAAAACATGGCTGAAAGCATTTCTTCCTCTTCTCCGATGAGCTCCACCAGCTCATCCACCAGCTCATCCACCAGCTCCACCACCATCCCCTCCACCATCTCCTCCACCAGCACCCATGCTAACTTTATCCTCTCTCTACCATCCACTTCAATAGCTCCCTCTAAGCCTGGCCATAAGCGATCAGTCTCCATGACCTCACTGCCCCTGTACAACAGGCAGGTGGCTGACTCGTGCATAATTAGGATCAGTGTGGAGAATGAAAACAATGGCAACATGTACAAAAGCATCCTGGTAAGTACTGAGAGGACAGAACGCTTTTAGGTAACAAGAAATAAATCATTGTGTACTATAATGGCTAATATTATAAAAATGAATAAAGTATAGATGTGCAAAAGCAATCAGTAAAGAATGAGTGCTTTCTTGCCAATGCATGGCAGTAATACTTTAATTCAACACAATACATTATTAAAAATCAGTTATGAGAAAAGAGAGAAGAAGGGAGCGCACTTGGTCAAACTGAACCTGAAAGCCAATAAAAGAGGTTCTGAACCAGTATTAAGCTTCCATTTTAACCACATCTCTGTCAGCTTTTTAAACTATCCAATAATATTTGGATGATAGTCTTTCAAATGTAAAATTAGTTCTCCTCGAATCCATGCCATTCTGATGATTAGAAAAAAAGTAATAATAGCTTTTGCCTAAAAAACTGTTTTACTCCAACTCCACTGTTCGCAGCACAGCTTACATTATCACTATGCAAATACAATTCGCGTTTCTACATATTCAGTTATATTTTTTTTTTACATTTGGAGAACTTTGCTCCACATTCTGGTAGCTGTCAATAAAATATCTACTCAGAGGGTTAAATCCAGTTCATGTTCTATTGGCTTTGTAAATGGAAGAAAAGAAATCAATCATATGCACCATCAATATTCACTCAATCGGGATAATGGCACATGTCTACTTGTACTAGCATTTAGATGTGTAAGCATAAACAGTATCTGGAGGAATTTTTGAAAGAAGACTATGAACTTGTTTGAATTGTAGATTTCAAACTAGCTGCAGCTTACTCCTACTGACTGAGATACCTTAGACATACAGTCCCTCCAGGCTTTCCCCAGGCTTTGAAAAAATACAAACCTCAAGTAGTTTTTGTCCTGGTAATTGACTAATTAGCACAGATGTGTTTCTGAACAGATTCTCTTCAACACTTTGCGTATACGTATTTGGCTCTATCAATACCTGAGCACATGATAGTACACCATCATGATTGTTGCCTGGGTGTTGGGGTGTATATAGTTTGCACCAAACATGCGTTGGTTTCATACAAAAGGAATTTTGCCAGAATAATTCATTTTGTATAAAAACCAAAGCATGCTTGCATTTTTATAAGCATTCAATGTAACCAACCCTTTCTTTATTGCAAGTTTTTAAAATGATGCAACTCCTAAACTGCCAGTAAATTTTAAGTACCAGTAAATAATAGTGAGATAATGATAATATAATAAATAGTGAGTTTTACCTGGGGTCTGTTTCTTGATGCAGCCAGTAAGAATAAATAAATGAACTTTTATAATGAAATTATAAAAAAAAAAAAATTTGGGGGAAAAAAACAACAAAACAAAAAGCCTGTTACATTTGTGATTGTGTCAGTGACCATGGCCGTTTTTTTTTGTAGCTGACAAGTCAGGAAAAAACAGCCCAGGTGATCGAAAGGGCCTTGCAGAAACACAACCTGGAGAATGACAGTGTGCAGGAGTTTAATCTTGTCCAGATGTTGGCTCAAGGCAAAGGTGAGTGTAAATAGTGTTAAACCTCTTTAAACATTTACTGCCATGGTTACTGTTGTCACCATTATTTCTAATTCATGAATTTCTTTTTTTAGAGCTTATCATTCCAGACAAAGCCAATGTCTTCTATGCCATGTCTACGTCAGCCAACTATGACTTTGTTTTACGCCGTTGTCCAAAAGGCCAGCGGAAACAGCTCGCTCGCTCAGCATCAATGTCAACAGCCCGGGCTATGAAATAACTTTTAGGAGAAACCATGTAAATGTAATTTGCTTAGAAATCTGCACAATACTAAAGTTTTTTTACAGGAAATGTACATAGAACATATGTATATAGTCAAACCTATTTATGCTTATTTAATGGTGGCTATTTGCCACTTTGATATTTTTTTCATACTTTCGATAAGTTGAAGCTCACTTTGAACTTAAATGTGCACAGAGTTTTGAAGCAGGTGCTAAAACCTGCCAAAAATGTAAATGCTTCATATTTAGAGAACTATCACTGTTGTATAATGTGTGCTGGATTGTAGCAGTAACCCCGCAAGCTAGATTTGTTTTTGAGGGCAAAAACAGCAGATACAGAAACTGTGTAAAATACTGGGAAGACTGTGTCAAAATGCAGCTCACACACAAACACACGCACTCATCAAATAGTTTTGTTGTTGAAACGAGCATTTCTATCACCTCATCGTTGCAGTCTTAGCCTACCAGATTGCATAATCAAGTGCATTATAGTATTTAGTCTTCAAGGTCTGTACCATTTTCTCCTAACACATACTGAAGTTACACAGTTACCTTCAAGATTTTTTCAAGTGTGGACCTGCAATTCATTTCTATACATCAGACTTCATTTTGTTGGTTATTTGATCATTGGCATCCTTTTTTTTTAATACGAAAAAATTTACAGGTGACTTTCAACAAGCTAGCAATTGTTCTGTACTGCAAATATAGTTGAGTGTGTATCACATGTAGGCATCACATTAACATTTAATGTCAAAAGCCATATTTATATAAGTACGTTTCTTGTTTTTTAACCACATATCTAATGTATCATTGATCTTTCCAATGTCTTTGTAGAACAGCTAACCTTTTTTGCTATTATACAGACAGCTATTTGCAGCTTGAGAACTCATGATATAAGTCAAAAATCTTGCCTGCCTTTAAAGTGGACATAGGTATCAAAGACACTCATTAAGATAAGTGTTCCCTTCCCATGCAGCAGCACCATGGTGATATTGATTGGGCGTATACTTTTGTGTGTGCGTATGTGTGTGTGTGAGAGAGATAAAGGTACTGTACAGACAAGCACAGTGGCATTCCACCATCACAATTATCGAGTGATAGAAAGCTAATCAGCAGTTGCTGCAATGTTTAACAACTTCACTTAAATGTCTCACACTGTTGTCCACTTGTTCCTGACTGAGACTTTCGAGAAAAATCTGTTGCCACTGATGTCTATTTATTTTTCCGTGCTTTAAAATAACAGTTTGAACTTATCTGTTTTTATAGGAGAAACATATTTTCTTGTTCCTCAACACAGATGTATTCTTTGACTCTGCTGTTTAAAGTAGATTTGTTCTTCTTACAAAAGAGTAATATTGTGTAGTATCCGAATAATTCTGACTTTAGTAACAGATTTGGAAAAGAAACTATCACACTAATAATTACTGTATTGTAGTGCACTGTATTTGGGACTTGCTCTGCAATCCATAGCATTTCATTTTCTTACTGTACATACTGCTTATGCATGTACAAGAAGCATTTCTTTAAAGAATAAAATGAACTTAAACTGTTTTGGTCAGTTCATTGGTATTTTTTTTTATTTATATATGTTTGTTATATTGATATAAAATTCACTCTCTTTCACTTTAAACTACTGAAGATAACAGTGGATTAAGAGCCTATTTGTGAGCACTGCACATAAGGCAAGAATACACCCCATATAGAATGCCATACATTTACATTTTGGGGCTATTTACCTTAGCCAATCCACATATCAGTATGTTGTGGGATTTAGGAGGAAACAGGGAAACCCATGTTAACAAAAAGAGAACAGAAACACAAGTGCAAACCTTGGATTGCTGCATCATCCTTTATAGAGTGAATCCAGTGTTTTTAAATTGTAAAATTCTACACACACTTATGAAATTGCAGATTTTTTTAAAATATAGGGAGAAATAACAACATAACTGTCACACTTATAACATGTCAGCTTACAACAAACAAAAATCCAGAGGAAAAAAAGAAATATTTGATCATTGGGAACATTTTCAACAAAAAAGCTCACAACACCATTTCTGCACACCTTTCAAGTCAAGTCAAGTGTATTTCTATAGCGCTTTTCACAACAGAAATTGTCTCAAAGCAGCTTTACAGGAATCAACAGTTACAGAAATCAACAGATATAATAATGGGGGCTTTATGTGGTCTCTGAGTTAACCAGTCACATTCCAAATTAGACCTGTAGGTAAATGGCATACACCTGCCATTAGTGAAAGTGATTCTAATTTGAACCAGGTAAAAGTATTTTGCTGTAGTTTTAGTTTGAATGTTTGGGGTTGCATTCTACTAAGAGCCATGGGCCACAAACACATCCCAAAGAAACTGCTAGACTTAATTTTTTGAAATTGTACCAATCAGGAGAGAGATACAAAAGAATATTGAGGCAGTGAATGTACCATGGAACACTGTCAAAACCGTCATCAATAAGTTGATGATAAGCAGGAAATAATGTGGCACCACAGAGACATTGTAAAGATCAGGATGAAGAAAGGCTTCAGAAAAGGATAATCAAAGTCATGGAATGGTCCAGCCAGAGCCCAGACCTCAATCCTGTTGGAAACCTATGAAATGACCTAAAAGGTGCTGTGTACAGGAGATCCCTTCACATATTTGATGAACCTGCAAAGAAGAGTGGGATTAAAGTCTAAAAGATTGTGTGAAATATTTCTAATAATTATATATAATTTAAATAATTTCTGTTTGCTATCTATCTATCTATCTATCTATCTATCTATCTATCTATCTATCTATCTATCTATCTATCTATCTATCTATCTAAAAAGAACAACTTGAACCTATTAGGGTTATATATATACACTAGACAGTTTTAAAATGACTTGTACTTGAGGGATTCATCTGGTCAGAAATATTATATTTGGTCTTGTCATTAGTACTGATAACAGTTTCATTACAAAATGTTAAGTAAGTGCAATTTTAGAATGCAAACTATTATTATTATCGTAAACTATTATACAGGAACAAAATGCTTCATTTTATATAATAAATATCATCATTATATAACAACAAAAGAAAACAGTTTAGGATGGTAAACAGAAACATGCAAGTAAGGACAGGTTACCAGTTAGTCAAGTTTTATGGTATTCTGTCCTTGGAAGAACACCAACAATCTCTGTTCAGCTGAACATTTCGAACTAGGTCATTCCTTTCAGTAAACCTAGAACACATAATCCATTAATCTAACAGATGCCTTTCTCTGTTTTCTTTGACAGTAATTTTCTAGAAGCAATAAGTAACTCTATATTGAAATAATATAGGATAAATTCCCAGTACAACACATCTCATTTTAAATATTCCTTAAACTCTTCATGCTATCCTTGTTGTGTTTCTCTACTTTTGCTTTAGCTTCTTCCATCTAATTTACTATGTTGAACCATCCTGAGGATTGGACTGATACACATGGATTGGACTGATTGGACTAATATTTCTTCAATAATCATTTTCCATTTTGTTTTGCTTAGTGAATAATGAATACAGGTATTTGATGCATTCAAGAGCCTTAACAACTAAATATACTGGCCAGTCTCTGGGTAAATACAATTCACTTGAAAAGTATTGAAACAGCAAGTCCCCTTATTGTGTTTTTACAATACACTTGGGTGACATCACAAATTCATTTCCTAATATTTACATCCAGATGCAATAAACAAAGCAGAGCCTGGCATTGCAGTATCAGACCCTTTAAGTTTAATTGAGGAAATGCATTGAAACAGCATTTTTGGTGATCAAGTTTTGGTGGTTTCTCCCAGCAGTCTGTTCTTTAGGAGATGAAATACAGCAATATATATGATGTAATATAGCAATTGTCTTACGGTCTGTTAATTGATCTGACCTGTATAAAATCTTCCACTATTCCCTGTTGATGTATTTTACTAAGTTGGCATTACGGTTTGGGTCAGCGTATTGCTGCATGCTAAAGTCCCATATTGATTGATTGAATTTCTGTAATCTAGCAGACAGGATGATTCAGTATATTTTAGTTTTTCAGATGCACTCATGCAAGCCCAAGCCTTGACACTACACCTACCCTACTTAAAACATGAGCTTGTATGTGTTAGACCATAAGCAGAATCTTTATTTCTCCAATTTGGACCTTTTCATTACTTTGTCAGAGAATACATTTGGTTACAATCTTGAACTCTTGTGGCTCGTCTCTGTATTTCTTTGTGTATAACAATCTGTCACAGTCACATCTTATTACTGGTGAATGCTTTGCCCTGTGGTGGTTGTTGGTGAGGTAACTGACTGTTTTTCATTTTACAATAATTCTGTCATCAACTGCTTTTGTTCTTTTCCTGGGCCAACTTGTTTGATATCCGGTTGTTAGTATACAAACAGCAGTTTCTTTCTTTTTCAAAAATGTTGTATTGGCTATGCCAAACCATGCAATGGTTCTTTTCTTTGCTTCAAGATGACTTTCTTTCCTTCAACAGACCCATCTTGTCTTTATTTTCATGTTTACTTTTTAACAACAAATTGAGTCTTTGCAGGACAACCCAGGGGTCAAAGCAAGTTTAGCCATTCGGGTCTTTTAAGTGTAAATATAATAAGGCACATTTAGGCAACAAGAAACACCTGTCAGTCAAAAGGGAGGGTTACAACCAAAAGTGTTATGTCCTAAGCTAAAATTCTGATCTATTGTCTCATGTGCATCTGATCATATCAAATAGAACCAAATGTCTTTAATAGCAAATAGAAAAAGCAAACAAAATGGCCTTGGCATTCCAATGCTTTCAGAGTGGATTACAACTCAAACTCAGGCATCTGTCTCTAAAGCTTTACAAAAGCTTCAGTGGATATTGATTTTCTGGATCAAGTGTTGTGAATTGGAGTTGGCGTTAAAGCTAGAAATCTAATAGACTAAATCTGCCACTGTTTTAGTGACTTTTCTATTTTTGTAGACTGCAGGTCAAATGTTAAAGCAGTTGTTGGTACATTGACAATATAAACACTGGTGCAGGTACTAGTCTTTGTCAGCATTTCTGAGAGAGAAACAGGATCCCTCTGACAATCTCTCATCTATTATGTATGGACATCTGCGTTTGTTTGTTTGCGTGTGTGTGTGTGTGTCTGTGTGTCTCTTTGTGTGTGGGGGAAACTCTTCGCTTTTATGTGTACTAATGTCTCTAATGTTCCTGTGATTACAGAAACACTTTTAACCTTGTGATTGTGCTGAAAGATACCCACATCTATTAAACACGCTTCTTCTGGTCAACCGGTGCAAATAAGAAGAAATAAAGTGACTAGACTACAGTGATTCAGACATAATGATAATTTTCCTGTGGCCTACCCTTTAAGGTGAATTAATAACAGATGAATAAACTAAGAGAACATGTATCTGATGCCAAACGACTGAGTTTGCTTTAAACGATCACAAGGGGGCAGCATGGACATGATCTCTTACGCCTGACTGCATACATGTTCTCTGTGTGGCCCTTGGACTCTTCTGTACCTGCTGAAAAAGCTCAAGGTTTCCTGTGTCCCTTGTTTCTGTTGGCCCTTTCTAGCATTTGTTTTTTAAAGCTATCCATTTAATCTGATGCTGTGTTGTATTAACTACTGAAGAGAGACATTAAATTCAGTAATAAGACTTTTAGAGGACATTTAACACTGTATTTTTGCAATATGTACACTACAACAAAACAACAAACATCTGCTGCACAAATCACATGTTGGAAGTGCAGCTTCAGCACAGCATTAAGCAGAGACAATTAAAGGTGCATCAGGTAAAACAGACCTCTAAAGCATACTGTAGGAGAGCCCATGAAGATATGAAATAACTGGCTTTAGTTCAGAAACTCAAGTTTTCTAAACATGCCCTGGTTTGGCTTTATGGCATATCCTTTGTTGTGCCCAATCATTTGAAATTACGTAAATCATTTTGTTCAGGCAGCTCTTTAATGTGAAAGGGAAATCTTTCAAGGATTTTATTATAGAATTTTCTGTTTATTTTCTCTCTCATTTCAATTCATTAGTGAAGTGTCTGACATTAAAAAATTATATATAAAATATGCCAAGCCAGATTAAAACAGTCATAACCACTGAAAATGGACATATTTATAGCCATAAACAACTCACTCATTTTTCAGGAACTTTTTTGTAGTGCTCTTGTTTTGTTCTACTAATTTGTCAGGTGAGGTTAATAATAGATTATAAATTTAATTACCTGTCCATGACAAATACATCTGAGTCAGGTTCATCTTCTATTTCTGAAACCCTTTTTCCCTAAACAATCAGACTATACTGACTATTTTAGAACAGTAGTCTTTTTAGAAGTAGAACATGATCATGTGTGTATAATAGGACTGACAGAATGGAAGTGTGTGCTTTGTTTAAGTGTTTTTACATGTAACATTGACTTTGTTCCTCACCTACAATCAGTTTTATTTGTATAGTGTTTTTAACAACTGACATTGTCGAAAAACAGCAATACATAACACGTATTTCCTTTTTTTTTCTTTTTTTTTTGTAATAGTCTGAAGAACACTAAAAACATTGATACTATAAAAAGCAAAAAATGATGTGGCCAGAAAAGAGAAAAGGAGATATAAAGAGACACTGACATTCCCTTGTTATCGGTGTGTCTGGGTGGAAAGGTCTGACTCATTTTCTGGCAGGTCAGTGGGATTTTCAGCCTCGGCTTTAAGCCAGCCACGACCTTCCAGCACTGAGAGGCCCTGAATGGGCAACCACTTAGTAGCCAACGCCCGAAAGTCAGGCTAACAAGTTCATTCACATACCCTCAAGTCTGGAGAGCCCATAAATCATTCCAAGGTTTGCATATTCCATAACTGGATTTGGACCATAGTTAAATATAGCTATACCTGAAGTCTTTCATTAGGATTGAGTTCAGAAGTTTAGGGTTTAGAACTAAGAGCTGTTCAACAGTACTATCTTTGTTCCTTCATAGACAAACAATCATCCACTGATTAAGAGCCCCTCCTGTTCAGCTAAATATGTCTTTACTGGAACTTTTCAGATGTAGCAATGCATTTGGATTTTTTTAACATTAATCACAATAGAGGATAGTGCTCAGGTGGAATTTACAGGGCCTGGTAGCATTTTATCATGTTTTCCACGTTATTGCTTTATTGCTGTTGTAGGAAGTCATTACCCTCGTATCAGTTCCAAATACACGTGCTCTTCCCTGTAATCAGTGGGATGTTTGTTATGCATATTTCATTGATGCAATAGCCCTTTTTTTAAGGGTGTGTACTGTATGTGTATGTGTATAAACACTTATGTATAACTGGCTATCATAAAACAACATGAATACCTAACTTAAATAACTTACTTTGCATACAAATCCAGTAGTGCTGCTCAATTTAAATTTGTTCTATTTTACAGACACACATGTTGCTTTTATTTTCATAATAAATTGCATAATATTGCACACACTCCAACTTACATACTAAATGTGACACTCCCTCTGAAAAGGACATCTTCCTCTTTGGTAAATGTGCCTCATCCACATATACTTACATATTTCATAGGTCATATCACACCTTAAACTCACTTGCCATACAGAAACTAAAACATAAGTATTTAGATTCATCTCCTCTCTCTCTCTCTCTCTCTCTCTCTTTCTCTGTACAAACACACACACACACACACACACACACACACACACACACACACACATATGTGTATATATATATATATATATATATATATATATATATATATATATATATATATATATATATACACATTTATTTCATCGTCAATTTCATTAATTCATGTTCAAAAGCATATACAGTGTAAGTAGGTGAAGTTTATTGAGACGGGCATAGAGCATTACTTTTGTGTCCAACTTTGGTATAATATGGTATGATAGAGGGGATTGTTATAGGGCATGTAATCAGTGTCCAGATCAATCAGGTACATGAGCACTACATCCAGACAGCTTTAAGCTTCAAAGCCCTGCTGGCATGCCATTCCTGTTACTCAAACTTGAAAGGAAGGAGAAACTTTCTAACAGACTTGTAGTGTTAAAAGTGGTTTGGTCTGGAAATTAATATCTCTTAAGTGTAACTGCACAGTGAAGAAGTGCAAACAGTTCACAGAAAATTCTAAATGTTCACTATATAAATATATGACAAAAGATGTTCAAGCTGTAAGGTTACAAAAGTACAGTAATGCAATTTTCTCAAAATGTGATGTAATAGTGTTTTTTTACAAAATGATTCAACATTTCTAGTTAGACAAAGACGACTGACAAGAAAACAATTCTGAACAATTTCCAGAACTATTATATCTAGAAAACATTTCGTTTTGGTGGAAATCTTAAGTGGTGACTTTAGAATAAATTATGGCCATGCAATGACACTTTATTAAAAATGTATAATCCTGAGACCCAGCAATTCGTTCTGTCACACTTATTCATTAAGTTTGACCTTCTAAAAAGACTGCCATCTCCAATACCACATTTTATTGGTAGCAAAAGAGGTAAATAATTGAATTTATGTTGATATGATATTTCTGGTACTGAAAAATAATTATTAACAAGTAATTATAATAACTGCAATTAAAAAAGAATCTGCATTGTGGAAGACTGGCTACCTCTACTTTTGATCTTATTTTCATTAATCAACAAATCAAGCAGGGTGTAGGATTAAGATGGCTTCCCTGCCAGCAGGACAGGATTTTAAAAAGACCTGACTGGGACCTAGAGTTAAGGGATATAGAAAGTCTAATTCTAAGTCTAAAGGTGCAAAAACTAGATTGACACATATTGTAGGTATTTCCATGCAGAAGAATGGGTCTTTTTTTTTTTTACTTTCATTGTATTCTTTTTGAACTGTTTTCACATATAAAATTTAAATATTACATGTATTATGTAAAATATAAATATTTTACAAATATTTACAGTTACTGGAAATGATCCTAAATGAATCCTAAATGAATTTATTTTTCATGACAGATCTCTCAACACTTGTCTTGGTTTTTAAACCTGACTTGAACCTGACTATATATTCTAAGTGATCTACAACTGTGACAATTTTTTATTTTTTTTTGCAATCGTGGGAATCGTGTGGGACGTTTTTATACGTTTAGTTGATTTTCCTAATTGGTGCTTTAAAAACAATACAGCAATCTGCAAACAAATGTTCTAAAACATGAACTGTATACACTTCTTTTACTTTTACACTTTCTATTTATAGTACCTACAGTAATAAGCCTAGATCAGTAATTGAAAAAGATTTAAAAATAGGTCTCAGGCTCGAAAACAAAACAAAAAATCCCAAATTATCTGGACCACCAACATTCACACAATCAGGACAAGCATGCAGGCACTGTGATGAGAAATCTATTGTTCAGTGAGCCAGATCATCTGATTCAGAGCTGACTTTTTGGCTTCAACAAATAGGTTATTGTCATTTTACTTCAAACCAGACCAAGTCTGAGATATTTTGACCATTGTTTGTTTTTTGTTCTTTCTTTCTTTTAATTAAACACAGAAGTAACAGCATTGGATATGTCTACAAAAAAAATAAAAGGAAGACAGAAAAATAAAAACATATGCCTCAGTCAGATCTCCCACAACATTCACCTGAAAGAGCTGGATCAATCAGCGCAGTCACTTGTGAAGGACACAATTTTATTGGACCACTTGCAGCTAAAAGTAATCTTTCTGATTACAGACTCTCTGGATGGTCTTTCTTGGTCTGGATGGTCTCATTAGGTGAAGCAGGAAAAGACTTTGGTGTGATTATTGACTAATGTCTTTCTTTTGAAGCTCATGTTTATAATATTACTAGGATAGTCTACTTTCATCTCAGAAATATAGCTAAGGTAAGAAATTGACTGTTGTTACATGATGCATTCCTTACCATCTAAATGTTCTAGTAAGTGTATAAACAAGCTCTAATTCATCCAGCATGCAGCAGCAAGAGTCCTTACCAAAACCAGAAATATGACCAAATCAGTCTGTCTTATCCACTCTAAATTATCTACCAATCAATTCTTGCATTGATTATAAAAACCTACTGAAGTGGAAAAACAATGAATGGCCTCATGCCACTGTACCAGAGTAAACATTTGGCCTATTACAATTCACCACACTTAATTTGATCAGACGGTGCAAACTATTTATTAGTACCTTTAATAGTGAAGACTTCAGCAGGGAGGCAGAACTTATTCTAACAGAAGCCTACAATTATAGATCATCCTTCCAAATATTGTTTGGGTCTGTGTTTAATTATAGTTTAAAAACATATTTGAACATTCAAGTCATTTTTATTAGGTAAAGCAGCAGGTCTGGAGTGACCACACACACACACACACACACACTTTCAGCAATTCACTCAAGTTTTTTTGAAGGTGACAGTGGTGTGATGTGGTGGCCTGGTTTATATTCCAGAGCTTCTTCATGTCTTCAACTCCCCCTTTTAGTTATGCTGTCATGGCCAATTCCTACTTGTACTCTGATCACACTGCACAATGCTCTTAATTATTATGTAGCAATAAGGACCACCCCCCCGTCTCTCTCTGTTGAGCTGAACATGCTCCTGAGGTACAGTGATCCTGTACCCTTCTTTATTCTGGTCCTGCTTGATTCTTCTGGACCTCTAAAATGGTGTTCTCTAAGATTGCAACTGTAGTGCAGCTAAGGATGGTTCCACTTGAACAGCCTAAATATCTATGAGGTTGGGTAAACTCAAGAACCATGAAGATCAATCTGTACCATAATAGGTATAAACAATATAAACTAATATAAACTTCTTCAGTGAGTTAGGGCTGCATTTTTCATACAGTGTCCATCAATTAACACAGACTTTAATGGGCATGTAGGTGAAGGGAACAAAGGTGATGAGGAGGTGATGGGTAGGTATGGTTTTAAGGAGAGGAATGTGGAAGGGCAGATGGTGGTAGATTTTGCTAAAAGGATGGAAATGGCAGTGGTGAACACGTATTTTAAGAAGAAGGAGGATCATAGGGTGACGTATAAGAGTGGAGGAAGGTGCACACAGGTGGACTATGTACTATGCAGGAGATGCAACCTGAAGGAGATTGGAGACTGTAAGGTGTTGGCGGGGGACAGTGTAGCTAGACAGCATCGGATGGTGGTCTGTAGGATGGTTTTGGAGGTGAAGAAGAAGAGGAGGAAAGTAAGAATTGAAAGAAGAATAAGATGGTGGAAACTGAAGGAGGAAGAGTGTAGTGTGAGGTTCAGGGAAGAGGTCAGACAGGGGCTCGGTGGTGGTGAAGAGGTGCCGGATGATTGGGCAACTACTGCAGGAGTGATGAGGGAGGCAGCTAGAAAAGTACTTGGTGTGACATCTGGAAATAGAAAGCAAGACAAGGAGACGTGGTGGTGGAATGAGGAAGTGCAGGAGAGCATTAGGGGAAAGAGGTTGGCAAAACAGACGTGGGATCGACAGAGTGATGAGAAAAGTAGGCAGGAGTACAAGGAGATGCGGCAGCAGGTAAAAAGGGATGTGGCGAAAGCCAAGGAAAAGGCATATGAGGAGCTGTATAAGAGGTTGGACACTAAGGAAGGAGAAAAGGATTTATACCGATTGGCCAGGCAGAGGGACCGAGCTGGGAAGGATGTACTGCAAGTTAGAGCAATAAAGGATGGAGAGGAAATGTGTTGACTAGTGAGGAGAGTGTGTTGAGAAGGTGGAGGGAGTATTTTGAGCAGCTGATGAATGAGGAAAATCACAGAGAGAGAAGGTTGGATGATGTGGAGTTGGTGAAGCAGGATGTAGATAGGATTAGTAAGGAGGAAGTGAGAGCAGCGATTAAGAGGATGAAGAATGGAAAGTCGGTTGGACCAGATGACATACCGGTAGAAGTGTGGAGATGTTTAGGAGAGATGGCAGTGAGTTTTTAACCAGATTGTTTAACAGGATTCTGGAAGGGGAGAGGATGCCTGAGGAATGGAGAAGGAGTGTGCTGGTACCGATCTTTAAGCATAAGGGAGATGTGCAGACCTGCAGTAACTACAGGGGAATTAAGTTGATCAGTCACACCATGAAGTTATGGGAAAGAGTAGTGGAAGCCAGGCTGAGAGAAGAGGTGACCATCTGTGAGCAACAGTATGGTTTCATGCCGAGGAAGAGCACCACAGATGCCTTATTTGCTTTGAGGATGTTGATGGAGAAGTATAGAGAAGGACAGAAGGAATTGCATTGTGTATTTGTGGATTTAGAGAAAGCATACGACAGAGTGCCAAGAGAGGAGTTGTGGTATTGTATGAGGAAGTCAGGTGTGTCAGAGAAGTATGTGAGGGTGGTGAAGGACATGTATGAGGACAGTGTAACGGCAGTGAAGTGTGCAGTAGGTACGACAGACTGGTTCAGGGTGAAGGTTGGACTGCATCAAGGATCGGCCCTGAGCCCTTTCCTGTTTGCAGTGGTGATGGACAGGTTGACGGACGAGGTCAGACAGGAGTCTCCTGGACTATGATGTTTGCAGATGATATTGTGATTTGTGGTGAGAGTAGAGAGCAGGTTGAGAAGAGCCTGGAGAGGTGGAGATATGCGCTGGAGAGAAGGGGAATGAAAGTCAGTAGGAGTAAGACAGAGTACATGTGTGTAAATGAGAGGGAGGGCAGTGGGTGATGCAGTTGCAGGAAAAGAGGTGGAGAAGGTGGAGGAGTTCAGGTACCTGGGGTCAACAGTGCAAAGTAATGGAGAGTGTGTTAGAGAAGTAAAGAAAAGAGTGCAGGCAGGGTGGAGTGGGTGGAGAAGAGTGACAGGAGTGATTTGTGATAGTAGGGTATCTGCAAGAATGAAAGGGAAAGTTTATAGGACTGTGGTGAGACCTGCGATGTTGTATGGATTAGAGACAGTGGCATTGAGTAAAAGGCAGGAGGCAGAGCTGGAGGTAGCAGAACTGAAGATGTTAAGGTTTTCGTTGGGAGTGACGAGGATGGACAAGATTAGAAATGAGTTTATTAGAGGGACAGCATGTAGGATGTTTTGGTGACAAGGTGAGGAAGGCGAGATTGAGATGGTTTGGAAATGTGCAGAGAAGGGACATGAATTATATTGGTAGAAGAATGCTGAAGATGGAGCCACCAGGTAGGAGGAAAAGAGGAAGGCCAAGGAGGAGGTTCATGGATGTGGTGAGGGAAGACATTCAGGTAGTTGGTGTGAAAGAGGCAGATGTAGAGGACAGGGTGGTATGGAGACGGATGATCCGCTGTGGCGACCCCTAATGGGAGCAGCCGAAAGAAGAAGAAGAAGAAGTCCATCAATTAACAGTTATGTACTGTATGGAACCAATGATGAAACTGCAATGAATAAACATTTGGCACTGTTGACAGTGGCTTACTCACCAGGGATAAACTTACACGGAAACCTACTTCCTGATACTGAAATTTATGTTTGTGATCTATTTAATTTTGTTAAGCTGTTTTTGGACAAGGTTTATTGTTAAAAGTGTTATGCAAATAAATGTGAATTAAGTTTGTTAGTAGTGTAGGAAATTACTATTTATTGTGCTTGCTAATTAAATCAAAACCATCATTATTTTGTATCTACAATACCATTTAATTAAATAGGCCTATTATTTACATGCCACAAAGGTGGTTTGTTTTAATATTGTAGAAAACTCCTCAAGGTTTAACATACATGTTATGTTACATTTATAACAAAAAGTTCTTAGAGTAAACAACTTAAAACAGTCTTTCAATTTATTTCCCAGCCTCTCTCCTCTATACGGTATTGTCAGAGACAGAACTAGTAGATTTGTTTTTTTGTTTGTACCATTCTGTTGAAAAATGTGTGGAAATCCCAGGGGATCAGCCATTTTTGAAACAAGTCCATCTGGCACAAACAACCATGCCTTTGTCACAAGTTACCGAGATCACCTGTAGCCACATGATAAGCTGATAGTATAATTGAATGAATGTGTAGGTGTACATGTGTTCCTAATATAAAAATTAAAACAATAACATATATTTTATAATAGGTGGCCAGAAAATGCTTATTTAAATAGTACTAATTGGGAATTTTATTTACTGCAGTAACATTATGGTTTAAAAAGTATTTTTATTTGTGTGTATGTCCTTATATTTATATACAGTATATATACAATATATATATTTATATACAGTTATATACAGTTCATTGCCAAACCTTAATATTTAGCCACAAAGGATGTTGTTAGTTTATGTACAGTATATATATATATATATATATATATATATATATATATATATATATATATATATATATATATATATATATACTGTATATATAAACTAACAACATCCTTTGTGGCTAAATATTAAGGTTAGGCAATGAAACATTAACACTGGCTCCCTATTAGACAATATTTTTTTACCTCACATATTTGCCAATGCTAATTTTAATTTATATTGTCACTAAATTCTGTTACTTAAATGGCACAAAATCCTAATTCCCCCTGTTCCTACTATAAAAGGAAAAGATCTGAGTTCAGTGGCAGATTGCGCATGTGATTATAAGAGCGCATGCATGTGACACAGAGAATGCATATCTGTTGTCAGACCCTACTTGTCCTTTTACGTGTAATTGTGCATGCATAACTCACAAACTGAAACTGATGCTGTGATCACGCACACTTGCTGCCGGCACATGGCTTCAGGAGAACACAGGATCTGCCTTCACGTGGTGATCTTGCTTGTTCTTTCACCCCAGGATCTTTCAGGAGCATAATTATTTCCTCCCTCAAGAGGTGTTGTTCTTCTGGGGGAAGGCTTTAACAGTGATTTATATTTCTCTACATTCTTTACATTTGCAACATTGAGAGACACAGATGGATGAGCATGATAAAGCATGGATTTTGGTAACTGTTATAATGTTTAAATAAAAAAAACCCACTCAGACTCAAGACAGCAGTGTCGGGTACCTTTATTAACAAACACACACACACACACACACACACACACACACACACACACACACACACACACACACAGTTCTTTGTATCACTTCAACAAATTTCTTTCATGTCATGAAGGGCTTTCTACTGTGCTTCAGTGTTGAATTGGTTGTGTAGTTCTGTATTTAACTGCATTTATTACTGTAAGGAATGCTTCCATCTACATGCAATCTCTCAAATAAATGTAATTCTAGCATTTTTTAATAGAAAGCTGTGTGCTTTGGCTGGATGACAGGCTGAGGTCATGGCATCTTGTCTCTTTCTGTGTTGTGGAAGCATAGTATCTGTTTCAGAGGTTCCCTTTTGGCCCGATCTTAAAGTCTATATTAACTGAAATTTTCAGTCAAGAGATATGTGAACCATCTTTATCATGGCCCACATATATTTAAAAAAGGTTTTGATGTTCGAATATATATATATATATATATATATATATATATATATATATATATATATATATATATATATATATATATATATATATATATATATACATGATGTAGTATTTATATATCATACTATATATCCAATAAAAGTAATCATGACTCAAACCAGTTTTAAACAGAGACCTGAAACTCAGGAGTACCAGATGAAATCATTTGCAGTATAGAATTAATACAGAATAAATGTTTAGGTTGTTATTTGTCACACAGCAGTACAATTTTAACTAACTTTTGGCTGCTGATTGTAAAATGAAATCAATAAAAATACACTTAGCATTATATTATCTAAAAGCAGATGGTAAAATGTAAATAGAGAAAATATTACATATGACAACACTCAGGTTGTGACACTACAGTGTTTTTTCCAAGACATGCTAATCAGTATGTAATTGTCTAAAAGAAAGAATGTTACAGACATAACAGAAATAATACAGTCCAAAGAATTTTAAAAACAGAAACTGCATAGTTCTGCAACACAACCCTCTAACATTCCTGTTATGTTTCTTTCCTCCATAGCACTGCCCTTGGCACAGTTTCCTGGCTTTACGTAACTGCGCTGGCCTCAGACACTGTGTTACACTGACACGTTTACCTCCTGCTGCATGTGAACTCGCTGTCACATGGCGACGTTCTCGCCTCCCTCCACTCTTCTGTCCCTCCCTCCCTCTGTCTCTACTTCCCTCCCACTCTCAGGTGCTTAGGTTAAAGGGAAAGAATACATATAAACCATTGGTAATAAATTCAGGAGTATTTAGAAAAAAAAAAATGAAGTATGCATATATTTTATGTCTTGTGTCTATTAAAATTGCATTGTATTCTACTTTTCTTCCTAAAGGACATGATGTCTGTAATGACCCCCTCCCAATTGCCCACTTGTGTTTATAGTAATTGCTTTCTACAGGATTTCCAGATGTTTTCAAATGTGCTTTTATTTATTAATTTTTATTTATTTATTTTTTAATTACAAGATCTGTTGAACAGCTGTAGTCTACAGCTACCTCTTAAATAACAAAAACATAAAAGTCAAGATTTTGTAGACTCCTTCAAGCCAAAAAGACATTCTGAAGAGGAAAATATTAACTCCTGGTCAGGGTCGCAGTGGATCCCAAGCTCTGGAGCGGTGGGCAAAAGGTGGGGACACACCTGGGACAGGATACAGACTTAATTTACAAAATGTATGATGTTACTTTTGCACAGAATTTATGAGGCCAGTGGAATTCCAAATTAGAGGTGTGCATAGGCCTGTTATTTGAGTTCTGCTCATGCATGCTTTCAAAGAAACACAACAAATGTATCCTGCAGCATTACAAAAGCAGCCTACCACATCTAGTGTGCTTTGATCTGAATAAATGTGGTCTTTCTTTTTGCCTCTAAAAAATGCCTCTTGTACTGACATCAGCATTCTAGCCCTGATGCTCACCTGTGGTCCAACTATTTTGCATAAATAACCAGATATTATATGTGCTTCAAACTAGACTGTAAAGCTCCCCAAACCACAGTTTATATCAACTAATTTCAAAGAAATGTAGCATGTTAAGATAATATGTGTGGTGGGCTTTCCATTGGAAATTCTAAATATAGCAATAAAACAAACTTTAAACAGACATGCATTGTATGCATTATACTTACAGATAATGAACATGCTAATACTTGAAACTTTATGATAACATTAGTAAGATTTACAAATTAAGGTTTTGACAAAACACTTTTTTGTTAAATTTTTTGCAGGATTGACTCTTACTGCTGTTAGGAAGTGGGGGCAGAGGGTTGTGTAATATTATGTGGCATAGATTTATGGAAAAGGTTTTGTATGATATACCATTCCATTATTTGAACCTCAGTTATATGAAATAGACTTCAATACAAGTTAGTTACTTATACAGCATGACAAACACTTACTGTGGCAATTGTTGCTGCCTTATTAACAGCTTAAAATATAAAGTGTGTGACCTATAAATAACAGTAAATCCATCATTGTACTAATAACATGCCCACAAGAATATTAATTAATAACTGTGAAATATGGTTCCTATAACATGAATATGACAACATGAATAGTAAAACATTCCTGCAGTCAGAACACATCATGTTTCATGATTAGCCTTCATTTAAATTCAATCATCACCATGATCTGGGGCCACTTTAAAAATGATGCTACTCCATCGCAAGTAATTTACAGCTAGAGAGGATTTAGTATAGAAGCCCGTTTACGCAACTGAATAAAATATTAAAAATAGGTTATTGCATTTTATCTCACAAATCTGATTTTTGTTTCTCAGTATTGTGATATATTCCTCAGAATTGTGCGATCTAAAGTCAGAATTGTGAAATAAAGTCAGCATTGTGAGATATAAACTTATAAAGTAAGAATTATTTTTTTCTTAGCAATCTAGTTCATAACTCATTTGCAACAATTTCTGGCAAAGCACCATAGCAAACCATGAGATGTGATTCTTACAAAGCATACAAAGCTCTGTTTACAATAAAAAAAGTAACTCCTGTATTCTGTAAGAATCACATCTCATGGTTTGCTATGATGCTTATCTCTGGCATGATAATCCTTTACGATTTGCATTTGTTTTAATAAATATGGAAGCCTATTATCTGAAATTATTTATAAACTTGCAAATTTTGACTTTTTTCTCACAATTGTAAGTTCATATCTCACAATTCTGACTTTTTTCTCTCACAATTCTGACTTTATGTCTCACAGTTCAGAGAAAAAAGTCACATAAATAAAACCGCAATAACCCTTTTTTTTAAACTCAGTGGCATAAACGATCTTCTATAATTTAGAGTAATTAATCCAGTAGCAGGTATTTTTTTTTTTGGCGGTGGCATGAAACTTGGAAAACCCTTATGAAGTCCACAGTAACCTGAGCTAAATAAACCAGGGCCACTACTTGCTTTGTAAGCATGCCATGTCAGATATCAATAAAATAATATTAAGAGTATCATTCATATGCTATAATGCAGTATTAAGTACACCTCTGTAGGTTTTCTACCTCTTTAAGGCAGAAGGAGGAAGTAGAGAGGGTGGAGGGTGACGGCTGCTCCTGTAACCTGACTCTCTCAGTACTGCTGCACAGCAGCTATTAATATAACCCCATTGGCCTCAATGTTCCAGGGTTCGTGGTCTTTATCTATCTTTCCCTCTATTTCTGAGAAAGCGAGAGGATTCATGGTTTCAATGTTGAAATAATCATAGATTTTAAAGTTTTTACATGCCCTTAGTGAACCCTTAACAGAGACTCAATAGCCTCCGGGTTCAAGGTTCCATTTCTTTCCGTGTATGTGTGTGTGTGTGTGTGTGTGTGTGTGTGTGTGTTTATGTAAATAACTTCAGACTTCAGATCCCCCCTTTTTTTTTTGTGTTGAAAGATAAAATATCGATCAGCTCTTCATTTCATATATCAATCAATGGTTTATTGACTGATAAACAAAGTGTGATTGACGTGAAGGTTTCTAAAAAGAAGTATTATCAGCTTACATTTTTTAAACATGCCCTAATATCAATGTCCTCAGAGTTCAAGGCCTTTCAGTGTTTACTCAGCAGTTTATTATTGGCGGTAGTTAAGGCCTATAACTGCACAGTCCTTAGAAATTCTTTATTACAGGGAGTAGAACTATATTTTCCTGGCATGGATCTTTAAAATATCTTGACTCAAATCTAAATGTAAGAGTAAAAGTTCCAGAGCAAGATGTGTATTTATTTAGATAAAACATTTTTCCCATGTATTTCATTACTGTATAAAACTATTAATTAATATCCACATCAAAATCATAGCTTTTGAACGAATGATATTTGATTCATGTTAGTACTGCTATCTTGAAGTCTGTAAAAAATAAGGGAACTTTTTGAAAGGTTGTTGTTTTCCTAATACCAGGAAGTTGACATCTGAGAAATGTATATTGTGTCTGTGCATTTCCTTCTCCGAAAAGCAAACCAAACCAATTCATCTCAGTTTTTGCAACTTAATTGAGTTTGGAATGAAATAAGGAAAAAGGCTATTTGTACTATAAATTGTACTATTGACAAAAAAAACTAAAAACTTTGTGTTTGAAAGATTATGCTTAATACATTGTGTAGGTTTGAGTTCAAAGCATAGTTTATTGAATATGTTTATTTTTATAATTTTCATGACTAAAATAGACATATGCACACATAATTGTCCACATTTTTGCTAAAAACAAATTGCAAAGTTGGTTGTAATAATAAATGTTTGTTGTGTGATGCCCCGATCTACCCACTGTATTGTCACATGTCCTTTTCAGATCAAACAGCACATTCTAACTATTTCCTCATAGCTCCCTTTGCTCGAAAGGGCTTTATTGTTTGGAGTGGTTACATGACCATGGTGTTGTGTAAAAACCCTCACACACACACACACACACACACACACACACACACACACACACACACCACCACCGCAGTTGTTGCCAAACACAGATAAGTGTGGTTGAATCATTAACAAGCATAAGCCAGAGGGGGATGGTTGAATTGGCTCTATGTGCGTGTGTGTGTGTGTGTATGTATGTGTGTGTGTGTGTGTGTGTGTGTGTGTGTGTGTGTGTGTTTATGAAATAGAGCCAAAAGATGAATAGTGAGTGTGAGAGAGAGAACCAGGTTTAGCAGTTACGTGTGAGAGGGAATTTTTGCCACCTGCTAAGAAAACTGAAAGTCTGTCACACACACACACACACACACACACACACACACACACACACAAACACACACACAAACACACACACACACACACACAAACAACCTTCTCCTGTTAATCATTCATTCCACTCTTACCTCTTATCTGTGTTTGGCAACAAACCTGCTGCTGCAGAGGAAAAGGGGACCATAGAAACCTTTTGAACAAAGATTTCCTGGAAATTAAAAAAAAAATAGTTGTGGAGTGTATAGTGTGTAGTGTTGCTGCCTCGGTCCTAAGCTTGTGTTACAGTGTGTGTAGAGTTTCTTATCCATGCATTTCTCAGCAGTCTTTGAGATCCCTCCTGGTTCTACAGTTTCCTTTCAAACACACACCAGAAGATGGATTCATGGCCCTAAATTGCTATTATGCGTGTGTGTGTGTGTGTGTGTGTGTGTGTGTGTGTGTGTGTGTGAGAGAGAGAGAGAGAGAGAGAGAGAGAGAGAGAGAGAGAGAGAGAGAGATCACAGTTTTGAGATGTATTCATACATTTCAAACAATCAAATAAATAGCCTGGAGTAGTGATAGTCTATTAATTTCTCATAAGAGCAGTGGAGGAAGTTTGTGTTGTTAATATGCCTTATGGGTTACAGTTTAGTGAATAGGATTTTACTCTGCACTACAATAAGTTGTAAATAAAGCAAATTGTACATGAGCATGAGTAGTACATCAGCAGGGTATGTAGGTCATAGAGACAGAGAGAATGGGTTAAGGAGAAAAAGAGATTGTGTGTGAGAAACAGAGAGAAAGAGAGAAAATCAGCTTTTGTTTGGTAGTGATGCACAAAATATAGTTATATACATTGGGTCACCTGGTCATAAGTATGGTATGTGATTTTTGAGCATTGCATTCCACATTTAGTTCCAATTTGCTCTTATTATTCCCTCCACTCTTCTGGAAAGATGTTGCACTGGATTTTGGAGTGTACTTATGAATATGTGTGTTTATCAGCCACAAGGGTATTATGAAAGGCAGGTACTAATGTAGGGTGAGGAGGTCTGGGGTGCAGTGAGCATTCACATTCATCCCACAGGTGTTCAGTAGGGATGAGATGATAGCTCTATAGCAGTCCAACCAAGATCTTCCTCTCCAAAGCAAAAATCAGATCTTCAATGAGTTCATGGACATTGCAATGCTGGAACAAGTTTGGGTTTCCAAATTCAAGTGAATACAAAACTTGAAAAAAGCATCTAAAGTACAAAACGTACAATTGAGTGCCTCCAGCTTTGTAAAATCAGTTTGGAAAAGAACCACATACTGTATAGCAGGAAAGGTCAGGTGACCCAATACTATTGGCAATGTAGTGTACACACACTGTATGGGGGCACAGATAAAAACACAAACACACATAGTATCTTAATGTCCTGCATCAGTATTCATGTTTTATCTTCCTCCTTTTGATCATCCTCTTTATATTCCCTTCTGCTCATAATTTATAAACAAACAGCACTTCTGTACTGGGATACTAGATTAGTATGCATATAATGCGTGAATATAGTAGTTATATAGCAGTGTAAAAGTAACATTTGCAGTAATTTAGCATTGTTGTCAGGATAAAGCTTGCTCAAGCACCTTAAACACAGGAGCTTGGTAGTGCTGGGATTTAACCTCACAAAACTTTTTGTTCTGTAGCTCAATTTTAACCACTGAGCCACAACTTCCTATAACACACTTACACTTCAGCCATCTCGACCAATAAAACACAGAAAAACTCTTGCAAAAGATAAATTTCATTTCTTGAATAAACTAAGCTAGCATGTAAATTTATATTAAAGAGAGCTTGTCTTTGCCTAAAATAGGTGCTTTAATAAAAACAAAAACAAAAAAAACAAATACATTTAAGTGACAAACAAAGTAAAAGTACTATTCTTGCTCCGTCTTAAAACATACTTGTTTTAACCACTATGTTATGGTTTTCTAGTATTTTACAGTAAACTGATAAAACTGCTCAAATGACAATTTACAGTTTACAAAAAAATAAAATGGTATTTTGCTGCAAAATAAAAATGGTAAATATAAAGTTCTTAAATTCTATTCCAATTTTAGAATGAACTTATGTAAAATTTGAAAACTTCCTTTATTTTATTTAATGGTCAGAACCCGTATCATTTGAAGAATAACAACTAATGTATGCTAACTTAATGAATGCATATTCAAATAGACTGATTTCAAAAATCAATATTTCAGTGCTTTATAAGAGTCAGTTCCTTGTTTTTTTTCGTTTTTTTTTCAGGACACACGATAGCATGACATGCTACATTTTTTTGCAACTTAAGGAGCGAAAAGTAACAGAGGCTGTTGTGAGAATAATTTTTATAGACGCTATAATGTAAGCGATAACAGGAAGAAACGTGTTTTTCACGGACATACCACCACATTAAATGCAAATATAAACAGATAAAAATAATTAAATGTTGTCCTTCAATAGAATTTTGCCTCAGGTCCACATCACACCATTCTTTCATCGACTATTTCTCTTTAAAGCACATCCTGTTGTCATCCTGTCATCTGGGACTGATGAGCTTGGGTTTCCTTGGGTAAATAGTTTATTACAATCCAGAAACCAAGTTTGGCTGATTGTTTAATGTACAACAGATATTTAAAAAATATATATATTTAGACTTTCTAGCAGTTGTAATTAATAAAGAATATATCGAACAAATCTAGGTCTAATTAGCCATTTTTATTTGAATAAACTACTTTAGCTAATGCATTCTAGTAGTCTAAAGAAAGTAAACAACTATTTTTAGTTAGTGGATCAACTTTTTGCTCATTTATCTAGTTTCAAAGTTGCTGTGTAACCAATAATCCTGTCGAAAACGAATATTTTTTAATAGCAGCTGTGAATTCTAAACATAAACATGGGCTGAATATTTTGACCATGTTCATGCTCAGAGGGAAACATGATAGTTACTGTAATAAACCTGTGATTTATCTGGTGACCAATAATCCTCTTGGGATCTTCTCAGTATCTGCATTAAATCCAGACCATATCTGAGTTATTATATGTTTATTTGTGTTAAACAAAACCACTTGCAGATTCCTGATTCCTCAATGTTTGTCACTTAAAATATATAATATATAATGTTAATGAAAATGGCTTCATGTTTTGCATTAAAATACTTTAGTATTTAATATTTCTTTAGTTTTAAAATACTTTAAAATACTTTGTGAGAAGTCTACATGGTGAAATCATAAACATGCAGCCTCTGATTGGTGCCTACTCGGTAGTTTGCCTAGACTTGTTAATATCAGAACAGAAAATTGATCCATATGGGAGAAGGTGGCAAAGGTAAGAAACATGCATGCTGCTAGCTTTTAAATAGGTGTCCAATAATTGATAAATAAATATTTGATTGCCAAATAATGTACCCTAATTGAAGTAGCTGTTTAGTAAGATCATGATTTTGCATACCATTGCATGAATCAATGCCTGACACATAATTTATTATTATATTTATGATTAACAAACCAAAGATTTGATTAGTTAGAAACCAGGTGCTATGAATACAGGTGCCATCAAATGTCTTCTTATGAATGACTTGTTTGTAATTGAGTCGGTGTTGCTGATGCAATGTAGCCCTTCATTACCAAACACTAAGTAACTAAATTAGAATACAATTATGAGTCATTCGCAAACTGTTAAACATTAAACTGTTTGTTACTTCAAAACTAACCTTTACCTGAGAACTCACAGGGAAATGTTTGTAAAGATATGATTTGTTAACTCATTGCATATGTCAGATTTATTGCATGACTCAGCCAGAGAAAAGCTGCTGCTATCAATCATTGTTTACTTCATCACCAGTCAGTGTAATCATGAAGGAACAGATAAAATAGACCAATTAATTGAAGGTTTGTGATTAAATTTTATGTCCCTTGTAAAAAACAAAAATACAGTAGTTTTTTTATATATATGTTGTGGCTGCTGTATTTTGTTCTTTATTTTTATACACAAAGTTTTTTATTTTAAAATACATTTTGAGGTATTTTTGCCCAACCTTGAGGACAATTACCACAAACACTCGTCTAGGTTATGTAATAGCTATTTGTCTAAGAAGTGATGGAGTTCTGCATCAGATGACCTGGTCTCCACAATTAACCGATATAAATATAGTTAAGATGGTTTGGGATTAATTTGACAAGTGACGGTGTGTGAGTGGAGGGAGGAGCCAGATAAAACATGTGGTAAGAGACACACCTTTAGATTTTGAGACTATTAAATGGCAATAAAAAAGAGAGAGGAGAGAGCTAAAAGTGGGCTTTGAAATACCAAAAACACAGAAAGAAATATGCACTCTAACACCGAGATAAGTGGACTCTGTCCACCGCTGGCGAGAGTAAGACATCTCATGGGAGATGTGTAAATCCTGGCAGCATAATAAAAAAAATATTTGATCATTCCTAGGAACCATTCTTTTAGAATTCTTTGATTAAGTGTGTTAACATGTAGATGTTTTTTTTACAAATACATTTTGTTACTATTGTAGAGGTATATTTGCTTATTATAGTCTTGTCCTCTAAGTGCAATGTTTAGATTATTGCAACTGAGATAATATAGACAGATAATATACAATATGACAGTTTGGAGTAAGTGAGGAATTTAAAGTGTAAATACTGTATAATGATTTCTAGTAGTCTATCTACTATCTATCTAAGGCTGGACTAAAGAATACATTATTGTTTATAACATTTTTCTATCTATCTATCTATCTATCTATCTATCTATCTATCTATCTATCTATCTATCTATCTATCTATCTATCTATCTATCTATCTATCTATCTATCTATCTATCTATCTATCTATCTATCTATCTATCTATCTATCTATATATATATATATATTTATTTCAATGCATATCCTGTCTATAAAAGCAACTACTTTTATGCAATCCATTTTGTGGAATTTTCAAATGCTTGGATTGCTTTTTACATCTTGAGGTATGTAAAATTTAAACTCTTATGTGCAATTGTTATAGACTAGGAAAATGTATTGGATAGCTCTTACAGTTTTAAGAATGTCATAAACCTATGTGCTGGCCCAAAAAGAAATGACTAAGCCTGTAAGCCTTTGCGATTGTGAAATGCTATTAAGCCTGAGCTCACTTTTGCCATAGAGTCGGAACATAGAGAGGGCTACTTACTTGGTCCACCTTTTTTCAAACCAGCACAGTAATACAATAATTAGCCTGTATAATGCTTAGCAATATGTACCTTTGTTCTCAGGCAGATTAACATGAATAAAAATTCTTGATGTCATAAAATTAAGTTCAATTCAATTTAATTACAATTTTATTTATATTGCACTATTAACAGTGGACATTATCTCAAAGACTTCTGGCTATGTCTTCTGTCATATACCGTCCAATGGATAATATAATGATAATAATGCAGGCTAGGACAAAAGCTTTTCTCTCAACTTTTTATTATCATTTGTTGACTGACTAGCTTTTGTTGATTATCTAATTCTATTGTTGTTGTATGTTGTGGCTACTCTCTCTCTCTCTCTCTCTCTCTCTCTCTCTCTCTCTCTCTATATATATATATATATATATATATATATATATATATATATATATATATATATATATATATACATTTCTTTTGAATAAATATACAATTTTATTAATAAAGTAGACAATTACAAACATTCACCTCTGTCAAACAAATACAGTAGATGTAATGAATATAATTGGACTAATCAAACTGAACACTGGTCTACTAGTTATGGAACTTTAAAAATAAGGAGAAAAATAGCCAACAGCAGAATGTTCTATTGTAGCCATTTGTCTGCTTATGACCTGGTTCTCCCAAATGATGAAAAAAGTCTTCCAAAATTCTCCATACTTAATATATGCATAACTGTGAATACCAGCACCATGTTGGTTATGGTTTATGTCACTGGAAACTGTCCACCCTTTGCACTAAGGTCATGTTGATCTTTAGCGGTTGATCTTTCTTTGTACTAAAGTCCGATATTAACTCCTTAGTCTTGCAGACGTTCAGGAGAATATTGTTTTCCAGGCACCATTTCTCCAGGTTTTTAATCTGCTGTGGGTAGGTCGTCAGCAAACTTTTTGATGGTGGAGTTGGAAGTGGCCACACAGTCATATGTCTTCATTGAGAACAGCAGAGGTCTCAGAACACTACCCTGAGGAGCTCTAGTGCTAAGGGAGGATGAGGTGTGTTTGCACACTCGAACAGCTTGTGTTCTGTCTGTCAGGAAGTTACAGTTCTATTGACACAGGGGTGGGCTGAGTCCCAGAACCTCCAGGTTAGAGGTGAGTGTGGAGGGAATTTGAGTGTTAAACGCTGAACTGTAGTCTACAAACAGCATTTTCGCATAATGTAATGGCGTCCTCGGTAGAGCCGTTTTTGCATCCAGAGTGTCTTGTAGTGAAGCAGTGATGAAGTCTTTGAAAGGTCTTTCAAAGCACTTCATTACTACTGAGATCAAGGCTACAGGGCGGTAGTCATTGAGGCAGGCGGGCTGGTTTTTCTTCAGGACAGGAATAATCGTTGACTGTTTGAAGTGGTCTACAGACTGTTCCAGGGAGAGGTTGAATATCTAGGTGAACACCGGTGCTAACTGGTCAGTGCAGGCTTTCAAAACCTGACCCATGATGCTGGTCCTGCTGCTCTCCTAGGATTTACTCTCCTAAGTGCCCTCCTCAGATTATGCTATGAGATACTGAACGCGTTTACCACTCCGGCTCTCTCAGCGTCTATCGATAGCTGCAGCCATGAAGAGAACATAAACATTATTTAGCTCATCTGCCAGAGAAGCATTTGCATTCCCCATTCTGGAAGATGGTGTTACTGATTATGTTAGCGATAACTATTAGTTGATGATTACCTTCGTAAAACACATCATCATGATTATTATGGCAAATATTATAGATTTAACCAAGGACTATTTCTGTAAATTAAATAATTTTAAATCAATGATGTAATAAACTAATTGAAAAGTACAAAAGCAGGACTTATTCATCGATTAGGTTTATTTAAAATCACTCTGTAAACAGGGTAGAAACTGGTAGTTAAAAAATTGGGTTAAAAAAAGTTTAAAATTTCAAGTTGATTGACTCTGGCTTTGTACCTGTTGTATAGTGTGAATTACATTTTTGCCTTGAAGACAGCATTGGACCCCCTTTAGCAAATCTTTTAAAAATTATTCACCATGGAGAGCAGATTACAAGATGAGGTTATTCCAGTTATTGCCCATCTTTTGGTCTTGGGTATTGCACAACACATTAATGAATGCAGATCAAATGCTTTATCTTATCTAGCACTTAATGACCTTCACTGCTTGTTCGTTAGTTTAGCTGCTTTCATCTGAAAATTACTGTGGCAATACCAGGGCTTTGTCAGAGACTTCCTGCTGTACTCAAAAGGGGAACCTTGCCAATGGTTTTTAGTGTGATTAGGCTCTGGTTTCAAGCTGAAATCAAACACCATACTTTGTTCAAGTATGCATGAGAAAATGCCACACTAGAGAGTCAAGCCCTTTAGACTATTATATGAACTATTAGCCATGCTATTTCATTTTGAATGGTTGTAATAGCTTAGCTTTTAGCTGCTACTCTTCAGTGGTCCTGGGTCCTGGGATGGGGTAAAAATGTAAAGTGGTCATATAATACCAAGACCCAAACATAGACCAAGGTAACTTGCTTATGTCATTTCTATAAATGTAATTTAAATTTGGCATAGTGTACTTACAGCTATGCCTTTAAATAGGATTTAGGGGTATTTGTGTAGTAACGTAATCATGTTTTTTGGATCTTTTCAAGAAAATTTCTCTTTATAACCTATAACTGGAAGTTGGTTATTATTGGACTTAGCCAATAATTTTGAATAAAAAATAAAGGAGGTTTTGCTACTGTTAAACAGTACATTCGTTCAATGGCATATGAAATATGTGTTAAAAGAATGTTAATTTACCCTGTTAATGAACGTTAACCCTGACCATCGATTTTGATCTTACTCAGTTTCTCAAAATAAACTCTCTTTCCAAAGCAGTAATATATTCCTGACCTTAGGAGCCATTTTGTTACATTTATGGATTGAACACTCAATGCTTTTTGTTTGCCACCAAGTGTAGTGTGTGTACATGTGTGTATATATATATATGAGTAAAACCAGACCACCAGACTCATAAAAAGAAGCCTGTCTTTATCCCAGGCACTGACATGGCCAGCTGATGGGGCCCCCCAAAACACAAGTGCTAGCATTCCATTTCATGCACCGGAAAACATCCACCCAATTCTCCCTCCCCTGCCTTCCTTCTCTTTCTGTCGTTCTACCCACTCTTTTCTGACCACACGTGTTGCTTTTGTGCCCACGTCCTTATAAGGAGCTTTTGTCTTTGACATGCATACACTGTCTAGCACCCATAGCCCCAGGTTAGTGTCAGCGGCATGATGAGGAACGCGCTGAACACTCCGATAAAGGCTCGGCGAAGGTTCCTTGTTAAGGCAAACTGTAATATAAAAAGAAAGACACGTGGCTTAGATCGAAGCAGTGCACAGATTCATGGAAAACACAGCTGAGTTCCTCAGAAGTGAGGAGCAGGAGAGGGAAGGGAGGAGGAAAGGGACTGCATGTGAGTGGATAAAGAGAGTGGAAGTAGGAGGGCCTTATGGTGGCTAGAATGGCCTGGTTTGTCTGGTTCTTACTCAACTCAGCCTTCTCCAAATCAGGCTGCGTTGCAATTGGCTTGAACTTTCGTCACCATGGTGAACGGGTTCGCTCTAGGCTCTTTGGGTAAAGACGTTTGCTGGAGGGAGGGGAGGAGAAGGAGGAGGTTGGGCTGGAGGTGACCTACATTCTGATTTAGTCACAGGCTTGACTGGTCAGCCCTCAAGCAATACGTTTTGCATAGTGAACACACAAGACATTTAGTGTCTGCAGGGGAATTTTCCTTTGTGACTGATTTGGCAAAGTTTTTAGCAGTTGGTGCTTACCACATGATGTGCTATAAGATTGATTTGACCCACAATGCAGCTATTATCTAAGTGTTCTTTTTCATACTAGGAGTGCTATATTTAGTTTATCTATTTATGATCTGTTTTACAAATCTATGACATGAATATATCTTTTGTTAAAAAAAAAACATATCAAGAACCCTGAACTACACTAGTCATAACTCTAGGCTTTTATCCTTTTCCGTGTCTTACTCTCGACAACACCTGTTGCTATGCCAAGATGTGACAACACCTGTTGCTATGCCAATGTGTATAAACTGTTCTAACTGCCATTTGGCGTTTATAGGGTGTGTCTGTGAGTGCTAGTGTACACACAATGTGGTCAGGTATTTTATTAGTCAAATTCATCCCAAGGGGGTTTCTTCTCAAATAAGGGAATGGTGCAGGTTTAGACAGTAGCATGTCTTTATGGAGTCATGTGATTTATTATTATAAATTATCATCTGTCTGTGCTTTCCCCATGTAGGTCAACTGACCTTAATTCATGCCACAATTGGGGAAATGGGAGAAGAAAAACAAAGGTAGAGTCACACACACACACACACACACACACACACACACACACACACACACACACACACACACACACAAAACTCACAAGCACTTGACAAACTAGCTTTGCAGGAAGATCTTTGTTCATATTGGCACACACACAGCCTGGGGTTACACAACACACAGTAACATGTTGTGTTATCTGTCTTTCCTGTTTGCTCTGGGGGATAGAGTTGTTGACATATACCTGGAATCTGGTGTAGCTCTCTAGAAATGTAACACTGCAAACTAGGAAGATGTACATCTAGTGTTTCCAGCTCAATTGATCATCAACATGTTTTTTGGTGTCAGTTTGTAACATTAACATTTAAAATAAAATAGGAATTTGTTGGATTGTTGGAATCAAATTATTTATGCTCCAACTTTAGGTGGAAAGCCATAAAAGTTTAGTGGTCTAAAATAGGTATCTAAACTCTATGCTATAGGACTAGTGAACAGCACTCATATGAGGCAACAGGTATAGTTAATAGCCATAGGTATGCACATAATTGCATAAGTCAGGATTGGAGGGTGAGTTTAATGTACATGAACAAATTCAATAATCACATTTTGCACATTGTAAACACCAATCAGCCATAACATTAAACCCATTGACAGGTGATTTGAATAGCATTAATATGATTCTTAAAATGGCACCTGTTGATGGGAGAGCTGTATTAAGCAGGTAGTGAACAGTCAGCTCTTCTAATGGAGGCAGAAAAATGGGCAAGTGTAAGAATCTGAGCCACTTTGACAAGAGTCAAATTGGGATAGCTAGTCAGAAAAAAATCAAAACATCTTGTACAAGCTTCTCAGTGTGGAGTTGTTAATACTTACCAAACGTGGTCTGAAAAAGAACAATCAATGAACCAATGACATGCCATGCATGCCCAAAGTTTATTGACCACATGGTGAGCAAGGGCTAACATATCGGGTCGAATCCCACAGAAGAGCTACTGTAGTACAAATTGCAGAAAAAAAGTTAAAGCGGCTATGATATAAAGGTGTCAGAACACAGTGCATCACAGCTTGCTGCGTATGGGGCTGTTTAGCTGCAGACAGGTCACAGTGTCCATGCTGGACCCTGTCCACTGCCTAAAGTGCATACAGTGAGCAAAACAGCATCCACAATGGACCATGGAGCAATAGAAAGCAATGGAAGAATGTGGTTGGGTTTGCTCCAGGATACACAATAGGAAAAAGGCAAGCCAGCAAAGGCAGTGTGATGCTCTGGGCAATGCTCTTCAAGAAACCTTGGCATTTTGAGACTCTTGTGGATATTACTTTGGCACGGACCACCTACCACCAGCCCAGGTATACACCTTCATAGAAAACCTAATGCCTAATGGCATTTGTTTCTTTTAGGATTATAATAAATGTTGCATTATTGAAAAAATATCCAGGAATCGTTTGGTGAAGTTCAAGAGATCAAGTTGTTGACTTGGCTGCCAGACTCATGTTCGATTCAAGGATCGATCATCTAACAACTTATAGGACTAGAAGGCTCTGTTGCTAATGTCCTGGTCGCAGACAGAGGTGTCAAATGTACACACATCCTTGACTTAAATAGTACAGATCCTCATGTTTAAAAAATTTAAGTACTGACTATACTTTTTTACTCAGGATGAAGTAAAGATGTTTGGGCTCTGACATGTACTTAAGTAAAAAAATAGCCATTACTTCTACCTGCTTTAGTGTTACTTTGCTAACTGGACCTCACGTCATATTAATATTAGGGCTGTCAGTCGATTAAAATATTTAATCGCGATTAATCTCATGATTGTCATGAGTTACCTCACAATTATTTGCACGTTTTTATCTGTTCTAAATGTACCCTTAATTAATTCTTTTCATGTTTTAAATACTTTAATTAACATAAGCATGGACAAATATGAATGCTTAATGCAAATGTACGTTTTTTTTATTAGTGAAACCAAACTCAACATTTAGCATTAACACAAAATGTTCTTGTAAAGGTATTAAAGTAATTATGGTGTTTTAAATTATTTAGATCATCAAGCTGATATGTAAATCAGGACATTTCGAGCTTTCTATTTATATATTTATTATGTGTGTGAGGAAAGGATTCACTGAGATTCAGGTTGTTTTATTTGTCTGTGAAGAGAGATGACAGAGACGGCAGAGAGCGCACAATGTCTGTTTCCTTTATTTTACAAAAGCACAGCATTTTGTTGTTATTATAAGTGTATGCAAATAAAAGTAGACCCTTTACAGATCTGAATGGTCTATTGCTCTTATGTGTACAATCAAAATAGAGTTAGTTTTTGCGTTATGAGGAAATAATGACCCAAAATGAGCCGGCGAATTTGTAGACCCCAGGATGGTGATTTGCGTGTGTCATGGTGGATTTTGGTGCTTGGTTTAAAAGGCGAGAGGCACATCATTAAATAACAAATGTTTACTGATTAGGAATTATTCTTCGGTGGATTTCATATATACATATATATATATATATATATATATATATATATATATATATATATATATATATATATATATATACATTCGTACCTGGGCCTTCAGTGAAGACTTACCCAACTTAATCCACCTCTTAATACTGTACCACTATCACTATTTCGCGTATGGAGGGTAAATACCATTTTACTAAAGCAAGAAACCCAGTTAAGACAACTCCAAACCTCTACACAACAACGCAACTGTGCCAAGTACATCATCTGGAGCTGTTTAGAATGAATATTTGTCTAATAAAATTACAAAAACATAACATTTTAATTAAATCCAACCTACTCACCAGAGATGCAGACTCATAATTTGTACCACTCCTCAGAGGCTGTAAGCCAGTAAGCCTCTTTCCCAGGTTGAGCCAAGCTAGCTAGCTTCGGGAGGTTGGCCGACCTCTCCTCAAAACATTGGTCCCCGTGAGCTCCTATCCGCTTCAGTGTGTCCCCGAGGGCACCTCTCCGCTCCAGTGTGTCCCCGAAAGCACCTCTCCGCTCCAGTGTGTCCCCGAGAGCACCTCTCCGCTCCAGGACATCCAGGGGAGCACAGCTCCGCTCCAGGACCTCCAGGAGAGTACAGCTCCACTCCAGGACCTCCAGGGGAGTTCAGCTCCACTCCAGAACCTCCAGGAGAGCTCAGCTCTGCTCCAGGACCTCCAGGAGAGCTCAGCTCCGCTCCAGAGCTTCCAGGAGCACTCAGCTCAGCCCCAGGGCCGCAAAAGGGACGTCGAACTGCCGCCTCCTCTCCGGGCGACGTTTCGCTCTTGATCTCCTCTGACGATCGATGTCTCGTCCCAGAGCTTATCCGCTGGTGACGTTTCGTCCATGAGCTCATCTAAGGGCAATGTCTCGTCCATAAGCTGGAGGTGACGTCCAGCCTCCAGGAGCATGTAAGGGCGGCCTGGCAGTCCCATGCCCTCAGAGAGCGAGGACACCAGCCCGGGTCTTGGTGGAGGTACCACCGCTCAACTGGACCTCTCTGAAGAGGAAGCAGTGGGTGAAGGCCTTGTGGAGAGGTCCATCTCTGCCAGCCACATGCTGTTTCCAGAGCCACCCGATCTTGATGTTGCGGTCCCTGATTCCTCTAAAGGCAACCCCACAGACCCAAGCTCCTCTGCAGACGACGTCCCGCATACGTGCTTTCCCGAAGGTGACATAAGGCCTGTGAGCTCCACCCAAGGCGACGTCTTGCTCCCGAGCTCCTCCCAAGGCGGCATCTCGCTCCCGAGCTCCTCCCAAAGCGACATCTCGCTCCCAAGCTCCTGCCAAGGTGACGTCACACAACCTAGTCCCACTCAAGGCGCCACTTCAACCCTGAGCTCCCCGGAAGGCGTCGTCTGGCCTCAGGACCCGGCTGAAGGCATGGTCATCCTCTGGACACCTTTAGGGGCGTCGCTCCGTCTCCATCCAGGAGGTCCGTAAGCTCCGTTGATCACCTCCAGTGGTCGCTAAGTTCGTCGTGCCGGTCCGGGTCTACACTGAGGGCGTCACTCCGTTCCAGGTCTCCGTGGTGGACGTCTCTCCGCCTCCGGTCTCCACTGTGGGCGTCTCTCTGCCTCCGGCCTCCGCTGAGGACGTTGCTCTGGCTCCAGTCTCCTCTGAGGGCGTCTCGCCGCCTCCGGTCTCTGCTGAGTGCATCGCTTCGCTCCGGGCCTCCGTGGTAGAGGTCTCTCTGGCTCCGGTCTCCGCTGTGGGCATCTCTCTGCCTCCGGCCTCCGCTCAGGACGTCGCTCTGCCTCCAGTCTCCGCTGAGGGCGTCTCTCCGCCTCCAGTCTCTGCTGAGGATGTCACTCCACTTCAGGTCTCCGTGGTGGGCATTACTCCGCCTCCTGTCTCTGCTGAGGGCATCGTTCCACTCCAGGTCTCCGTGGTGGGCGTCTCTCCGCCTCCGGCCTCTGCTGAGGACGTCGCTCTGCCTCCTGTCTCCACTGAGGGCGTCGTTCCGCTCCAGGTCTCTGTGGTGGGCGTCTCTCCACCTCCAGTCTTCGCCGAAGGCTGTGTTTCGTTCTGGCTCTCCGCAGGGAAGATCTCTCCGCTTTGGGTCCTGCCCTGCTTTCCCCGGTTCCATGGTGACGCCTACCGGGTCCCCTTCGGCCCTGGATGGATGGGTCAGGAATCCACCTGCCACGTCCCCTTCGGCGGCTGTCAAACATGCATTCCCCGAAGCACCCTGCTTCTTCTCCCGTGCATGCCCCGCCCACACGGAGCTGCACGCCGTCAGGCTAATCACACCTGGCTCTCATTCACTCTGCTCATCACCAGCCCCTACATAAACCCCCACATTCTCCCGCACTCGGCGTCCTTTATTGTAGGTTCATGGTGGTATGTGTGTTCGCGTATGCGTATCCCGCTACTTACCTTCTCCTCCCTGACTCCACGCTCTCTCCACGGCTGCGTTTACCTTCCCAAGCGCACCCCGGACTACCGACGCTTCTCCGTCGCTGCCTCCGTGCCGTGCTTCCTGCGAAACACACCGTGGATATTATTTACGAACTGCCTCTCACCAGTTCAGGACTTTGTGGGCCGTGCTCCCGGAGCGCACCACTGGATTATCCCTATCTCTGCGCGTATTTTGTGTTGGCTCTGCCTTTTTGTTAATAAACACGGTTTGCTGATATTCCAACTTCCGCCTCCATATCTATCGCGTAACACCTCACAATGTCTAGCTTTTCTTGAAAATTTTTTTTTTAAGTATGTCTGAGACCAAATTAATTTCTTTTCCTCCAGAGTTATAAAAAGTCTAACTCAGATGTATTTATGTGTGCAGCGCTACATATGTGTTTTGCCAGTCGAACTTGGCTATAACAGTTTCCCTCTGACCAACCAAAACGTTATTCTGGGCCAGCTAGCTGCCCTGCGAGGCCAGCAGGACAGACTTTGAAGGCCCTGGGCAGATTAGATTGACATGGAAGCACATAGAGGCTGAAATCTGATTGGACAAAAAAATCTAACATCCATATACACGTACTGGAAGCCAAGAGAAATGCTACGAAATTAAGAGAACAAACTGTTGGGAATAAATTAATACAATTCCATGGAACAAATATTAAATTTAGATTGTAAATGTAGGTTTAGATGTAGTGTTTAGGCCAGCAGAGAAGGCTTTGCTTATATATATCTGAGTAAAGAAAGGACATCGTGAATATATGTTATGCGCTGCAGGTTATAATTTTGCCTCTTTTATATTTATTTATTTATAATTTTATTCAAAACTATTAATTGTCAGTACATAACAAATATTTAATGATTAACAATTATTTTTTGGTGGAGTTTATATATATATATTTACTCATATATATATATATATATGAGTAAAGAAAGGACATTGTGATTAAATGTATGTTGTGCTGCAGGTTTTAATTTCGTCTCTTTTATATTTATTTATTTACAATTTGAATAAAAATAGTAAAAAACAGAACTAAACAGAAATAAAATTAGTGCAGTTAAAATGATTTTGCGTTAACACGTTATTAATGTGTTAAATTTGACAGCCCTAATTAACATATTAATCCAAAACGAATTTCACATTTTGTTACCTAATGAATGTATCCAGGCATAACATCCACCATATAGAACACAAACAGAGAAAAGATGATGATAAACAGGTGATGATGATGATGATGATGATGATGATGATGATGATCACTACGTTTTTTGTTTATCTTAATTTTCGTCACAGTCTTCGCTTTCACTAGTTTTTGGCTTTTTCACCACACTTTCCTCACTTTCAACTAAAGGCCTTTTCTTAATAAATCTGTCCAAGTAGGTCTGTTTCATTCTCTTTTTCAGAATGTTTCGGAAACGAGTTAGGCAAGTGTCATTAAATAGCGCTGTTGCACGACTAGTTGCAACTTTTTCAGAATGTTTCTTGTTCATGTTTTTCAATAATTTCACGCTTTAATTAAATGGACATCATCCTCCTCTTCTCAGCATTGTCACTAGAACTTACTTTGTTGGGATACATGGTTACAAGAAATTTAGAAGAAGGAATTCCCACAAAAAACAAAGCACAAAGCAAGAAACCACGAGCACAACAAATCAAAGTGTTTACTCTATAAGGTGAAGGTAATGGTTAAGAGAAAAACTCAAATGAATGCAAAGATTTATTCTCTGTGATAAATGAAGTTGGATTGCAAGTTTGGTATACAGACAATAATCATAGTAGTATGCTGTTACCTAGGGCTGTTTGAGTGTTTCAGGATGGTTTTCAAGTGTTAGGAAAATTATTAGTACTAAAATGTTATGGAAGCTTGGAAATTTGCACTGCTTAATGATTTAGAGCACAACACAACCAAATTACTTTATGCACCACATGTGGTCATCTAAAAATGAAAACAGCATGATGTAATAACTAATGTGGATTGTATACATAAATAAACATGTTTCAGTTGCAAAGTGATTAACTATATAGGCAGTTAACAAACCATTTACAATACATTAATGGCATTTGGCAGATGCCCTTATTCAGAGTGAATTTCATTTATCCCATTCATACACCTGAGCAGCCATGGGGCTAAGGGCTTTTCACAGGAGCCCAGGAATGACAGCTGGGATTTGAACTTGTGATCCTTCAGACCCAAATTCCAATGCTTTACCCACTAAGCTACTACCCCCCCAAATCTACATTTACATCATATAACCAGTATGATTGACCTTAGCTTCAACGGAACAGGATCCTTTTCATTTGGAGTGACTAGATTGAACTGCTTGACAGCCAGGACTCCCATTAAAAACTTTTGGCTAGAAATTGTTAAAAAGGGAGCAGAAAGGCAGCTGGTGTGTATAGAAACGAGTCACAAGAAAGAAATGGCAATAGATTAAATGAATTAGATTACATTAATTAGGAATTAGGTGGCTCTTCAGGTGTGGATTTCTCTTCAAATTCTTTTTTTATTTTAGATCCCATCACTAGAGGCTTAATCTTGAACAAACCCCTTAGTAAATATGACAAATCTTTAACTAAATGGTAGCAGTGATATCAAATATACTGTATATTCACTACAACTAAATTATTAAGTAGCCTGTTTCTTGTGCACTTCTACTGACTGACAACAATACATTATGTTACTGATTACAGCAGTGGTGGGCCATTAGAGCCAGCAAAGCCTTCTCTGCTGGCCTATAGACTATCAGAAACACTGACCTACATTTACAACCTAAATTCTAATATTTGTTCCATGAAATTGTATTAATTTATTTCCAACAGTTTATTCTCTTCATTTTGTAGTGTTTCTCTTGGCTACACTGCTTCCAGTATGTGTATGTGGGTGTTAGATCAATTAATGTCCAATCAGATTTCAGCCTCTATGTGCTGCCAATGTCAATCTTATCTGCCCAGGGTCCTGCCCAGGGTCCCTCCTTCCACCCTAAATGTGTATGTGACAGCCATTGTGGCGTATCATGCCCCCCTTGCGGGGCAGTTGTTGGGTAGAAGCCCATTGGTGACTTGTTTTCTGCACAATTCCTGGAGGCTAAGGCCTCCAGCATGAAATTGAGGGACTTGGGACTTGGCCGTCGTTTTGGAGGCCCTTTCGGAGCCACCCTTTGAGCCGTTGGCCGAGGTGCTTGGAGGTTTCTCACAGTAAAGACTGTGTTTCTCCTGGCCATTTCCTCTCTCAAGAGAGCAGGGGGATCTTCAGGCCCTCTTAGTCCTGGAGTTTACTTCAGGCATGTATAGTGCCTTTTTTTACCCTAGATCAGGGTATGTTTTCAAGGTTCCCTTGGCCGTCCCACAACCTGTTATGCTCTAGGCATTCTTTCCTCCTCCTTTCCAAGCCTCAGACCAGTAAAAGCTTAACCGACTGTGTCCTGTGCTAGCACTGGACATATGTACAACCACAGAATGAGTCTGCGGAGAAAGTCGGAGCAGCTGTTTGTCTGCTATGGACTCCCTGTTAGATCAATCAATGTCCAATCAGATTTCAGCCTCTATGTGCTGCCAATGTCAATCTTATCTGCCCAGGGCCTTCAAGTCAGTACTGCTGGCCTTTTTACCATAGTCTTTAATAGAAATGAGTCTGTTTCTTTAACCAATCAGATTTCAAATTTGCCCAGAACAGCATCAGCTTTTTTCCGTCCTCTGATTGGTTGGTCAAAGGGAAACTGTTACAGCCAAGTTTTTTCTTAATACTGTGTTGAAGCACCTTTGCACCAATTACACCCTCAAGTTTTTAAGTATAATGCTACAAGCTTGGCACATCTATTTTTGGGATGTTTATCCCATTCTTCTCTACAGAACCTCTCAAGCTTCATCAGGTTGGATGGGGAGCATTATTGCACAGCCATTTTTAGATCTCTCCAGAGTTGGTCAATCGGGTTCAAGTCTGGGCCACTCAAGGACATTCACAGAGTTGTCCCAAAGCCTCTCCTTTGTTATCTTGGCTGTGTGCTTATGGTCGTTTTCCTGTTGGAAGATGAACCGTCCCCCCAGTCTAAGGTCCAGAGTGCTATGGGGAAGGTTTTTATCAAGAATGTCTCTGTACAATGCTGCAATTATCTTTCCTGAAAATCCTCGAGGTGCTTTTTGGCAAATTCCAGGCAGACTGTCATGTGCCTTTTACTGAGAAGTGGCTTCTGTCTGGACACTGATTGGTGGAGTCCTGCAGAGATGGTTGTTCTTCTAGAAGGTTCTTTTCTTTCCTCAGAGAAATCCTGAAGCTCTTTCAGAGTGACCATTGGGCTCTTAATCACTTCCCTGACTAAGGACTTTTCCCCGTGATCACTCAGTTTGGCCAGGCAGTTTGCCCCAGTAAGAGTTCTAGTGGTCTCAAACTTCTTCCTTTTACGGATGATGGAGGCCACTGTGCTCATTCGGACCATCAATGCTGCCGAACTGTCTCTGTAAACTTCCCAAGATATGTGCCTCGATACAATCCTTTCTTAGGGATCTACAGACAGTAGTTCCAGAGACTGCTGGGGCTGATAGCAGCAGCATCCAATGTGGTTCCACTTGGCCTCCTGCGCTTGAGATCCTTTTAGTGGTGGCTCAGGACCCGGCTCAGAGGGGCAATCCACTCTGTACAATCAAGGTGCAGGGAGTTCCTGGTAGTCGTGCAACGTTAACAGCGGATTCTTCCCTCATGTGTTGTGGAGTGTTCATTAGTGGCCACTCTGCCCAAGGTCTTTGGGAAGGGCACATCAAATTGCCTAGAGATGCTAGCCATGCTTCTAGCTCTGAAGCACTTCCTTCCAGACCTCAGAGGCCAACATGTGTTGGTCCATTCGGACAACACCTCTGTTTGTGGTCCCGGAGGGGTCTGCGCTCATGCCTCCTGTACAAGCTGGCATGTCAGATCCTCTTGCAGGCCCAGGGGAATCTGCTCTCCTTGAGTGCAGCGTATATCCAAGGTCATCCAAATGAGGGAGCAGACACCCTTTTGACCCGGGGAATGGCGACTCCACCCATATGTGGTGGAGCAGACCTGGGAGAAATCTTACAGAGCTCAAGTGGACCTGTTTGTAACTCAAGAGACATTGCATTGTCCACTCTGGTTCTCTCTTATACCCCCAGCCCCTCTAGGGCTGGATGCCATGGCCTTCGGCCACGCCTGTACGCCTTTCCTCTTGTCACGCTGCTCCCGAGAGTTCTGGAGTCCATCTCCTCCTGTCTTTTGACCTAGCTGTGCTCTTCCACACTAGGCAGGGACTGGTCAGTCTGGCGTTATTGGACTCTCGTTCCCAAAGCGTTGTTGACGCAGCTCGAGTTCCTAAAGGGGAACATCTGTAGGTTACCATGGTTCCCTGAGGGGACGAGACGCTGTCGACATCCCTGCAGTGCTTCCTTTCATTTTCAGAAGCTAGAGCCTGGCTTTACTCAATGTACTTTTTATAGCTTACTGGTCATGACATCACGCTTTCCATTAAGCTGATTTAACGTGATTCAGAGCGTTAAATAAGCGTTCCCAAAGTGTTGTTGAGGCAGCCACTCATTCCATCGAGGGAACCCTAGTTACAAAAGTAATATATTATAATATAATATAATAATAATTCTGTATAATTCTATAATTCTATATATATATATATATATATATAATATTATTTATTATTATACACACACAAACACACACACACATTATTGCCCTTTTCCAATGGTCTCTACCTTGGTCAGTCCCTCTTATATTCTTTTGATTTCTCTTCAGCTCTAGTTCTCATTGTGTCCTCCCAATGGCCTTGTCAAATTTCTTTTGTGTTTTCTGACCTACTTTCAATTAAGTTCAATAATGTAGTTTTCAATTTATGGTTTACTTTCTGAGTCAAATGCACTCTTTAGGTATGTTGGCTCAAATAGCTCTATTTGGTGCCACAGAGAAAACCAGTTTTGAGTACAATGTTTATTTAGGCACACAATAAGATAAAAGCTTCACTTGCAGTGCAGAGTCTGAGAAGATGCACGCCTGAAACAAAACAAATGCTAATCATAAATACCAGTATTGTAATGAGCTGATTTTTTTTTTCTCACATAAGCTTAATTTTTTGGAGTGAGATCGATAAATGTGCAAAACATGTTTGTTGTTCTGACCTTTAGTAAAGACAGAATTGGACTATTTGGAATCCTATTTAAGCAGATGTGACATGCGGAAGACGTTATGAACAATTTTTAGGGCATTCTGTACATGACATTTAATACCTTTATCAAATTCACAGTCATCATAGTAACACAATGTTCTTGTAACACCTGGTAAAAAAAATCCCCAAGTTATTTTCCATTCATCAGCATTCCAGAAAAAAACAAGTGTTGCAAACAGCATTGTTTAATTTATTCACTCTTTCCTTTTGTCATGGTGAATTTAGAACCTAAAAAGTACACTGGCCACAAGAACATTCTTTTTCTTTTGACTTTTGAATTTTTACAAATTCTGCCCCAGACAGTTTTTATCCAGAGCTGAAATTCTCTCGATGTGAAAATCAACAGAAAATTTAAGTGACATATTTTTGAAACTCTTCCACATTTTCTTCAAAAACATTGTTTCAAAACAGTGTAATCGAAACCATTTAAATTGGCTTGTAATGGAATAAAAGTTTATTCGAACCCTGATGTATGTGCCAAGACTTTAAATATAAACCTTTATAGTACAGGAGATCATATCATATGGATTGCTGACAGATATGATTGAAAATGCATTGTTACTATAGTGATTCAGTGAACTTTAGTGGTATTGATTTGTAGGACACTGCAGCTTCACTCAGAGTGACATTAAGGTGGCAGTTCCAAGTGAGAATCAGTGCCAATTGGTTTCATAGTGGTCTTGGAAAAGACATAATGGCAGTTCTGGCTAGTTTCAAAACATTGCATTCTCTCCAGGGGAGGTTCAGCTCTGGAAAAAAAACACACACACACACACACACACACACACACACACACACACACACACACACACACACACACACACACACACACACACACCACACACACCACAGTAAGAGGTTCGAGTTGCTAGCTACTGATATTGTAAACAGTCCTCAGTATGTAATAAACGTGTTACTGATGCCACATACTTCACAAATGTTGACTTTCTTGAGGGGCCTCTGACACAGTATTTTTTTTAAACATTTATATGTAACTGTTTAACTGAATAGCTTGTTAATAGTAGATGTAAGAATCAATTAATTTGGTATATTATGAAATTTTATTAAGCAGTGACATTTCATGTTTTTCATTTTTTTTAAGCGCAAATGTTTGACTCTGACTTGTGTCAATTGCCTATTCGTAATGTCTGCAATTCTGTGGCTTCTTCCAGAAGCCTTTGGAAAGAGAGGAAGGAATTATAGAGGAAGCTCACACTGTAGGCCCTTTATGCCTATTTCACTCAATTTCCTTCTTTCTATCTGCCTCTGTCCTCCAGCGCTGGCCTGCTCCACTGACCTACAACCGCAGGCTCAACAGAGCAAGCCAGGTAATGTGAGAGCTCTGTGTTCACTTGCTGGGCTTGAACTGTTCTTTCACAGAAGTCTCTTTCCCTTGCTTCCACTCACCCTCCATCCGTCCCATCCCTCAATCCCTCCCTTCTGTGCTGACCTACTTTCTACTGACCTGTTTATATGCAGACTCCTGTCCACATCAATTAAATCAGAGAGGGACAAAGAACTGCTGCTGTTGCTGTCTTCATCATTAGGAAATGTCACCTTGTTGGTGCTGCATAGATACCGTGGCTTGTCCAAAACTCACAACACCCTAGATACTTTAAAAGGGAACAAAGAGGGCACTTTGTGGTTCTGTGATTTTGTTATGCAGAAGAAAGACATTTCCATTTATACCATTTACTTTTTTTGTGTACACAGTTCCTTTTACATTCACATGTCATTTTTAAACCTTTCTTTCCTCTTTCTAAATGCAGTCAATTAAATGATTAGAGAAAAGCTGTATGTCACAGTAGGACATCACTTTCTCCAATTCTGTCCCTCATTCCCAGATGAATTTCAGTCCCAGACTTGTCCTGTCTGCTTTTAGGCATGTCTGTCCTTCTTTTTAACCCAGTTTGCGTAACTAACACACACACGCCTGCCGCACACGCACACACACACACACACACACACACACACATATATATATATATATATATATATATATATATATATATATATATATATATATATATATATATATATATATATATATATATATATATATATATATATATATATATATATATATATATATATATATATATATATATATATATATATATATATATATATATATATATATATATATATATATATATATATATATATATATATATATATATATATATATATATATATATATATATACGTATATATATATATATATATATATGTGGAACCTCGGGTTACGAACGCCCGCATACGATAATTCAGGTTACGAATCGCAGTTCATCAAAATTTTGCCCTGGTTACGAACAATATATCGGCATACGAACGCCGCCACCAAAAATCGCAGGCAAGTTGGTTGTTTTGCTCTATCCACGCAGCTCGTCACATCAGTTAGCGCCCTGTGTCCCTAGCGAGAGCATCGTGTTACTTATCCGCTTGAACTTTTCCCGCGGCAGCGTAACAACTCGTTAGTTGATGCTCGTGGAATGATGAGATGGACAACATTAGCCGATGCATAACCACTTCACTTGTTTTTATGAAGATAGATTAGCAGGGTTACAGTCTTTTCCGAAGTACAATACCCATAATGAATTTCACTCTGGACTTCAATACCAACTGATAGTAGCCTTAAAGAAACAGCTCTCATTTTCCTCTAATGCAACAATTGTCTCAGCGTCGTGTTAATAACACTGTCTTTAATATTCTATAATATAATATATAATAATATATAATAATATAATATAATAAGATTCTCCTTCCAAACAATAACTCTCCTCCTCCCCTTCTACGAACGCCGCCTCCTGCAGCGAGTCTTCTCAAAGGAAAGTACCGTAAAGATCTTTTCCTCTTTTGTATGTTTTTATGTGGTATGATTTTAATATAACATGTTAAAAGTAAATAATATTAGTGAATATTGGCTTTATTTTTATTTAAGTAATATTTTTGGTTGTCCAGAACGAATTACCAAAGTTTCTGTTCATTATTATGGGGAAATTTGTATCGGGATACGAACTTTTCAGGTTACTTAATAAAGTACCGGAACGAATTAAATTGTAACCGAGGTTCACTGTATATATATATATATATATATATATATATATATATATATATATATATATATATATATATATATATATATATATATATATATATATATATATATATATATATATATATATATATATATATATATATATATATATATATATATATATATATATATATATCCTGGACAATTGCTTCTATTTGTTCTGTTTTTAAGCACCTGTTGGTAAGACTATTGCAAAATGCGATAGCTTAGGCCATCTGACTTTTTCCAGGCCCTCATAGCTAAGAAACTTGGAATTGCTTAATACATAATGGATTTCAACATGGTCTCATGTCCTTCACCTGTATTCCCTGCATGCTGAACACGTTGTAAATAGATCCTACAATAAAATACTGTACACAACCAAGTATATTACTTTTAAACCTGTGTGGAATTATTGAAAGTAATATAAAGTACTCTGTAATTTTTGGGTCAATGATCTTACTGCTATACACTTGCTGTGATTAAAGTAAAATATTCATTTTTTTCAAAGACTCTAAATCTATAAATCAAAGGTGCTGCTGCAGCAAGAAAATGTTCTGTAATTTGCATATAACACAACACTGCTGAATACGTAGATTATTTAGATGGTGTGTGTAAATTTGTTATAACAGCATGACCCTGACACTAATACAGGCTGCACAAGTTTATATAAATGTACTTGTTCTAATGTTAACGATTCCTCGTTTATATAGAGCAGTGTTGCTGTAAAGCATGGCACACTAATGAAAGTGACAAAAAAAGAGAAGAAAAGACAGTGATTCATTCTGTTTCATTCTACTCATGTGCTTTATTTTATTTTATTTCACAATACACAATAGCTATTGTGTGCTGTGTTTGATGAGTTCTGACTTTTTGGTGCTCTGGTACAAGGATTTGAAACTTGTGTTTTTTTGCTTGTGCAGAGATAAAAACAAACTCAATGTGGATGTATTTGTGTGTTTTCCATTCTGCTACCCAGCTGGGTTTAGCAGTAGGCTGAGTAACTAGGCTGAGTAACTAGGACAGTGTTACATCAGGGAAGTGAACATGCATAAGTAGGTTTGAGACAAAGTGTGTCAGTGTGTCAGGTCTCTCTGAGCTAACCTGACTCAGGGCTTCAGCATCTGCACAAACTATAGTGCCACAACACTTTGCCCGATAAGGAATGCTGCCCTGTGGTAGATTTTCTACATTCAGCAATTGTTTAGTTGTTGACTCGGATCAAGGGCACATTCCATCTGATTAGAGGCAGATCTGAAACTTTGGAATGTTGGAATGTTAATAAGAGATATTATAAAACTCGTGTTTGCATCAGCAAATGTGTTGCAAAATAAGATTCAATTAAATAGTGCACAATTATACAGTGAAAAGTGTACTACAACTGGAATAGAAAAAACTCAAGAAATCAACCAACTGTCAGAAAACCAACATCCTTTTTATTGTTGTTTTTTTTTTTCCTTTTTCATTTTTCAAACGCACCCATTGTCTTTTATGGATATTTAGTGTTGTAACATCATGAATCCGTTTCAAAACAGAAAGTGTGACAACAGTGCCACGCTATAACACAAGTCTTTTTGAATCTTTGTTTCTTTTTCATGACATTATGAACAGAAAACACAAAGATCACTGAATTTAATACACATTGATAGAATGAGGGAAAAGGCTTTAAAAAGGGAGGATGGGGTGAAGATAACAAAGGGTTGTTTAAATACATGAAAACAGGACAACACTTTTTTTTTCCAAAAATCACACATAATAAAAAAAAGCACAGAATACAGTGTCATCCAGGGTAGAAGAAACTTTACATTTATACAATATTAAGTGCTCGATGCCAGACATGACATGTAGACTTGACTTAAAAATAAAAAAGACAGTGAGTCTAAATGAGGCACATAAAAAAATTTTTTTATAATTAAATAAGTTAGATTGTTCCTGTCCTTAATAAGAGTATAGACTCAGAAACATATAGGGAAATATGTAAGGTGGCGTCTATAACGGACATACAGGTTCTGTATACATCGTTGAGCTGAATGGCTTAAATAAAGGTTCAAGGGCAAGAAATCAAAATCATGGCTGCAAACACCAGTTTTTCAAGACTGATGTATCTCAGTTACCTATAGGTTGGACCTACAGCATCAAGCATTTTTGCAGATACTATTTTATTTCTTTCCAGTTTTGTGAACTTGCTATAATTGCACTAAAATCTATGAAATTAAACACAGATCACCTTAAGAAAAAAAAAAAAATTGGGGCATTTTAATTTTCTTTACTGTTTGTGAATTGCTGAAAATGAGAAATTGAAAAAACAACAACAAAAAGGTACATAAATGAACACCTGAACAGTAAACGCAATGAACTATACAGTATTTTTGAAGAATTGGTGAGTAATCGAAATCCTTTTTGCCCTTGACTTATTTTTTTCTTAATTTTTTTTTCAAAAAAACTTGATTTTATTCCTAAAATATATATTTATATATAATAATTATATTACAGTAATATACAAACCAAGTGCTTGGACAAAAGAGCATGGTGTCTGGGATATGATTTCAGGAATAGGAATAGGGTTAATAAAAATAAAAAAAGATGTAGGGCAGAGGTATGAAATGTAAAGCTATTGTCTTTCTTTGGTCAAGGGAATACTCCCAGAATGCTCTGATGTTTTTGATATGTTTTGTGGTAAACAGCTAGGCTCTGGATTGGTAGAAAAATTTACACAAACCAGTAGGTATTTACAGTTAGTGAGCAGGCTTGAATGCCTCACAAATGGTTGCTATTGCCTTGTTTGCTGTTACCTTGACATCATGTTATAACAAATTGTGTTTGGGAAATATTTTGAAAAGTCTGTTCATTTCTCTCATTTGCTGCACAAGTGCTTTTGTAATTATAGGATGAGATACAGAAACAAAGCAATCTTTACAGTATAATACAGTTTACCCAGAAGTTCTGTCTGCATTTGGGTTTGACAATTCTTTGTCTATGTCTCTGCTCCCATTACACACTAACACCAGATGGAAAGAGGCAGAAGGTAATGCCTGTTAGCACACTATTACAGTGGGTCCCAATGTGTTCCTCATTCTTAGTTATGCCTCTTGTTCACCAGCATACACCAGGATTTTATTTCCACAATCCATCCTTCTTTCCTCTGCTGAAGTGGCCTGCTTGCAGAACTCTGGGTTTGGCTGGCCCTTAACCACTGGTTCTCTCTTTCTCAACCAACCTGCAGTTGCTGGTTGGATTGAGGCAAAGCCAGATAAGGGTGCTGAGGTAATGGATGCACATGTGCTGGTGGTGTAGTTGGTGATTCTTGAGTTGCTGATCCAGCATTACTCAGAGATCTGTGCTTAAGGCGTAGTTTGTGCGGTAGTGCTGTACCTTTGACCTCTGCTTGACTGTCTCTGCTTTGGCTTTGTGGGGACAAATTTGGCCCTCCAGCCAACGGGGATTGCTGGTGATAACTGCCAGTTTCAGAACAAAATGAAGATGGGCATTCATCATCAGTGGACGCATCTTTGTCAGAACTGCGAGGATCACCATCACTTAAACAGGTGTCCTTTCCTGAGAGACCCTGATAGTACCCTTCTTTCCTGGGACCTCCTTCATAACTCAGTACTGGAGGCTCCTCATTCTGTGCAGTGTCATATTGATGCAGTTCTTCAACCCCTTGTCTGCAAAGGTCTGGTGCCATATTATCAGCCTTCTGACATATAGTCACAAGCTGCTGATGTTGGGGCCTGTATGGTTGTTTCATTGCTGCTTCTCCATCTGAGTATTCATAAGGCAGAGAGTCTACAGTCTTACTTTCATGCTGACTGGTTGCTTCTGACAGGAGCTCAGTGCTTTTGGTAGATCCCTCTGTAGGTTGGAGTAGGTTCTGTGGCAGTTTTTGATGACTGATTTCCTGAGGTCTTGAACTCTCTACAGGATAGGAGACACTGCTAGAGCGATACAGGATGACACTCCTTTGAGCATTCTGTACTGGAGGTGCAGCACCATTGACAACAGTCTCCTGGTGCTGAGACTGTTGTTGGTGGCTGTGATATCCTGATTGAAAGCTATGTTGGTGATGGGGTGTGGACAACTTATGACGGATGTTAAACATAATTGGTGTGGTTGTGCTGTTTGCAATGTCCACATCTAACCCTGGTCCTTCCTGTTTGATATCATAGTTCATTGGCTCTGGACTGTCACGAGAAGAACCATCAGACATATCTGACAAAGAACCGCGCGGAGAGTATTTAACTAACTGGGCAAGTCCCTCTCCCCGGACAGACTGCTCAGCCTCTGAAGAATCAGAGTTCATCACTTGGGAGCCACTGGAGTAGCCATTAGGGTAAAAATGACTGGAAGAAGAGGATGAACATGCAGAAGTTCCATTCATTGTTCCTCCAATCTGCTGGCTCTTTTCCATGTAGGAGGCTGCACTGATGAGGCCAAATCTGAGTTTTAGTTGCAAAAGTTCTGTTTTTAGACGTACATTCTCGTCATTCAGTGCAATAACTCTATTCTCCAAAACCATGTCATTGAGTCTCCTTTTTTCCCGGGAGCGCTTTGCTGCTTCATTGTTCTTGCGGCGTTTCTCCCAGTAGGAGGCATCTTTCTTCTCATCAGAGATAAACTCACGCTTGCGCCGACAGGTCATGTTTGGCTTGGCTTTTAAAAGGCGGACAGAACGAGGGTTGCCCTTGGGGGAAGGAAGAGTGTTGTTATAGCCTGAGAAGGTTTCTTTATCCTCTATGGTTTTGCCTACACTGCAATTTGTTGGGCTTTGTGAATTTACACTTTCCATTCTTTTTTAGAGGAATCCAGTTTGGAATCTTCTTTCTACCATCAGAAATGGTTACTGATGGGATTAGAAGGGATGGGGTGAAGGGGAAAGGTGGGAAATCAAAATGGCTGAAAGATCTCTCTCCCTACTTTTACTAATCTTGAATGTTGGACTAAGTAGCTGGATCAGCAAAAATCTTATGGGGTATTGTGTTTGCAGTTGGGGTCAACCTCATTGATTTTGCTGGCGTTTTTCTAATAATAATATTTATAATCTTTAAGTGTCCAGATTGGCTCAAAAGATGAAAAACATCTGAGCCTCTGTGTCAATCTTCTACATTTAACTAGTTAATCATCCAATGAAATCCCAAACCATCCACTCCAACAGCCAATGGGATGAATTAAATAAGTCACAGGAATGTGAACCTATTATCTTAGGGCCACCATGACCTGTTCCTTTAGCTTGTTTCAGGCGTTTTTTTTTTCTTTTCGCTTTTCAACAAGGCTATGTTAATAAGCCAATGGAGACTGACTCAAGTGCTTGAGGCGAATTGCAGGATGTAGGTCACTCAGTCTGTCTCAGCTTGTCAGACAGTGGGGAGGGGTGCAACCTTTATCGGAGCCTCCAGATGGCTGTGTTAGAAAGCTGTGGACACAAAAGCAAAAAAATATATATATATGTTAATCCATTGTTAAGGACATATGCACTCATTCTTCAACTTGTTTTTATTTATTTATTCTTTGCACCTTTTTTCATTGAGAAACACTCTCCATCCTTCCATGTATATATGGAAAATACATTTTTGGAGACCCTCCCCTAATCCTATGCTTAGCATGTCTGGCTTTAGTTGGATAGTCACCCATGGCAACCCTCAATAGTCTCTTGTGCAGGCTAACCACTGTCTGACCTTTTAGTCTTGCTATTGATCCCCTCTGTCTGTGACCCATGACCTTGTTTCTCTGTTTAATTGTTGCCTATTATAAGGTAGTGCCAACAAAAGAGAGAAAAAGAGTTTGTTGAAATTGTACACAAAAATAGACAATACTGTCTTGGTAAATGTTATAATTTCTGCAACTTGACATCCCTTAAATCCATTTGTTTGACTCACCAACTGAAAATGCTTACAGCATTAATCTTTCTTGTGCAAAATTCCCCTAGTTATAACTGCATGTCTGGCAAGCATTAGCAATGAGCACATGATTTGTTTTTACATTCTGAAACACTAGCCTGTATTACATCACTGAGAGTGGAGAAATCAAACAAGGCTAAAGTATATGTTTTTTGAAACATTAAAATCTTATTGTTCCTCTGCTTTGGGTGCACAGGTTAAATAATATGGTAAAGATCCGGAAGTGTGATATAGATTTTAATAGCTCTTACAGGTGCATCCATGTCAATTTCTTTTTCTTTTTTTACATATATGTGGGTCAAGGAATAGATTACAAAACAACAACCAGGAAGGAAAAAAAAGTAGGCAGGCTGAGTGTGGTTATTTTTCCAGGGATCACCAAATCGCTATCAGATGGCAGCTGATGAAGGACAAGCTATATTTGTTTAACAATGAGGAACAGGCAAGAATCTCACTGATGAATTAGGTCAGTTGAAAGGCCTTGACAGGCCCCACTGCCTGTGTTTGGAAAAGAGTGACAAGGGAATTTTTTTGTCAACTTAACGAACACACTGGAGAGGTAACAACATCCCACCTGGCCTGAGCATGCTTTGTGGAAAACATAATGACAGAAAACAAAATGACAGCAAATGATTTTGACTTTACAGCTGCTATTTTGCTGTTTTAAGAGAGTTGCCTGTTTTGTCCTATAAAAACAGGTTTGAATCTTTTCAAATGGACACACATAAGGGATGACGTCAATATGTTTCTCTCCATTAAATATTGTGCTCAAGAGGGCTTAGATTAATAACTCCAAAGACACTAAAAAGCACAGAACATAACAGAAGACTTGCTACAATTGATTAATATATTTTTTGCTTAATAATCTCATAACCTGTGAACCATTTTCGTTGCCTATATAATATAAGACAACATTTTTCACCTGCAAATAAATTCCCAAGCGGTTCAAATATTAAATATTTTTTTATTTTGGTAAGAAATTAGTGACAGGGAAGTAAAATAAAGGACCAAACTTTAAGACTAATCTGGGAATCCTGATAAATTTTACTTAAAAAAAACAAAGTTCGCAATAGTTCACAGGTAAAACATGGTTAAATAGACAAGACGCAACACAACGATTATACACTGGTTAATCTAATATTTAGATTTTAAAGCCCTGAAGCCACATAACTAAGGGTTAAAGCATGAGAGACTTTTTCTCTTGCTGGCCCACTAACCCAGAAACTGGGCAGCATGTGAGACAAGGCTGTGCTCAAATATAGGTCAGGAATGTTTCAGCAAGAGCTGGAGCTAGGAAACGGGTGGGAGGGGTCAGATATTTAGCTAAAAATAGAGGGAGGTGAGAAAACGATTGAGGAAGACTGAGACGAAGAGCGAGACAGACAAAGAGAAAAGCAGGGAGGGGAAATAACAGCTCAGTGATGATTGCAAGCAGAGGAGAGACTTCAATGCTGACAATGCTAACAAAGGGCCACCCCAGTATCTCCTAAGGATATAGATAATTGAGTGATAGCAAAAATAGAGATTTATGAATTAAACATTACCCAAGTGTAGCATTTTGTCATTTGGTTTAACAAATCTGTTACCACATTTTCTTCAAAAATGCTGTTGCTTGCAATGAAAGTAAAGAATCCTGCTGCAAGATTTTCTAGGAATAAATACTGTATGCAGCCCAAATGTTTAATGTCTGGTACAAATTGTTGATGTAAGCAATATACCACTGTAAACAAATGAAACCATTTTAAGTCTAATTTAGATTTTCCCATTGTGCTGATCAAGGCTTTTTGACATCAACATTTACATTAATTTCAACATTATTAATGGTGGGAGAGACAAAGGATTTTGTGTTTCTTGATCATTTGGGGGTGGGGGTGAATAATAGACAAATCCAGGATCATATTAAAAATGTGGAAATCACCTGTTTACTTTTTGTACTGTGCATGTTAACAGTTTTACAGACATGCTAAAAAGACACTCTTGTAGTCCAAGATCCAGAAAGGCATGGAAAGTAACTTGGTGCAGTCGCTGCACGTGTTGCTTGGGGGTTTCTTTTAAGTAATGGAAATAGAAACGGCCAAGCTCCTGACCCCAAGGGTCAAATTATAATTGTCATGCTGGGTGGGGGGGCTTAAATCCTGTAGTTCTTTCCTTCTTTAAAAAAAAAAGACAGTTCATACCTGCTGCTTTTAGATTATATGATTGGAGTTTTGTAGAGCTCTCGAACATGCACCATAATTAAGTGGACATTTTCCACTCTTGAATAAAAAAAGGAGTGTTTTTTTTCTTTTTTACTTTTATAAAAAAAAGTATTTCCCAACTTCAAAAGCTGACCACAAGCAATCAGGGTCAAACAGATCAGGCTGATTTTTTTTTTTTAATAAATAAATAAATAAATAAATAGATAGATAGATAAAAAGAATAACGAATTGACTGTGGCCATGTTTCTGTCGGTTAGTGTTTGATTTTATGGGAAAGTAAATACCATCATACATTTTTGACTTTGCAACATCATTTCCTATGCAAATCCAATTGCATCAATATCCATGCAAATTAGCTTGGTGTATAGACACACTTGAGTGAGTTGGATTTGTAAAGATTTTTTTTTTTCACAAACAAATTTTTAACATTGGCCTATCAGATTGATCTGTACAGCTTTGCTGTTGAATGAAATTACAGGGCCAAAAAAACCCCTGCTGATCCCAAACACAGAAGCTAGACCTTCTAGGCTGGTACTTGACTTTGGAAAGGGAACACTGATAATAAATTAAATTAGCTCAAATTAATAAGAAAAGTATGAGAACAATTATGAGTGATGTACAATATGATCGTAGACAAGGACGCGCCCTTTTCCCAGTAAGTGTTTTTCTTTGTTATGACGGTGAGCATTTCTGCACATGGTGGAGAGCTTATTCTGGTTCATCTGGTGTAGGACATGGTCCCTCCCTTTGACAAACATGACCTACATTCAGAATTAGCGCGGCGAGTGCGCGCGCACACACAGTGCATCTAAATACAAAGGGGGTTTCCGCCGATTGCATCATCTTTTGTCCGACTCAGGCCATTTAATTTAGTTCAGAACTGGAAAATGTGTCCCATGTGGAAAGCATCAAACAGGCGACCCAGGAATTTAACCCGAGTGTAAACGCATCGCATAGACAGTACGAGTGCAATAGTATTGTGATACAAAAAAACAAGTTGAATTATCTTTTATCACGATCACACATTTCACTTCACATTTTTTTTGCCATTTATTTATTATTCGAGCGACTATAAATAGAACAACCTGCGTAACGCCTATGACATAAAATGTAATCCACCTGGGTATTACAGTGTTATGTGATGTTCGTACTGTGTAGCCGATCAGATACAGTGTGTGCAATGTTTCCGTTTTATCCCAGATTTTATTCCGTAAAAGGACAATCCCGAGACAACGTGTGAACACGGCAAAAGTAGGTTAGTAGGCTAGTTTTGGACACAAAGCACACACACACACACACATGCTCGGTAGCGATGAGCTAACGCCTTAGTAAACCGCAGAAAGGCACACAACACCTTCCCTGATTAAAACATGCAGGTGTGTCCAAGTGTAAGTGTGTAAAAAATGATCTTGTTATTGATTGGTTTTAGTGAAATAACACTGCCGGTTCGGTTCGTTATGGCTATAAGGTTTGGGTTTAGTTCAAAAGTTCCTGGCGGTCACTTCTGCTTAAGGCAAAGTCAGCAGCATGAGGGTGTGGGCAAAGTGACTTTACACAGGACACTCGCTAACCCTCCGCATGATACTTCCTAACACACATGGACACTGGGCTAACTCTCCACACAACACTGCGCTGATTTTCCCCGGGACACTGGGCTAACCCTCCGCGGGGCTCTGGCCTAACTCTCCCCGAAATACTCTCCATGGGACACCGCGCTGACTTTACCCAGGGGCTGTAGGCTAATTCACCCCATGGCTGGAAGGAAAGGGTTAACATGCTGAAACACTACCACCCGGGTTAACCTTTATCAGGACTGCAGGTCACACGTGACAACCAAAAGCGTGTCATCCTCGTCATCGCGTGTAACCCCGATTGTATATGGGATTTCGGATCAAACCCAGGAAAAATGACTGAAATTCCTATGGCAGAAGTCAACTGTATTCATTTACTACGAACACAATATCAAACCCGCCTGTACAAAAAACATCAGTATATAAACCATATGATCCAGACTAAGCAATAGCCCCACGCAGCGCACGCACGCGCGCTCCTTAAACTGTCTCGCGCACTCGTTTCTAGGCTCGTGTAGTTCGCAGCGCTGAAATATGGAGCCTGGGCTCCACGCCTCGCCTTGACATTGAGAAAATGCACGCAGACCGAAGGAAAAAAAAAAGCCTGGATGTCTGATAATGACCGCGCGTTAAGGACACAGCGTGAAACAAAAGCCCGTGCAGTCCTCTGTGCGTGTGCGCACGCTTTTTATGGAGCACGCGCACGATCATGGATAAACAGTGCAACATGAAAAAAAAAATTAATAATAAAAAAAAGAAACAATTATATTTGCCGTGTTACGTCATAATACGACTATTCTTATGCCGCGTGTTTATTGTGTCGCCGCCGCTGCCCTGGTATTGCAGCTGCTGACTTCTAGATTACCCTCCAAACACACAGCATGCAGTCACACTGGGAAATCTAAATTATGGCTACATAATATATAAAACAAATGTAGAAAAGAAAAACAAAGGATAACGCTTACCGTTGGTGCTTTACACGCGTATCCAAATGAATAGCCACAACCCAGCAGTTGGTTGCTCTATAGCCGGTATCGGATAGGCAGAAATTGCTAAGACATGCAAAGTGTCACGATTCTCGTTCAGCGCTCAGCTCGTATGCGGGCACGCGTTCAGTGTGACTCGTATTTTGGTTCCTCGTGTTGTGTTGTTGAGGCGCTCCAATGTCCTCCCTCCCTCACTGTGCTGGAAATATATGTTAGTAGGTCACAGTTGCATAACTAGTTGCATAACATTCTCTCTCTCTCTCTCTCTCTCTCTCTCTCTCTCTCTCTCTCTCTCAATCCATCCTCGAACCATGTTGCAGCAACAGAGAGAGAAAGAGAGAGCAGGGAGGGACTAGGCACGTAGCCAGACGTGCTCCATGCATATAATAAGGTTACCAGAGGGAGAGAGAGAGAGAGAGATCCTGAAACTTAGAGAACAGAAGACATTTTTAGAAACAAGCCCTCACAGAGGCGATATAAAAAGAAACTGTTGGGAGAGGCTCACAGGAGGGAAGCAATGATCCTTCTGACACTATACTAATACTCAAACATTAAGATATAGAAATAGTGTATGCACATGCAAGTGCTTTTTTTGCTGTGGGTTTTTTTTTTTTTTTTGAGCAGGCTGTAAAATTTTAGAATGACACCCAGGATCAAAGCTAAGGAAGATAGATATAAGGTAAAGATAAGGAATAAGGTAGAGAGGAACTCGTAGGCCACAAATAACAACCTGTGCTCTTAATACGTGCCAGTCTTCTGCGTGTTTGGTTCCTGTGCACCCATAGGCTTGACCCACTGCATTGCACAAGGTAAAGTAGGTGGTTTGGTTGGGAAACCATAATTTTTTCATCGGCATGTTCCATTTGCAAGCGACCAAGTGCTCGACGTTATGCATGTGAATACGACATCTCAAAAGATATATCTAACTGTCTGGAGCCTGTCTGGTGAAGCCAGTTTAATTACTAGACATAACCATGGGCTTTTATTGGCTGATTATATACCAAGCAGCACCAGGACCTTCATTACTTTTGTAAGCAAGGCATTGGACAATTAAATCTGCTCTAAAGAGAAACCCTTCCCCTGCTGTGACTCATTTATGCCTGTGAGGAAAATGAAACACAAGTACCATCCCATCTCAAATTATGGTCTGATGACACCTAAACACCAAGATAGATTTATTTGAAACTGCATGTGTCTGATAATTACAGTATTTGAGCATCTTTTATGTTTTTTTTTTAACTATCTTGTCCATCACAGTTCACTTTAATGCTGTAAGCTCTATATTTTTACACAGATTCACAGCATTTATAATTAAAAAAAAAAAAAAATCTTTTGTCTGTCTGTGTTGGCATTCATCGCAGCATTGCGATGGCCTTGAACTTGCCAATTCTTTTGCACCCCCTTCTTCTCATTAGTCCCGCCCACTCCCCCATGTACCCCACCCTACCCCACCCAGCTTCATGGGTAGGCGGTTTCCATGGTAACTGTCACCAAGCCTGCCTAGTAACAGCCATCGTCTCATGCTGCATAAAGGGTGAAGGGGGTCGGAGGAGAGAAGAGGTTCAGGATAACGTGTGTGAAATGGTTGTGGGATGAATCTTCATTAAAACCATTTCTAACCCTAGGATAAACTAATTTAACATAAAGCTGTGGTGTCCCCCAAATGGAAAAAGATTTCTGAGATGTCTGAGGCTGGCCCTCATTTTGAGACGGGAATGATTCGGAATCTCTTGGGGTTTCATGTCCTTTCACAAGAACATAAAAGTGTTTAGTGTCTCACATTTTATCTAGGATAAAATGAGCCATATTGTCTTGTATATATGCAAAATTATATGCTGATCAACTGATATAAAAATACTGATATGACTGATATGATATTTGTTAGATTTAAAGAACACATTTAATTGTTCTTCAAAAGATGATATGAACAAATGGTGATGGGGTGATATATATATGAAACTAATCATTGTTACTGTGAGGTAACTTGGGTTTATACTTTAACTGCTTTGTTCATTCTGTAGTTGGTCTTTCTGTATAATCAGTCATTTCCTATATTAATATATAATGGTGTTGCATTAGGACTGCCATCTCGTGGATAAAGTATGTATTTGAATGCATTGAATGCATTAATCCTTATTTCAAGTCCTTCCCATACAAAAGTCTATATTATCATTACTGACTGACTTTTTAGTCTTTGCTGTTAAAGACTTCATAATTCTATGTTTGTAATTGCTGTAGACAGACATAATGTAACTTGCTTTTTATTTGTATGTTCTGTATAAAAGGATAGATAATGGAGTTACTATGGAATATCCATATATCAGAATGTAAAACTGCTTTCCTGTTTGTTTTTATCAGGGAAAGAGTTGCATGAGAAGTCTGCCTTTTTAGAGTTAGAAATGGAATGTGGATATTTGACATTGTTTAATTCTTAAATCAAATTTAGTTCTGTTATTTATCGAAAAATGAATGTTTTCTCACCTCTAATAACCTCTGTACCCGAGAAAGAAATGCTTGCCATACTTCATACAGCACTTTTAAAGCTAAGATGAATAAGATATCTTCTCTTTAGAGGTAAATTCTTGGGGTAAAAACTGGATAATCCTACCGTGACATCATCCATGAATCATTTCCCAGCAGTCTATGTCTTACCAGACTACATAAAAAAAATTCCAGGGAACAATTGCAATTAATCTGCTGCAGTAGCTTCCAGTAAAAGATTGTTTGTAAGTGTCTAGTTCCTGTTCAGTCCTGCAAGAGCTGTGTGAATGCCAAATTCAGGTAGAAAGCTCTGTCAGTCAGTTACAGACATGTTTCTGCTACACACAACATGCCAGCTCGTTGGTCTGAGAACTTGATCTATATTAAAGAGAACAGAATACTTGATCTACAATAAAGCTACCACCTATAGAGGAACACAGATTTGTATTAAAACTGTTCAAAAGACCATGAGGTGATTGTGTGTGTGTGTGCAATGGAGAGAGAGACAGTGTGAGAGAAAGCATTTTATTTTTCCATTCAAATTGTACTAGCAATCTAATATTACAAGAACATTTTCACTGTGGTTTTAGATCCGTGTTTACATTTGGTAATTTGAATATATAATCCAGTGACATACAGTCCATCTCGATTTCTTTCTGTATATCCACCATTACTTATATGATGTAATCAGAAAGATATGCATATTCTTACACAGTATTCAAGGTGTTATGTAGATCTGATTTATACATGAAAAAAATACATATTAAATACTCTTATGTATGTTTGTTTACAAAGAAGGAACACTTTATACTTATGCTGTCAAATATTTATTCACATATAAAAACAGTGAACACACACACACAAACATAAATACACAAGGCAACACAGGTTTTTTTTTTTTTTTTTTTTACCACCATAATACACAGTACAGTGTTTTAGTTACACGTTATACACAACCCTGATCTGATCTGTGATGGCAGTTATAAGCGGTATAAACAGGAAAAAGGCAGAAAAAGGCATTTCTATGATATTGTGTATTCCAACAATTCATCATGACGAATCTTGATACGTTTTGTTTATTTATTGTATTTTTACTGATGCACTACGAAGTGACATTTAAGACGTGATATATACATATGCATTATTATTATTATTTGTATTATTATTATTGGTTTATTACTATTTTACCTTAAATAATGGCAACAAAATACTCCAGACTAATTTTTGGTCTTTCCTAATTTTTATCTCCATTCTCCAAAGCTTGGAGATTGAACAAAAAAATTAATAAAAAACATTTATGTTTTACATCAGATGTGAATGGAGTAATTTTCCTGTAAACACACCAGTACCATATTTCGTATGCATCTTTGAGTCCATAAATGACATGTAACAGCAGAGTTGACACTGAATAGGGGAATGTTGCGTTACATATGAATGATACACTTTGGTTTGTTGACGGAGGTGCCATAGGTAAAAGTCCGCTGGTAGAGGAATTAACACTATCTCCATCCATACTGTTTCTTCATCTTATACACCCCTACTTCATTTTATTCTCTATTCCTATCATGACAGTGCCCTGCAATTCAGTTTCAACTCTGTTCTGAACAAAAACTTTACGATTTATTGTTTATGGCTGGGTCTGGCTCAGAAAGACGATGCTCTTTGCATTCAGTCTTTTTTAAATAGCGGAGATCTTTAGTTCATTCTGGAGAGCTGCTCAGAGAAGAGCTTCTTGAGCTGGGCCACTTCCTCGCCAAGGGAGCTAAGCTGAGATTTGAGCATGCTGTTCTCAGCATAGTAATGTGCCTCGTTTTGGTTTCCATTTGGCTGAACATTGTTGCAAACGGCCATCGGGCCATGATGGTGAGGGAGCATTTTTCGAGATTCATCTCCTTCATGTTGTGACCAGAGCCGAGCCCCCTCACCCATGCCAAGTGGTAAATTATTTCTGGGGTTTTCACGTCCGCTTGTATGCTGCACAGGGCTGCGTCTTTCACTGAAATTCTCGCTATCACCGCTGCCTGGACACTTGAAACGCAATTTGTGTGGGAGACTCTTCATACCTTCCACTGAGTCCGCATTTCCAGAAGCTGTAAAGCTGTGCCCTGTAGAGACCTGTGCCACAAGAGGGTCAGGGGCAGGAGAGTGGTGATATTCAGAGCCCAGCTCATCAGATCTGCTTGGAGACAGTTTGCCCTGATCGCTCAGCCTGTCCTCAAAAAACACAGGACTTCCAACGCTGGAGCCTCCGGGAGTTGAGAAGCCTGAGTCCTCTGATATGCTGCCATTCTCCCTGATACCTTGTCCCACATGGAATACTGCCTGAGTGGAATTCGGATGGGTCACCACAGCGGTACTTGTGTGAAGTCCATCTTCACGGAGTAGGTAATAATTGGCCGGTTGAGAAACGCACTGAGCTGTGGGGGTTAGCGGAAGAATCGCATTTGATGGTTCTTTCACCAAACCAAATCGGTATTTGAGTGCTAGTAGTTCTGCTCTGAGCCTGGCATTTTCCTCGAGCAGCCCAAGGACACGGTTCTCTAACACCATATCATTGACACGACGCCTCTCTCGTGAGCGCTTGGCTGCTTCATTGTTCTTTTTGCGCTTGTCCCAGTACCCTTCATCCTTCTTCTCCTGGGGGATGAACTCACGCTTGCGTCTCAGTGTGCTTCCACTCGGGGCCACCTCTTTGCGTTTCAATGCTGATGAACGGCCTAACAACGAGCGAGCCAGCATACTGCTTGATGTTAGAATGGAGACAGCCTCCTCTGTGAAAGACATTGTGCTACTGTGGGTTGCCACATCTAATCCTAGCATTCCTGTGCTCACAGCCTCCATAGCTGGCATCACCCCCGCACTCTGTTCTCTCATTTCTTGAGATGCCTCTTCAAACATATTTGGAATAATATGAAAAAAAGTGTCAAGTCACACGTTTTCTTTTGAATTTGGGTCAGCTTCAGCTTTGATTGTATAACATTGCCACCTAGAGGCCAAACAGAGAAATACAAAAAAATAAATAAATAAAAGTACTTTAGTCGTTACGTAAGATCCATTACAACACAATGTTATGTAACTCAGAAGATGTTTCCAGTAAGGCTGAGTACATTTGTGCAACATGTCGTAATCGAGCCAAAAGACCTTTACTGTTTGCCTGCTACCTATTAAAGGCAAAGTCAGATTGTAACAAAGAATGTTAGAAATTTTAGGCTATCTAAAGTTTTGTTTGTAAAGAGTAGTCGATTTAGACAGTGCATTATTCAATCAAGAAGAGGTTCGATTTCTATGCTTCAGCTGCTAAACTAAATCGGAGTGTAGAGTTTAAGATTGTACGCTGAGCTGAGCGAAATGACGTCACACTATAATGCAGAAAAGTGACTTCTAGGAATTCTGCTGACCTTAACACAGTGTGTCCCAGGGACGGGGTTTACTGCACGCTCGGTCTTTTAGAAGTGCTATCAGAGAAAAAAAAATTACACTAACGATAGGAACCACTGAGAACCTAGACCTTTATGATATAAAAATAATATAGACAAAGTTTTCAGATATGGGGTATGCAAATTTGTTATTCTAAGCCAAGACGATTGATGACATGTACACAAAATAATTCATTGTCCAAATGCGGACATCTGTAAATTCCTATCCGGGGGTTCATTACATTCCTGTACTAAAAGACAACATTTGCATAATATCCATCAGCATATTCGTGGAATGAGTGCAATTAGGAGAAGTAGATTTACAGTACACACTCCAGATACGCTGCGCTTCAATAATACTATATATATATATATATATATATATATATATATATATATATATATATATAGCTTTATGCATTTTCATTTACATTCATATATCATTTGGGTCCTTCGTAAAACACCAGGTTATCTCCGCGATTGTATTCAAATTCAACAATGACAAAACAAAAACACGCTCAAGATTTTCTTTTGGCAATGAACCAAAACTTCCGATCTTTGGAAGTTCCTGAATAAAATCACAGTAAAATCAGTGTGCAGTCGTTTCATATGTGTCCTTACCTTTAAAACGATTTCATGAGTCCTGTCCAGGGAATAATCAGAGGTCAAAGCGAAAAGCGTGTAGGTGAAGAGAGTTTTTTTTCCTCCAGCGGATCCGAGGATTTAAGCTGTAAAATGTGTTTTCTGTTCCACGTGTAAACTGGGACAGATTGTCATCTGTCGTGCTGCTACCTGTCCTGGCTCGGTTGTGTTCTGTTTTAACGCCGCAGCTCCTATTTGTAGCTGTGCATGTGGAGTTCAGCCGAGGACGCTCTCTATCCTTGCCTGAACTAGCGGCTCTCCAAAGAGTCGGTTCTTTTGCGAAGTCAGGCAGAAGATTCGATTCTCAAGAGCAAACGGAACATTTCTTTCCTTACTTGTGTGTGTGTGTGTGTGTGTGTGTGTGTGTGTGTGTGTGTGTGTGTGTGTGTGTGTGTGTGTGTGTGTGTGTTTATTTAATTTCATTCATTTTGGCTAGAAGTTTGTATTATTCATTATACATGATGTAGCTCTTTAAAGCTTGAGTTCTCAGACAGATATATATATATATATATATATATATATATATATATATATATATATATATATATATATATATATATATTATTTTAATAAACCCAATATATAAAAAAGAAAATATCAGCTATATGGGGTGTATGTGAGACTATGTAGCAGAGGAATAAATGCAAGTCAAGAGCTTCAGTTAACAATCAAACATCAGAAGGAGGCAGTGGAGGGCCGTGCATTTGGTACCTGGGCCTTCAGCAGTGTTGGGGGTAACGCGTTACAAGTAACGTGCGTTACGTAATAATATTACTTTTCTGGAGTAACGCGTAAAGTAGCGCGTTACTTTATATATTTACACATTAACATCTGAGTTACTTTTTTAAAAAAGTAATGCGCGTTACTTTTCAGTTAAATTATTTTGCATAAAAAAATAAATACTGAATTAAAATGAACGTAGTCACGTAGAATCGCACACTCATACGTGCAAGCCGCGGGAACACAAGCTGGTCAGAGGCGGAGATGGCCAGTGTTGGGCAACGTTACTTTTAAAAGTAATGCATTACAATATTGAGTTACTCCCCAAAAAAGTAACTAATTACGTTACTTAGTTACTTTTTATGGAAAGTAACGCATTATATTACTTTTGCGTTACTTGTATCTCTTTCAAGCCTTACAGGTGTAACAGGTGTAATATAGATAATTGCCATAAAAAAAAAAGTAACTTGCAATACTTTTTTTAAAAAGTAACTCAGATATTAATGTGTAAATTTATAAAGTAATGCGCTACTTTACTCGTTACTCCAGAAAAGTAATATTATTATGTAACGCACATTACTTGTAACGTGTTACCCCCAACACTGGAATGTTGAATATATGCGACATTATGCAATGTCGCATATATGGAAATGGAGACAGAAATATAGAAAACTTTTGCCGACTTTCCACCACTGCAGATCTATTGACTGCTCAGAATAAAAGTTTTCCGTGGGAGACACATGTACGATGCCATCGCAGCGGAGAGAGAGAGCAAATTTACAGCTTATTTGCTCTTTGTGGAAAGATAAACTGCCACGGTCACTGATAATAGCGCAAACTTTGTAAAAGTGTTCAGAATGTTTCAAGCTGATGATGAAGCAGGTAATGATGTAGACGAGGACGAGGTCATATTTACGGAATTGCACGATGTTTTACGAGATGACAGCGAAAGGTATGTTCTCCCTCCACATCACCGGTGTGCAGCCCACTCCCTTAACCTTATATACACATACATATATAAATGTAAATAAAATACAACCTACTCACCAGAGATGCAGACTCATAATTTGCACTGCTCCTCAGAGGCTGTAAGCCAGTGGTACCACTCGTAGGCACAATTGGAAATGTGACTGGTTAAAGAAATAGACCCATTGCTAATATAGTTTAAGGTACCTCGGCTAGCACTACTGATTCTGAAGGCCCTGGGCAGATTATATTGACATTGCAGCACATAGAGGCTGAAATCTGATTGGACAAAAAATCTAACAGCCACATACACGTACCGGAAGCAGTGCAGTTAAAAGAAACACAAAAAAATTAAGAGAATAACGGTTGGGAATAAATTAATACATTTTTATGAAACAAATATTACAATTTCAGTAGTAAATGTAGGTCAGTGTTTAGGCCAGCAGAGAAGGCCTTGCTGGCCCTGACTGCCCACCAGTGGAAGGAGAAAATGTTATTTTCTGGCTTATGCCTCTATTCAGGTGGTTTTATTTTTCAACTTTTCAACTTTTACCATTTAATTATGTGATGGATGAGTCGTAATAAGCATTTTGATGCATGTTTTACTGTGTATGGTGATGCATGTGACAAATACATTTTGAATTTCAGACACAAGTGAGTCTCTGACTTTGGCTGTTCTGTGGGTGGTAAAGCCAAATGATAAAGACATGAAAGAAAAATAGGCAGATCCATACGAGCTTCAAGAAATGATACAGTAACTATAATGATACAGTATATAATCACACTTTGCAACACTGTTTAGTAAAAAAGCATCTTGGAATACACAAAACATTAAAACACCTTGAGGTGGATGGGCTACAACAGCAGAACACTTCTTTTTTGAGTTTTTTTTTTGCAAAAAACTGAGATTATCATGGGCACCGAATTACTAGACAGTGGAAATATTTTTTCAGACACTTCATGTGGCAGCAGAGCAATGCATACAGTCATGCAGGTACAGTTCAAGAGCTTTACTTAAAGTTTACATCAAACACAAAAATAAGGTTAATCTCTGTGACTGTGAGTGTGGCATGGTTGTTGGTGTCAGGCAACTATTCCTTAGAAACTGTTCATATCCTGGGATCTGCAACCGTCTTCAGAGATTTCAGTGAATGGTGTGAGTTCTGTGGGTGGTAATGTCTTGTTGATTTAAGCAGCTAGAAAAGATATAGTAAGTCATATAATCAATCTTGATGTCATATAATCAACTGCCATGAGTGGAAACACATCGCTGAACACACAAAACATCAAACCCTGAGACGACTGGGCTACAACAGCAGAAGACCACATTAGAGTTTATATTTATCAGCCAAGAACAGGAATCGAAAGCTTCAAAATTTCATAACCTTTTTACCCTAAAACTATGGGAAAATCAATGCAATTCAATGCAATGAAATTAATCTCCTTAGGAGAAATTTCTGACCAGCTGACAGTCTTGCTGACAGTGCACATTTGTACAAACAATTGTATGCAATTATAAAATAAAAAAAAAAGGCAAAATAACTTTGGTTCAAAAGTTAAAAATTTGTTACTAAACTAAAAAAGGGTGTACTATGTGAAGACATACTACTAGTCTAGCTGAATTATCTTCTGGAAACCCAGAGTTTGATTCATTCTAAATAATAAAAAAACAATGCCCATAAATTCAACAGTAAATGTAATAGAGCATACAGTAAATAGTACCTTAAAATTAAATCTGAACGTTTGAATCTGAATTTTTGCCCTCAACTGTTAATGACAGATAAGAATCAATGCACTAAACTCAGCAAATGCATCTTACTACAGTACATGCCAGCCATGTTTTGCACACTGCACCTTACATAATTATTGGCACCCTTCATCAAACTAAGAAAATAATTTAAAATAGTGGTTCAAAATGTAATTATATTTTTTTAACCCAAAACCTTATTTTCTCTGAAAGGAGGTTAAGACTTGGCCACAGATGGACCTACACAGAAACGATTTAAAATTAAACATTTATCAGTAAGTCAATCTCAGTCCAGAAAGTAACTCAATGTTTCTAATCTCTTCCAGGGCAGCTAGCAGAAAAATATGAATTTTCCGTTTTATGGGAGAAACTACTTAAAACAAAGCCCCCACACTATAACAAATTGTCAAAAATTGTGTTACTCTATACATATACACATACATAAAAAGTATTTAATATATATATATATATATATATATATATATATATATATATATATATATATATATATATATATACAGTGAGGAAAATAAGTATTTGAACACCCTGCTATTTTGCAAGTTCTCCCACTTAGAAATCATGGAGGGGTCTGAAATTGTCATCGTAGGTGAATGTCCACTGTGAGAGACATAATCTAAAAAAGAAAAATCCAGAAATCACAATATATGATTTTTAAACTATTTATTTGTATGTATGTTCATTATATATATATAATGGCTGTCAATCGTACCTAGGATAATTAATTAATGTACCTAGGTTAATGAATACTTTTTAGGTTTTTTTATACTCTAACATTACCAGGACAACAAACGGAACTCTTGCAATGTTTCCACACAGACAGTTTTAATTGCTGGATGTGTGCATCATGGGGGATTTTGGTGCTTGATTTGAGACTTGGCGCATCAGTAAAACAAATTATTTAATGATTAAATTTTTTTTTTTTATAGTTAATTTTTAAAAAATTATATCTGCCCAAAAAACTGATGTCATGAATAAATGTGTGTTGAAGGTTTTAATTTCAACTCTCTCTCTCTCTCTCTCTCTCTCTCTCTCTCTCTCTATATATATATATATATATATATATATATATATATATATATATATATATATTTAATGTATATTTTTAATAAAAACGGTGAATAATCGCACGTTAATAAAATTTTTTTGACATTAAAATATTTTTGCGTTAACGCGTTATTAATTATTTGTATGCTATTATTATATACGTTAATATATTATTATTCTGACATTATATATATATATATATATATATATATATATATATATATATATATATATATATATATATATATAAAAAGAGTGCAAAAATGTATTGTTATTTATTGACAGACTATAACTGTCATTGTATGCCATTAAAAGCGTTCTTAATTACTTTGTGACTAATATTATGAGTGCATTACTTTATTTCCTGAGGCCAATGGGTGTGCTTGAACATGGACTGGATACACGAGACCATGGTATTGGCTAACATTCGATTTAGTCATGGATATGGCTGTATTCATTTCATAACTTATTACACATCTGTCAAGTTTCCTAATCATTCCAGTACAAGCTGTTCCACATATCAAAATAGCTTATCTTACGTAATACTTGATTACACCCACAAATCCGTGATAAGATACATTGTGTATCTTATTCATGTATTTATAACAATGATGTGTAATATGCTCAATGTTAAATGTAAAGATTGAAAATCATTATAATAATTTAGATTCATATATTAGTCATAGTCATATATTCATGCTAATATAAACTATATGGGCAAAAGTTTGTAGACACTTTTGGGTGTTTTTTGAACATGTCATTCCAAGTTCACATTAGCTATTGTAATAACCTCCACTTTTCTGTGAACATGTTGCACTAGATTTTGGAGTTTGTATTTTGTGAGTTTGGAGAGATTGTGGAGATTTGTACTCATTCAGCCACAACTGTACTGATGTAGGTGATGTGATGAGCACTGGGGTGCAGTCAGAGTTCCAATTTATCCCAAAGTTGTTCATTAGGGTTGAGGTCAGAGCTCTATAGCAGGCCACCTAAGATCGTCCACCACAATCCATGCAAACCATGGAACTTGCTTTCTGCACAGGTTTGGGTCTCCTATTTTAAATGAAGGGAAACTGCATCCAAAGTCATCCTATACAATTGACTCCAAATTTCTAGCAACAATTTGAGGAAGAACCATATATGGATGGAAAAGTCAATACTTTCTCTTTATAATGTTAATAAAGTGTATTTATTGGTCCATATTTATTCTTTTGTAATTTTTATGACCTATGCAATAGAGGCCAAATCTTTACTGATGTCAGAGCAAGTTGTTTGTGTGTGTGTGTGTGTGTGTGTGTGTGTGTGTGTGTGTGTGTGTGTGTGTGTGTGCTAACTATGATAATCCTTACTCACCACACTCTCTTAACATGCTTAGACACTTAAGCTCGGTGGACAAATTAACAAGTGATTTATTATTTTTGTAAAGCTGCTTTGGGGCACTGTTAAAGCACTGTACAACTATACATTAAAATAAATACAAAAAATAAAACTCAAATATTAACTCAATTATGTATTAACAGTTTATGTGTAATTAAGTAAATTAAGAAGGAATGTGGCACCAAAAGGTTTGCTTCATCTATTAAATTACAGATTTAAAAGCCACTGATGCTTTAAACATTTTCTTTTCAAGAACATTAAAAATTATCTAACCAACACATTTAACCATTAATATGTTGTTTTCTTACCCTGTGTCACACATTCTGCTGTGCCTGTGAATGTTTTCCTAGCCTTCTGCTCTGGTAAAGCAGTTAGAATAGCAGTGCGTCCCTATCTGCCCTCTAGAAAGGGTTTACCAGTTCATGTGGGAAAACAGATAATCCTTATAAGCCTCGCCACTCTCTTTCACCATCCCTAAGGTTCCAAAACCCTTTACAGTATTACTTTATTCATTGTGTTTTGCCTTTCCACATACATCAATATATACATCTGTTGTCAATAGGCCTACAGGCACTCATGCTTTCCCACTCATCTCTTTTTTTACCTGTCGCTTTAACTCTCTCTCTCTCTCTCTCTCTCTCTATCTCTCTCTCTCTCTCTCTCTCTCTCTGTCTCTCTCTTTCTGTGCACCGTCTGTAAACAAAATGTGATCATGATGTAATAAAATAAACAAAATGCAAATTTTTGACCTGAAGTGGAAGAGGTAATAATTTGTGTAGTGTCAAATGAAATGAGAGTTAGATCACAGTTAAAGCAGAACAACATGTAGTAAACCTTTTTTTTCTATTGAAACTCATTTTAATGAATGAAGAACTTGTTTTTTGTAATAGCTATCTCAATCAATTTATATAAACCCCTTTTGTGGATATATGCATTTATGGAGTTTTTTTTTAGGTTAAAAGATTGCAAAAACATTATTCTTATTCTTTATTATAAAATATGCTCAGTGTCTTTGAGCGGTCATATGTTAGAGGATGTGCACAGATGTGCTGGGTGGGATCTGCCATTATATTGTATGTTTATATCTATAGGCTTTGAAGTGATATTATATCTGGATATAAATAGTGTATGACTCACATAGTGAAATCTAGAGTCCAGCCTGCATAACAAGACCCACAGATCTCTTAGACACACACACACACACACACACACACACACACACACACACACACACACACACACACACCAGCTCACTATGAACATTAATTATCATTCCTTTAACCATGGCAATCATATCGAATAGTGTTGACTTACACTGACAATTAAGAAAAGAAAAAAAAAAGTCTTTGCAGCTGTTAGGAACATAAGACCTAGGACACCTCTTCCTTCCTCATCTTTCTATTCCTGGATCTGAAAGTACGTCAACATGTTGCTAAGGCAACCGCTGCCAGTTGCTAGGAACTGGTTGCATGGAGCATTATGAAATAATCATAAAGCACTCAAAAGGGACATCAACAATAATCATTTCTGGTTCTGAGCAGAGAAGTTCTAAAAAAGATTGAAACTACTCTGTATCATTTAAAAAAAAATAAGAAAGAATGAAATACAAGCAAGCAAAAGGTTTGTTTGTTCTCATAAACAACATTTTTTGCTAAAAGCTTTGACATGCATACCTGAGAGTTCTCTTTAGTTAAGTGTAGGTAAAATACATTATTGTGTAAGTTGGAGATGATGTGGAACAGACTGTTCCTACATGAACATGAATTTTTTTCACGATGAATTTTGCTGTTTAAGGTAATTAACACTTCACACTCACCAGATGTGCACTGCAGAACATTGTTTAGCTCACGGATTTCGCATTTTCATTGGTTAACATCTGTCTGGATTGAGTTAGATGAATCATTTATCTTTCTAAAATACAGTTTTATTTTAGTTTTAATAACAAAGCACAGCAAGCAAGACCCAGTTTGACTTTGCATTACGCAAAATGAGGTACAATCTGACTACAGTCATTACTCTCTGTTTGTCCTCACATGGTTTGTCCTCACACGTTGCGTATGCCGGACATGTTTTTATATCATAGTGGAGATTAAATGTTCTGACTTGAAAAGAAATACTGTATCTGATAGTTCTGACCTTGTTGGGACATTTGACTGGTCCTTAGTAAAACTGCTTTAAAAATTTTCCTCAATAAATTTACTAAAAGGACAGCTAGGATGTATCCATATAGTTGCTGAGGTTATAGTTACATTTATATTTTGGTGGATATTCAGGCAAAGTATTAATTATTTTGTCAACAGACGCTCCTCACAATGACAGAGAGACAAATGCCTGTTTGTGTGAACGAAAAATGGTGAAACAGAGACAGTGTGCATGCCTAGGGTTACATAACCTAAGCTGTGTAGCTTGTGTAATGCGTTCATAATCTTTGGGACGGGACGGATATAGATGACCTACTTCTCCAGTCTGTATGTGTTTGGGGTTTAGTGTCAGAACATGTCACATCTCTAAATGGTGCTTGGAAGCAGACGGTGTGTTTTACCAGAGAATTTATAGCCACACTTGGAATAAAAAAAATACTCTAGTTTAATAAGAATTCAATCAGAAGAAAAGTTGGGATAAGGTGGGATAGAAAAGGACAGATTTTATGATTTCTTAGTGATTTGTGACATTTCAATACAACACATGCGGCTAACAGCTCCCAATCTTGAGATCATTGAGATTAAAAATGATTAAAGAACTCTTATAAACACCGTGTTTCATAATCTGGTATGCAAAATGAGCATTGCTATTTTTGGCTGAAGCGTTCTAAAAAGCAGAGCATAATATCTTCATTCCTGAAAAACATCAAACTTAACAGTCATTTCTAACCTTGAAAAGCAACCAAAGGCCAAATACTTTAAAATCGCTAGAACCTTTTGCCAGATGGACTCTGTTTATATTGAATTACCTAAATGGGGAAGTCAATTTGATTATAGGCTTGCATTACTGTACCTCACACAGCGTAATAGTTTACATCCTCTAAGCCAGGCTCTTTTGAACTGACCTCAATAAGTGAGGAAGGTGAATAAAGCAGCAGAGTATTTTGACTAATGAAATCAAGGATAGGAATAATGTTAAACAAAGTAAACAGATTTTCTACAAAAAAAAAAATGCACCTATTTTAATTGTATTTAAAATGCATTTTGGAAAATGAATTCAAATGTTCAAAAATGAATAAATATGAAATAAATAAAATGTATAATGAAAATGTTAAAGTGGACAATTACAGAGCAGACAGAATTAAATAGATTCTCTCTGCTCTGTAATTGTCCACTTTAACATTTTCATTATACATTTTATTTATTTCATATTTATTCATTTTATAAAACACCTGAATGTTAGCTATACTATAATGTTGAACAGCATTTCTTTTATCTCAATTATTTTATTATTTGACACAAATTATGTGTATTTCAACATTTTAAACTATACATTGATAATACTACTACATTTGAATTAATAAATGTACAGTACATCCCTAATATCCTCGAAGTGCACTAGCAATGAGGCTGAAAAATATGACGTAAATTCATTTTGTTTTGTATCTATGTACATTGTTGATTACAATATGTACAACACAGTTCACTTACATATGCCTAATATAGTTCCCTGTTACCATGGTTACATGCATCTAATATTAATATATAAAACTGTTGCACTGGAAAACATCAGTAAAATGTACTAATCATTAGTGTGGTTGTAAGTACATGATGATTATTGTACTAATCTTTTTTTTTTCTTTCACAAGGGTAGACAGATAGACATGCAGGATGCAGGCCTCTAATACTTCTGTTATTCTATTTAGCAGATTAAACATACTTAGCCTGACTGTAACATGAGTTCGTGTCCCTCCCTGTTTGGCTGTTGTTCCCATAGTTCTCAGAAACAGCATAGAGCAGTCTGTTCTTTCCCCTAAGTGCTTTAATTTGCTGATTTCTATCTCAATCTATCATTTCTTTTCAGCAGTGCACCGAACACACTGGAGAGAAAGATTTCTTTTTAGATTTTTTCCCCCCTTAAATGTTCACTCAATTATAATCTAATATTGCCAAAAAAAAGAGGATACACATGATCAAGGTTAAGGGTTCCAGGTTTTTTTGGAATGCACCCATTTATGTCATGATACTAAAGGAATAATAGTGTATTCTATGCTGCACACTAACAGAATATTTCTAAAGAATATATTTTTGTTTGCCATTTAAAGCTTCGGTTATAGTCATAACCCTGTTCTTTCTGTGGCCTGTGCCAGAGAGCTGTTTGAAGTGGTGTTTATGACAACAGCTGAGTAAAATGAGGGTATCTTTGCATCCATTGTCTGGCAAAATCCTGTGCCAGAGGAAATCCAGAACTAACTGGCATATCTCACACTGAGAACAAAACCAGCCTTTCACAAATGCCGGAACATGCTGTACCCGTCTCTCACAGTCTAGATAAGAGCCAATAGAGTTGCATATGTTGGCATGTAAAAGTGTTGGCTCTTGGGAGAAAAGAAATGCAAAGTTAAATAAATTAATTGCGAAATTAAACATCTCCTTCTGTCTGTATATACCACTGTGTATTTACATTTCATGATTGTATGGTTCACTAATGTATTTTCCATTAACAAAATATGCCATGTACATTTCTATCTCGGTGCATGCAGAAAGGAGAGTGAAGCTGTCCCTGAACAGAAGCTTACAGAATTTAATTCAAAGGGACTCTTCAGCCTGATTTAGCCATTCAAGATGCTGGAGCTTTCAAGCCAAGTCACACTCTGATCAGCCAGTAGTCCCAGAATGCTCCCTGCTCTCAGAGACTTACCTTACCTCACATTACCCAGCCTGTTTTGCTCTGCTCCTTCGACACTCTGCAGGAGAAGTAATGAGGTAGAATACAGATCTTTACAGCCATTAATATCTGTGAGCGATGAGGTAGCAGTGTGACCTACTGACTGAGGAATGGAGAAGGAGTGTGCTGGTAACAATTTTTAAGAATAAGGGGGGAATAAAGTTGATCAGTCAATCCAGAAAGAGTCTGGAATACACTTGGTTAAGAATGAGATGTGATAGGATACAAGACAATTTAGCTCTGAGCAAACACTTGGGTTTGACCTTCTGAGAGATGGAACGATTTCTCAAAAAGGTAATTGGGAATTGTTTTGTTGAACTGTGTTAATCATGTGTGCTGTAGGAGGTGAAGGTATAATAAGGCCACTGCCCTGAGATCAGGTGAGGACTGTTTACGTGGTTATTTGGCTTAATGTTTGTTAACACGCTGAGATCTATTGGACAGGTGCTCTTGAATAACCTTAGTGCACAGGGTCATGCACAGTAGCCATCAACAAAAGGATGATATTTTGTAACTATTGATTGCATGCAAAGTATAGCTTTAGCAATCACCGGCTTTGACCTGAGTTGCTAAGCAGGTGTAAGGATGATATACATGGTGCAAAAAGATAGTGTTTGTACCTGCCCTGGTAGTATAGCACATGTTGTGCTGTATATGCAAAGCAGTTGGTTCTCAGTTTACCTTTCACCCAGTGGCCCAGGGGAAACCCACTATATGAGGGCCAAGTAGGACAATGATTGCTCATCTCATTACTCGTCCTACATTCCCATACATGGGAGAATGGCTTGGGAACACTTTGCCACTTGGAAGCAGTGTTGGGCAATGTTACTTTTAAAAGTAATGCATTAAAATATTGAGTTACTCCCCAAAAAAGTAACTAATTACGTTACTTTTTATGGAAAGTAATGCGTTATATTACTTTTGCGTTACTTTTGCGTTACTTGTATCTCTTTCACGCCTTACAGGTGTAACAGGTGTAATATAGATAATTGCCATTAAGAAATGAGTTATATTAGAGCAAAAGACATGTCTTTAACATTTAAAATGCTAAATAACTTCTTAGAGAACAATAAGATGATCGACTAATTTTGACCACAAGGCTGAACACTTTCCAGTCGCACTTCTGTACACTGCTTTGCAATCTGCTTCGCCGTCAGGAATGTAATTATCGTTCGTGTATATAAGGTTAAGGGAGTGGGCTGCACACCGGTGATGTGGAGGGAGAACATACCTTTCGCTGTCATCTCGTAAAACATCATGCAATTCCGTAAATATGACCTCATCCTCGTCTACATCATTCTCTGCTTCATCATCAGCTTGAAACATTCTGAACGCTTTTACAAAGTTCGCGCTATTAACAGTGACCGTGGCAGTTTATCTTTCCACAAAGAGCAAATGAGCTGTGAATTTGCTCTCTATCTCCGCTGCGATGGCATCGTACATGTGTCTCCCACGGAAAACTTTTATTCTGGGCAGTCCATAGATCTGCAGTGGTGGAAATTCGGCAAAAGTTTTCTATATTTCTGTCTCCATTTCCATATATGCAACATTGTGTATTGTTGCATATATTCAACATTATACACACATACACACACACACATCTGTAGTGCTGTGCTTTGCATGCAGATGTTTTTTTTTTTTTAAGTGGTAATTTTTTGCAGTTGACAAGAGCTTTTCACCAACACATAATCTACACTTAACCATTATTCCTTTCTCCTTTTCCTCGACTATTTCAAAATAATAAGAATACTTCCATCACAGTAATGTAATGCTCTGGTTTGCCATCTCCGCTTCTGACCAGCTTCTGTTCCCGCTGCTCGCACGTATGACTGCGCGATTCTACGTGACTACGTTCATTTTAATTCAGTATTAATTTTTTTATGCAAAATAATTTTACTGGAAAGTAACTCGCATTACTTTTTTTTAAAAGTAACTCAGATATTAATGTGTAAATTTATAAAGTAACGCGCTACTTTACTCGTTACTCCAGAAAAGTTATATTATTACGTAACGCACGTTACTTGTAACGCGTTACCCCCAACACTGCTTGGAAGCATTTACAAATATTCCTCATTTGCAAGCTTATGATTGCAGTTAATAACTTATTATAACAGTATTATTCCAACTTTTAGTGACTATTATTTGTGACTTCTTTGTGAATATTAGTAATGTTCTCTTTTTTTTTCATAACATTCACATATAATCTAATAATACGTAGGTCATGTTTTGTCATTAATATGTACATAAAGTAATATTCCAGTCAGATGTTCTATTGCTAATAAGGCCACAAAATATTTTAACCAGTGGAAATTACCATTCCTTATAAAATTTTGTATTTTGGTTTGTATTGTTTTTAAAAGGAGATTATTTGTGACTATGAGCAAAGGCAGTGCAAGACATTTTTACTATCAATGAGCAATATGCATTTTAATATGATTACATAATTACCTAATTACTTCATTTTAATGCTGTTAAATGTATACCAAATGTTTGCATGTACAGTATTTAATATTATATAGACAATTTCAAATAAACAACACTTGACCTAATATTTAGTCAGGAAAAAAAAGGAAGCCATTGCAAATACCGTACTTGTCACGCAACATGAGGGTAAAGCGAATGCAAGTGCTGATAATATTTAAAGGGTGCAAAATTACAAACAAAATTCATGAAAACAAAGTGGAAAAAAAAAAAATCATCAATATCAATGTCAAGTCAATGTCAACAAACACGGAAGTCCAACATGAGGCAATGAGTGCTATGAGCAGTGAAGCTATATACACAGGTGCTTATCAAGGTGATAAGGAACAGATGTGAGTGATCAGGGACGGTGCAGTGGCTTTTGGGTAATGTAGTCCCTACACATAATGCTGACAGTATATCTCACCTGGTCAGAAGGATTGCTGTTCTAAACACATTTTTTTATTTTTTTATTAAGCTGTATCCTACTCATTAAATGTCTCATTACTTGAAGATTGAGTTTGACTGTTCCTTTAGAAAAGCACATCTTGATTAAAGTATTTGTTATGCTTCAAGATTTTAACAGATGCCAATCTGTCATTACAAGGAAAAGAAAATATTTATTTTGATTCATCGAGAATTTGAGCAATATTTTTAAGAGTAGTCACTAGGCAATTAGGAAAAGTCCTTGGTATGAATCTATTTAAGGCATTTTGCATTTTGAAGTAATTGCTTCATAAGTGTATCAAACATGCTGTATATCCACATTGCTCTTCATTCAGAGCTATTAAACTCATGGGCTTATAGATGTCCTCATGATGGTCATTACATAATTCCCTCATAATAGGGGGGTTAAGAGTGGGGGAGGACTCCTAATGCGTTTCTAGGGCCTGACGACGGAAGGCTGCTAATTTTAAACTATGAGATATGCGTAAGAGAATGGGCCAATCAAACATGATAATAATCTCTCTCTCTCCAGATGTGGTATGTATGACTCAACCACAGTACTTGAAAAGATTACATAAGATGGTGCTTTTTTATTGTGTTGTTGAGAAAGTCACACATTCTTAGTGATTTTCTCTGAATATCAACATGTTCAGAGAAAAATGTTTCCTTGAACATGATGATTTACTGTTTCTCTGGGAAAAATGCCAAGGATTACTAACAGTGTCGGTTTTGTAACGCATGTGTTTGGAAAATATGAACTTAGCTTTGTGATGTGATTTACATGGCTTGGCACATTGATATTATGCTGGATTCTAAACATTTCCTAGTTAATTCAAAATAAGGTTTTGGGGTATTTAGAAATCTGAATTTGAATGATTTGAAAAACATTAATAACATTAGACATCATAAGATCTTGTAATTTCATTGTCAGAAAAGGTTAAGAGCTATGATGTGCAGTAACGTAGTGACATATGCCATATGGAAAAAATGTTTGTGGACACCTGACCATAGAATTTGTATATACTTTTTAAACATCTCATTCCAGATTTAGGTCCCATTTGCTGTTATCTGCACTCTGAAGATAGGTAGATAGATTTTGAAGTGCACTTGTTGAGATTTGTGTTCATTCAGCCACAAGAGCGTTAGTAAAGTCAGGTGTAGAGTAAGGAGTCCTAGAGTGCGGTCAGCATTTCAATTCATCCCGAAGATATTCTATAACTTTTAGGTCAGATCTCTATTGCAGGCCATTAAAGATCTTCCATTCCAAACATGTAAACCATATCTTTAAGGAGAGGACTTTGTGCACAGTGGCACTGTCATGCTAGAACAGGTTTAGGCGTCCTAGTTTAATGAAGCTTATGCTTTATGCTAGCACATCCAAAGACATCCTATATAATTGTGAGCCTTTAACCGTGTGGTAAAAGTTTGGGGAAGAGCCACATATGGCTGTAAAAGCCAGGTGTCTCAATACTTTTGTCCTTATAGTGCAGTTTAGCACAACTGATTTCTCAAAATCAGATGTGGCTTTAACAGTAATTCTGTGTAAATGATGTTAATATTAATGTGCTTTATCTATCTTATCTGTCATTTTTTAACTAGATTGTATAACAAGATTCTGGAAGGTGAGAGGATGCCTGAGGAATGGAGAAGGAGTGTGCCGGTAACAATTTTTAAGAATAAGGGAGATGTGCAGACCTGCATATGGGGGAATAAAGTTGATCAGTCGAAGCAGGAAGTTATGGGAAAGAGTAGTGGAAGCCAGGCTGAGAGTAGAGGTGACCTTTTGTGAGCAACAGTGTGGTTTCATGCCGAGGAAGAGCACCACGGACATAATATTTGCTTTGAGAATGTTGACAGAGAAGTATAGAGAAGGTCAGAAGGAGTTGCCTTGTGTGTTTGTGGATTTAGAGAAAGTGTATGACAGAGGAGAGTAGGGAGCAGGTTTAAAAGAGCCTGAAGAGGTTAAGGTATGCGCTGGAGTGGTGCGGTTGCAGGGAGAAGAGGTGGAGAAGGTGGAGAAGTTTTAAGTACCTAGGGGGGGGGTCAACAGTGCAAAGTAATGGATAGTGTGTTAGAGAAGTGAAGAAAAGAGTGCAGGCAGGGTGGAGTGGGTGGAGAAGAGTGGCAGGAGTGATTGGTGATAGAAGAGTATCTGCAAGAGTGAAAGGGAAAGTTTATAGGACTGTGGTGAGACCTGCGATGTTGTATGGTTTAGAGACAGTGGCATTGAGTAAAAGACAGGAGGTGGAGCTGGAGGCAGCAGAACTGAAGTTGTTGAGGTTTTCGTTGGGAGTGATGAGGATGGACAAGATTAGAAATGAGTTTATTAGAGGGACAGCGCATGTAGGACATTTTGGTGACAAGGTGAGGGAGGCGAGATTGAGATGGTTTGGACATGTGCAGAGGAGGGACATGAATTATATTGGTAGGAAAATGCTGAGGATGGAGCCACCAGTAAGGAGGAAAAGAGGAAGGCCAAGGAGGAGGTTTATGGAAGACATGCAGGTAGTTGGTGTGAAAGAGGCAGATGTAGAGGACAGGGGGGTATGGAGACGGATGATCCGCTGTGGCGACCCCTAACAGAAGCAGCTGAAAGAAGAAGAAGATAAAGAAGTAGAAAAATAACTTTATTTGTCATTTTAATATTAACAGCTCATACCAGTGATTTGTATTTTGGCCGATGAATATTTAAAATAATTTAAGGCTACAAATAAAGTGACAATTAACTGTGTAATTAATGTTTTTTTACACGTTACAGTTTCTCAGTCACGACATGCTGTTTCCTGTGAAGGATTTTCATTTATGTTTTTTATGTGAACTTTAGAAGGTAAGCTAAAGTAGCAAAGCACATCACAATTGTTATTTTCTATTAAACAGTAATAGCTTGCCATTTAAAGGCCAAGAAGAATAAAATAGAACCCTATCCTTGCCCTGAATTTACATTTAAACTTTTTTCCCACACAAATCAATAAATACAACTCTAGAAACAAGATACCAAACCTCCATAACACCATTGTAAAATATTTACTGTAAAATGTAGAGTAAATAAAAGAACAGCAGAGTTAGTTTGTCAGCAAATAATAGTAATGTACCATAAAACATTTACATAAAATTATTTAGTGTTACTGTATGTGTATTTCTATATAGTCACTTTTTAATAAATTGCTGTAGATTTTGCTAGTAAAATACTTGAAATTTCAATTATAGCATCTGATTATATAAAAAACAGTACTTTGCATATAAGGCCAATGTTGGAATCAAGAGAAGTTGTAGAGTCTTGGACTCAACCATAACAGCTTGGAGGTCCAGGGTCTTTAACACATAGACTTTTGAGCTTAAGTCATATCTTTTACACTGAGGTACGAGAACATTTAAAGTTAGTGATTTTTGTTGAAAACTTTTTCTATGCATTTTGTTGTCTAGTATGTACTGTAAATCATTGCACTGTTCTAACTTCCAAATCCTGTACTGTACAATCCAGTAAAATATTAATGTGGTATTAAAATAAATCCTACAAACATACAGCATTACAGAAATGCTATTAAAGTAATGCTATACAGTAATACAAGCTAATTACAGTAATGCTATCATTTTTAGATATCAACTGAACACAAATAGAGATTTATTTTTGCATCTTGATTTTAAATGTAATGGTTAATGTTGTGCTGCTGTGTGCTTCATCAGGACTTTCAGTCAGAGGGAATGTTGTGATGTTGCTGCTGATAGCATTGAACTTTGCCCTAGAAATGTTTCCTACCCACCCCAAAAGGATGGATTACACATTTAGAATGATTAGCAGACATAAACTGTCACTATGTTTTGCACAGTATAGACTTATGACTTGTGTGGTTTCCTATTTGGGAGTCAGCTGTGTTTTTTTCTCCACACAGCTTACTCATTTGCTTCTGTTCCTGGCACAATAATATAATATTTAGTTGATTTACTCGTCGTTGCTAGGATTCCACTTTTTATTTATTTATTTTTTTAAGTGAAAGGCCATCTAACACATCTAGTAGTTACAATGTCGCTTGAATTTGATGCAATGAGACAACAGCTCACCCTAATGGAAGACTTTTGCAATTGCACCCTTTTGGGACGCCTTTATTTCTTAATTAATACTGCGTATTTAAAGTTTTATTTTTGTTCTATCTCCAACAAAGGAAAACAAGGTGCCATTTTTGCTAACATTTTGCAATGTCTGCGTGGAAATGCTGATTTAATTTTGATATAACCCACTTTATATTGAACATATGCAATTTGCTTTGTTACAAGCATCCGACGTTTCTTATTATTGAAGGTGATGTCAATTTAAACATGCATCACTGCTGATAATGTGATTCAGCCCAGATTTTGGAAACTTGAAAAAGATGTAGGTTTAATGTAAATTTCTAGGACAGAAATAATCCTTAATCAATATCTGTGTTTTACTGCTATTGTACTGTAAACTGCTTAAAATGGCAAATGACTAGTTAGAAAAGTTTTTTATCATGAATTGATGAAATAATAATATGCATGCTAATTTTTCTAATAAGTTCTACTTTATTATGTTCTGGACCATCATGAGTTTTTTTAACAGGGTGAATTGATCTCCTATGTGTTTGTTATATTTCCAAAACAAACATTACTTGAATTTATCCCCCTCAAGATCTCATGTGTACAGCCTACAAAATGCCACTACAAAAGCTTATCTTGTTTCCCATTCATTGTCATGGGTGAAATATATTTAAAATTACAAAATGTTCATCAAGAACTAACACTGTGACAGAGGACACTGGAGGAACCAGAGTGTGGAGATTCACCCTTTTTCCCCAAAAAAAATTCTTAACTGAGCTGTTTGAACTTTACCATTTTATCAAAGGCAAAACTGCATTGGATTTAATTCAAGGTCCTTTAATAGTCACATGTGCCCTTCCAGTTAACCCCCTAATAATGACAATTGACTAGTCATATGCTTCTAAAGGTCACTGTAATGAGCTGAGATTTAATATTTCTAGCCTACATTTACAGCATTTGGAAGATGCCCTGATCCAGAGCAACTTATACTTATATCATTTACCCAGTTAAAGGCGAATGGCCATGCTGAAGGCCCCAGCAATAGCAGCAGAGTAGTGCTGAGATTTGAACTCACAAAATGTCAATCAGTAGTCCAATGTCTTGAATGGATTTTTAATAAATAAACCAAACTATTTTATTTCCTTTGGTGAAAAGAGTTTAGCAAGTACAGACAATTTTAAACAGCTAAAAAACAACCCAGGTGATTTACAATTGAACACTATAAGAATCTGACATAATTAACTACAATAAACACTATAATGATTCATTTTTAAAGTTTGACGTTTGTGAAAAAATATAATCAAGGCAACGTTTCACATATTCTCTATTTCTAGCTCACATCACAGTTCATAATGTTATATATGTATAATACTAATACATAACACACGTTTTTAAAACTAGGCGTAGATGTGGTTTGTCATACTCCACTTTATCCTAACAGATTAGAATTTTTTTTATAACACAGCTTTAAAAATTAAAATGACAGGATATGACACAAAACAAATTAATGTCATACATTCATCTTCAGTAACTGGCAGGGTGACGTTGGATATGCAGTCGATTACAGGAACGACGAGCATGAGGCAGAATAAACCTGTCTTTCTCCTTCATAAAACATTTTTCAATACAAAAGTCTGTCCAGCAGGGGGCACCAACGATAACTACTAAAGCAGAAGGTTTGAATCATCACCCAGTTCAGTTTTGATAATATTTTTGCAGATTGGCTGGTGGGGCGTGAGTAAGATATATATCAGATCGTGCTGTATGTAAATTTGGATTGTGGATCTTAAAATGCATAATGCACAATAAATAACTGCCATATCTAGACATTTTTTCCCAGAAGTTTCTTGTGACCCGGTAGCAATTTTTCAGCAGATTTCCTGGTGAGAACCTGGTGGTTGGGGACCTCTGTGTTAAGGCGACATTTGGCACACATATCTTGGCTAGTTTTCCTCTCAAACCTTTAATCCTATAGATGCAAATGGAAGAAAACTATACTTATATAATATATACAGCATGAACAAGAGGATCTAAGACAGAATGTCTATCAAAAGAAAGAACGAAAGAATAAACCTGAGCTGTCTGTTTAAATGCTTGCTTACATGACAGAGCAACATTGGCAAGTTTCCTTTTTTGGGGAGGTGACTGTTTCTGCTCTATTTGGGGTTACACTGGAAGGCATAAGTACTTGTATTTCTGATTCTTGCTCAGTGCTTTGTGCAACCATTCCCTTTTTCAACAAGGATGATGATTTCTCTCTTTTTCTATCTAATGAGACATACTGAATTACTTCACTTTCAGGTCGTGGTACGTCCTTACATTCCACATTTACAATTCTGCTTGCAGATACACTTTGGTCTCCTTTGTATTCTGTATTAACTCCAAGAATTCTCTGAGTGTGTGCTGCATGTGCTGGAAGATCCAGTTCACATTCTACTGAATATACTGGCTCTTTGGAAATTATACCTGACACATTACTCAGCTCCTGCAAAGGTGCAGATGTGCCTGCATGAGTCTGTATTTCACCCTCAGGAGGTCTTTCCTCTCTGCTTCTTACTGACACCTTCTCAGCCACAACGAGGTTTAGCACCTCAGATGCACCAATCTCTATGCCTTCTTCTTTATCAGAGATAAAGACCTGCTCCACCTTCAGAACTGTGCCATCATCTTTATGACCAACAGCAGAGTCTGTCGGAGCTTCTGTTGAGTCAGATGTCAGCACAAGGTCCAGCTCTTTTTCTGGACTACAATTCACCAACTCCCATTCTTCTTCCTCTACTTCAGTATTGTCCTCTGCTATAAATAGCTCAGTGTTTCTATCGGCTAAAGAAAAATGGACCTCGTCTGGTGTTTGCAGTAAAACATGGTGGGGTTGATCAATATGCTCTAATTGATTGAGATTTAGCTCTTCTGTTTCTGCCTTTCTTTCTTCCTCTGTATCCTCCTGTGATGCTTTCGGAAGCAGGCTTTGCTCCACTTCAGTCTCCAACACCTCAAGCACTGCAATGATAGAGTATACCAGTGACAATAGTAAAATACACAGTACAAATATATTTTTTGAGTCACAAGCATGTTTTCTTTATTATTAAAGAAATATTAATAATTATATATAATTTCCAATAATAATAAAGCCACCTGGAGACTACTTGCTGGCGGTGTGATCAAGGACTGTTTAAAATGTCAAATTCATCATCATTAAAAAAAATTAAAAAAAATTCAGCCTGGTGTGTCTAAGGTTAGACTACATGCTAAATAAAATATCATTTGATTTTGAAATGATTTATCAATATATTATGTAAAATATTTATCAATTATTATTAACATTATGCTCTTCCACTAAATATGTTACTAAATGTCCTCTGATGGTTCATTAATATTCTGGCTATTCTCACAAATATATTTTAAATAGTATTTTCCCCAAAATGTGTAACAACATCAAAAAACAACACTGTTTGGCAATGTTTTACATAAACAGTCAGAATAAGGGTATCATGTGTTGTTGCTATCCTGGTCTCAAAGATTAGTGGCAACACACAAACACACACACACACACACACACACACCAACCGGAGGCCTTTTTCAGATCAGGATCCATGAGGGCAAGGCTGATCCTGTTTGAGCCTTAGTGTAAACTGAATTGAATGTAAAAAGCTAGACATCTTTGCTGACTATTTACTAGCAATTTATCAACAAGGTCTTGAAATATGCTTATCTATATTATTTGTGACCATCACCATGAATATCATTAATATCACAGAATTTGTCTGATTTGATTGTCCTAATGAATGCGTTAAATGTATTCAGGTCATGTATTGCAAAAAAGAAAACTCAGTAAACTAAAATATATCCATGTGTGATGTAAATAAAACAACAGCAACAAAAAAAAGAGAAATATAAAATATGTAAATTGTATATTACTGACCGTTTATCTCCTCCTCTCCCAGGTTTGCCTACAGAGAAACATTATATCAATCAATAATATTAATCAATGTATTAATATGCCTGTCCTACTCTTATCAATTTCTTGAGCATTTAACACTGTGCATGAATTATCTTTCACTCACTCACACACACACACACACACACACACACACACACACACACACACACACACACACACACACACATTTGGGCCATAAGGCTCAGTGAGAAGTGATAATAATTTGACAATTGCTCCAAATCCAAACTTACATGTGTGTGCTTGATGTTGATGCAACATGTCAATTCATAAAGTAATATGATATAATGATGCTGAACTACATTTTTTTCTTTGCACTATAACAGCACAGCAATACACTATGTAGGTAGTAGTTCCCTTTATGTGCTGAAGAAATGCATGTGAATTATTGCACTCAGATTCATACCACAGACATTAAACACCAAAATAACTGGTGCAATGGTGTGTAACCTCGCAAGGCACATTTGGCTGCACAGAACTGAATGTAATGTTTAGGCAGATACTTTGGGATTTTCCACCTACCTGTGCAGGCTGCTCTGTGTCATCTGCAGAATGGCTTGAAGGCTCATTCTCCCCAATCTGTGTAGATTCTTCCTTCATGCTCTCAGTTATTTCCATTTCTTTCTCCATCAGAATCTCTGAGCTTTTTGTTGTGACACACCAATTAAAATTTTTTGAATAGTTTTATCCTTCTTATATCAAACAATAGTTTTATAGCCATTGTAAACACGCATCCATTGTTAACTAATTGCATTTTTGTTTAAAATATGCCGGAATTATTGGCACCCCCTTTTTAAATAACAAATAAGTTTTAAATAACATAATATATTTAGAAAAAATACGTATCTGTCAAACGGCAAAGAAAGCCAAAGTGCTTTCAACACAATGGAAACAAGTAAGGTCATGAACAAATAAGGTCATGAAAAGTTTCAAATATCTGAAAAGGGTACATGAAGGACACATGAGCAGTTGCACTAAAAAAAAAAACCTTCCTGAGAGCAATCAACAAAATGATCAAGTGTCAAAAGTGTCAGAAATATACAAGCAAAGCAGGATTTATTTGAAACAAGTTTTAAAATGCAAACTGACAGCCACAAATCAGGTGATCAACAAATAAAGTGTTCAGGAAATGGACAGAACAAATAACCAAATGTTCCTGCCGAGAAGGAATAACATAACTTAGAGCAAACATGATCAGCAAGACCACTAGAATATACAAGCAGCAAGAAAATCCAGTATAAAGTCTGTGTTATTTATAGTTGAATTTCTAATTTGTTACAAGCACATGCTAAGGTTTCCCACATGTCCAATGGTTATGAATAAAAATATAAACCAAAACAGGTCAAGTGATGTGGCATGTAGTTCACAATCACCATTGCATACTGTATGTGACATTTTAGGCATATCAAGGCGTTCTGCATAGAGAAAAGTACAAAATCCCTCTATAGCTATACAGTGTAAGACTTTAAAAGAAGTCTTATTATTCTATTTGCTAAGAAATAATAATTATTTCTATTGGTAAGCTTTACCAAATATTACTTGTGAAACAATTATTATGCCTAAAACAGAATGCAGGAAAACTGTTTACAGAAAAAAATAAATACAGTGCAACAATATATTTTTTCAAGTTTAAATTCTAATTGCATTTAAAAAAATAATGAAGGGTGCCAATAATTATGGAGTTAACCATAGACTTTAATTAATCCTACTAATCTCTGTCTTACTCTTCAACACTCTGCTCTTTTGTCTGAGGAGTGGGAATCCCAGACTTCCGTTTAGGATCTTCAGTACTGCTAGGGGTCACTTCCATCAGCCACTGCTCTCTCTGAGACTTCCTCTAACACAAAGACAGAACACATGTCCACTGCACACCATAATGCTGCTTCATTAATCACTCCACAGACACTGCACATAATGCTGTTTATGGACCATTCTGGTGTCTGGGAGTCTCTAGCCAAACACCATCTGGCCGCAAACAAAATGAGCACAAAACGGTCTGCTCTTAGACTTGTGCTTTATCAGTAAACTCCTCAGGAACCTTTGCTCTAGTTCCAGTGTTCCAAATCAATTTAATTAGTAAGTACAAAAGCCTGTTGTTTATTTTAAGAAGTACAACTGAAGAAAGTTGTGGTGTTCTCATCATGATGAGCGGGCTAGGGTTTCTGCCAAAAGCTTGTGCCAAAGCAAAACATACAGAACTTTGTCCTTAATTTGTATTACTAACTCCTAAGTATGTTCTCTAGCAAACTTTGTGGGCTTTCATCTAACTGCACATAGTTAGTATCTATTTATATATTGTAAAAGTCAGAACTAATTCTAACTAATTAAAACTACCGTAATTTCCAGACTATAAAGCGCACCCATATATAAGCCGCACCCACTGAATATTTGTATTTTTAACATAAATAAGCCGCACCTGTCTACACTAATGTACTTTACACAGGCTTTAACGAAAGACACGTTACACACGGTGTAACGGGGGAAATATGTTGCGCTTCCTTAAGGAGCATAGCGGTATTTTGGGAATAGCCTGGCACTGCATTTTTCCAGTATTACTGTGTGTGTGTAAAACTGAGGATTATGTCCTTATTATTTTCTGATGCTCATTTCTAAATTTCTTTGACTAACCCTTAACACTGTTGCCAAGAAAAATAAAAAAGCATGAGTTTTGGAAACCTGTCTGTGCTTATATGATTTCTGTTGCAACTGGAGTTAGCGCTTCACCCTGACTCAACACGTTACAACGGCTTGTATCTAAACCGTAGCCTACCAAGTAAGTAATTGTTCACGGTCTTCCTCCTTCCTTTCACAATTATTTTCTTTGGGAGTTTATCTTTTGGCATCATTGTGCGTTTAAAAATCACCTGATGGAACGTTTTTCTCCCGAAGCCGTGCAGCTCAGAACACAGGTGAGGTGCGTTTTTTCGTTTGCGTTCGGAAATTTCATTGGTCTAATGTTATGGGGTTCAGTTTTTTGGTTTGAAGTTTGTGAAACCGGGAAAAACCCAGGAAAAATTCATAAATTAGCCGCTTCGTTGTTTAAGCCGCGGGGTTCAAAACGTGGCTTATAGACCGAAAAATACGGTAAATATTTATTATATAATACCTTTTACATTTGTAATTTGCTAATAATTTAGCAAATGACAATGCTCCCCTAACTTGCAATGAAATCAATTTCAGTCCCAGGATGCAATACTATACAGTATGGAAAACAAGGCATGAGTATAGTATAAGTAATTACTAGGGCTGTCAATCGATTCAAATATTTAATTGTGATTAATCGTATTATCGTCATTAGTTAACTCGTGAATAATCACAACTTAATAGCACATTTGTATCTTTTTTAAATGTATCTTAAATGAATACTTTTCAAGTTTTTAATACTGTAATAGGCATGGACAAATGCATTAATCGTAAAAGTTTTGTTATTGTGCTATTAACGTGTTAATTTTGCCAGTCATAGTATTTAATATACTCAAAAAAGGCTCAGTACAGGAGATTCTGATGGCTACTTTAGTTTTCCTGGTTTTCATATTTATCACCATTTCTTCAATGTGTTACATTTGTAGCACACAGATGCTACAAATAGACAACATGTTGTTAAAGTGAGCTGCCTTATTGTCTTGTTGATCTAAAAATGAAAGCTACATAAAAATGAGTGATACGTGCAAAGGTTTGCTTATTACATACAGAATTCTGGATACTTCACATAAAGTTGCCTTAATTTCAATAATTTCACACCTACGTTACTGTTGCTAGGATCCTGAGAATTAGGAATTACATTGGAACACAAATTCACTCAGTTCAGCAGACCATGTGAGTTTGTGTGGGTATGTACTGTATGCGGTAGGCGACATGATCAGACCTTGTGTTGAGCGAGCTTTAGCTGCTCTTCTTCCATCTTCCGCCTTACTTTTTCTTCCTCTTCCTGTATTCGCCTCTTCTCCTGTGAGTAACACAAAAATAAATAAAAAAGGCAGGGGAGTGTCTTTTATTTGTCTTAAACCTGGTAAACAGAGAGGTTACCTTCAAGAGCAATATCATCTAAAACTGTATCCTCTCTTCAATACAATTCAATGTTCAATATAAAGTGCATTTAGCTTAACTTTTAGCAACATAATTCTAAATAGATTTTTGTATTAAAATTTTCTCAAAATTTGTGTCATTTTGACACAATCCCAATTCCTTCCCATGTGGTAACAAAGATCCATCCCACCGAGATAGCATGATCAATTTTCCTCTCTTGGAAACAGTAAAATTGAATCATCCTCTGGAATGAATTCTTGCAATCTTAAAATGATATCTAACATTAATCTTAAGTATCTTTGGATGGCTAAGGTTTCTTGGATGGCAAATTGCTTTAACTTTGGTAAACACTTCTATTTGGAACCAAATGTGAAAGCCAAACCTTCTGCTGCACAGTTACGTTTAACATAGAAACGTTCTCTTACAAGGATACGCCACTTTACAGATACTTTTATCAACCAAAATGCCACCATTTCCAAAACCACTATTAATCTCATGTCCATCTTACAAACTGTATTAAAAAATTGTAGTAAAAAAGCAGCAAAACAAATTTTAATTTACATTCACTATATAAGGCATATAAATGCCTCAGTGCCTCCTTTGTGACTGTATGTAAGGACAATGAAGTGTTTCATTTGATTACTTACTGCAATGGTCTGCAGTCTTTGCTGGTACTTTCCTGCCTCATCCATTCCAAGCCTATGATGAAAAACCAGAGTGATTGGTCACTGGTGTTAAAAGCTGTTACATGGTGTAAAAACTACAGCACATGAATGAACACTTTGCTGTACTGACAGTTACTGTGAAGTGACCTGCTGCCATGTATACACTCTTACACACCCTCAAAAGAGCAAATGCTTGTTAAAATGATAAGAACACTTGTTTTATACTCAAGGTTTACAGACACAGCTGTTGCCATGGAGATTCTCATTTTCACTAACTTACAGCAATGATAAGAGCATTTTTTCATCTCTGATTTTCTTTAAAAAAACAACAACCTGCTATCACACCCTCTCAAATGTGTCTTTGACAAAAGGCAAACAACAGGAGATCTATTTTGGAAAGTCTGGCTATAAAGACATTTGTCTATAGAGAAGAGGGTATTAGAGTAGAAGAAAAGAAGAGAAGAAGTGCAGAAAGAAAGCCACCTCTTTGAAAGCAGCCAGAATTGTGTAACACACTTTCATGCATAATTTAGTGTTTTCACAGCAGGATGTCTTCAAGATTCTTTTTTGTTCAGTGGGAACTGGGTAAAATATGAAGTGTTATAGTGTATAAAACATAAAGTACAAACGCATGTTTTAATCTTCTAAAAAGTAAAATCTGGTGATGTGGTATGTTCTGATTAATAGTGATAAAACTATAAATGTGTCATAAGTCGTAGGACTATCTAAAGAAATATGCATATTGCTTGTATTTAATAGCTATTGAATAAAATCCACCAGTGGAGCAGCTATGGTAGCTTAGTGGTTAAGGCATTGGAATTTGGTTCTAAAGGTTATGAGTTCAAATCCCAGCCACACCAAGCTGTCCCTGCTGAGCAAGGCCCTTAACCCCATAGCTGCTCAGTTGTATGAATAAGATACAGCTTAGTTGCTCTTGATAAGGGTGTCAGACAAAGGCCATTAATGCTATGAATTTTGGTCAGGATACATGTATGAACACCCTGAATGATAGTTTTACTGTTTGTCACTGTAAAGAATCCTCTGATGTTATGTCATTTTAAAATGAATCCTCCAATCCTCTAGCACTACTTGACTGATCCCACCATCTCTCATGGTACAAGAAAAGCATACAATATGCCTCAAGACTCATCTCTGTTCTGGCACCTAAATGGTGGAATAAACTTCCCCTAGGAACTTCTAAATCACTCATTGTCTTCAAATTATGCCTTAAGACACCATGAAGTACATAAATTAACACTTTCAATAAAAATGTTTTTATTTCATAGATTGATGTTAGTCTTGTGTTAGTCAGTGACCTTGTGAACCTTAAAAACACTCATGTCACGTATACTAAAGGTATCAAACAAATGGCTTAAATGTAAATAAATTGTGATCAGTTACGTAATTGTACATAATGGTACATAATTATAAAAGTGTTTTATAATGTTACTATTTGGCAAAGCAGATCTAATAAACCAAGGAAAGGAAAAAAAAAAACTTTTGAGGTCAAAATGCAGCTATTGATACCCAAATTGACAAAAACCTCATTAAAAGGAAAAGCAAATGCTGTACACAGTGGAATGACCATTGAAAATTTTAAGGATTGTTTGTAATGGCTGAATTGGACACAGTGTTGCAACCAATGGGGAGTCTGCACGGTGTTTCCCTTAATGGCGGTATTTGGCAGGCCCCAAAAATTAATGCAAAATTTAAATGGGATGCAGACATGTCTCACCACCATGTTGATTAAATGTGGTGTGGACACAAATACACACATTGTTAAGCATTGCATCCTTGCTAAAGGAGCTCCCTCAAAAAAGTGTATTTGCTATGTATAAGCATTTATCTAAACTGCTGCTCTATTTGAGATCAGTATGAGGGTTGGGTCATCAGTGCAACTGAGGTTAAGCAGAATTAGTACCCAGTGTTTAGGTTCAGTTTTTATGGCACAACTGTGTGGCATTGGTTGATGTGACTAGAGAAGGAAACGTAGCGGCACATGAAGACTGGGGATAATCTGCCATACTAAATGAAGGCATGATGATTCAGGCAGAGTCATCTCACAGCTATGTTAGTCAGACCCAATGGTGCATCACAAATCACTGCACATTAAGTGAGTGATCATGCTTTCTGCTAACTTTTTTTTTTACTTTTCACAATATTCAAAATATCGAATAACATGATAAGTAATGCTGTCTCAAACAGTGGATGACTGAGATAGGCCAGATCTGCTAGTTGCTCAATATTTTTTGTTTTCAGTATCTATAAAATAAGGAGTGTGTGTGATTTCTCTGCAATCCTAATCCTGGTTTCCTTACAGAATACAAGAACACTGAGAACCATAAACAAGTCATTTCCATCAGCCAAAAACCAGTCATATTGCCAGTCATTGGCAATGTCCTCTAAAAGTGTAACATATCTACTGTCAACAGTAATGCATCATTTCTTACATTGATGCATAGTTTTAATCAACATTACCCAGCATATTAATTCTATTTCTATGTAATTCTTTATTGAAATAATGATAAAAATCAATTTGTATATGTTTTGATAGGAAAAAAAGGGAAAAAGGCCAAACATTTCTTACACTTACTGTATGGCCAATATAAAAGTGCCCTTTTTTGACAAAGGTTTTTATGTTAGAGAATGTCTCATATAGTGAATCCTGGCACTTTATTTTATATGAGCTCAAAAAAATATCCATAAAAAATGGACATAAAATAAAAATACTGCTGTATTTTTAACTGACATGTAAACAGTGATGCATGAAGGATGTGTCTTTGTGAAAAGGTGACTGAGAGAATCACACATACTCCTGGGAAAGACAGACATTTTAATAAATTAATCACCCTATTGAACTTTTCAAGAAGGAAAAACGGTTGGAAAAAAAAATACACAATGAAAACAATGTAAATAAGGAAACATATCCTGGACAAATAGAAAGGTGCGTTTATGCATGTGTAAACAAAGAACGTTATTTAAATGGTAACAGAGCAGTTTCATAGCAGTCTGACTTAGAGTAGGCAAAATGTGGGCCCTCGGCTGGCATCCTACACAAAAATACACACATGCTCCATGCAGTGAAATATATCAGACTGACTCAGGACCTCATACCCTTAAGCCATGTGTTTCTGTGTGTGTGTGTGTGTGTGTGTGTGTGTGTGTGTTTGCGTGTGTGCTGTGAGAGAGAGAGAGAGAGAGAGAGAGAGAGAGAGAGAGAGAGAGAGAGAAGGATGATACAGAGAATGAAAGGGAAATGCCCAGAAGGAGATGCAAATCACTGAGCAAACATCTCTTCACCTCCTCCACTCCACCATGTCAGCTGTGCAGATGCTGCCAAGCTGCACAAATATGCAGGCCACACTGGAGTAATTTTCCTTTGTCCCATAACTCATATCTCAGAGAAAACAATGTACGTACATAAATAATGTATGTGTTCTCTCTCCGTCTGATTTTAATATATTGCTAAAGATCACCACTGGTTTTCAGTGCCCGTTTTCTTTTTATAATAATAGCAATATATTATTTTCACTGTTCACAGCCTTCTGTAAATCTCTGTGTATAGTAATAGACATCTGTATATCATGTTCACAGTACATATATATTCATCTGTATATTATTGTTCATAGTACATATATATTCATATTCATCTGTAATTATATTTATAGTACATATATATTAATCTGTATATTATGTTCATAGTACATATATATTCATCTGTATACTACATTTGTAGTACATATACATCTTTAAATTACTGTTTATAGTCCTATATTCCATAATATTTAATTTATGAAAATCATGTAAACACTGTATATCCTGCACTTGCTGATATTGTACTCTGGTTAGACCCAAACTGCATTTCGTTGCCTTGTACTTGTACATGTGTAATGATAATAAAGTTGAATCTAATCTAATATTGAGTTTAGCATTAAAAAAAACTGAGGATGTGAATTGTGTGTGTGTGTGTGTGTGTGTGTGTGTGTGTGGTATTTGTGATTTTGTATAACCAGCTCCTTGCCTTTATAGCGAACACAAATTATTGTAACAAACATGCCCTGCCTTTTGTCCCCCCTAATTATCATCTAGTATGTAAGTAAAGTAGGACTTAATGCAGAAAAAACTAAGAGAATCTTTGCCTTATATTTAACCAGTTTCTGGTTCTCCACACTCTCTGATGTAAAGTTTGGTGTTCCACAAGGATCTGTCTTAGGCTCACTGCTTTTCTCTTTGTATATGCTGCCTCTGGGTGAAATTATACAAAAACATAGTATTAGCTTCCATTGCTATGCTGATGATAAACAATTGTATATTTCAGCAAAGCCTGATGAGAGAGATCAGTTTAGTAATGTTGAGGAGTGTGTAAAGGACATGAAAGAGTGAATGCTTGATAACTTGCCTCTACTCAACTCGAATAAGTCGGAAGTACTTTTCCTAGGACCACATGCAGCTAGAATTAAACTTTTAGATTATGTAGCACCTCTGGTTGGTCTTTCTGTCTCAGTGTGTACAGCATTTAAAAAAGACGCGTGTGATGACGTTATTCTGTCCTTTGAGGCTCATGTGAATAACATTACCATGATCGTCTTTTTCAGCTTATAAATATTGCTAAAATTAGTAATATCATGTCCCAATCAAATTTCGCATTGAATATAAAATACTACTAGTGACGTATAAAGCACTTAATGGTCTTGCGCAGCAGTATCTGAGTAAACCTCTGCATCATTATGATCCCCCACACCTACTTAGATCAAAAGGTACAGGCTATTTGTTGGTACCTCAAATAATGAAGACTACAGCAGGGGGCAGATCTTTTTCTTATAAAGCCTCACAGTTATGGAACAGCCTTCCAATTAGTGTTTGGGACTCAGACACAGTCTCAGTGTTCGAGGCTGAAAACATATTTATTTAGTCAAGCCTTTTGATCTGTAGATTTTTCTTAGGTAAAGGAGCAGATCTGAAGGGATCATGGATATAGAGTGTTCTGTGAACTGGGATATTTGTATGCTATCATCCCCTTACTCTCAGGCGTTCATTTAGGTTTGTTGACGGTGGTGTGGTGGTTCGTCTCTTATCCCAAAATCTGTGTTACCTTCTGGCTCTTCCTTTTAGTTATGCTGCCATAGCGAGTCTTGCCGGAGTCCCCAAGTGCACAATGTCCTTAACTGTTTTACAACAACAAGGATACTTAATAATCCATATCTTCCTCTCTCTCTCTCTCTCTCTCTCTCTCTCTCTCTCTCTCTCTCTGTGTCGAGTTAAACATGCTCCTAAAGGCACCAGTGACCACTGTTCCTGCCCTTCTTCTAGGATTTGCCCGCTTTGTCCCAGCCTGCCTCTGGATGGTGTTCTCTCTTCGATTGAAGGCCACTCTCTGCAGCTAGGGAAGGTTTCTCATCAACAGCCTGAGGATTCATTATATTACAGAGTAAGACAGGAGCTTTGAGGATGGATTTAGACTGTAGTTAATGTCAACAGTGTCTGCTACACTGACACAGGACAACAGTTTGCATCTGATCACCATCACTGAACACCTCAACATCGTTTATCTGTAATAAATAAACATTTGGTGCCACCCAGATGAGGATGGGTTCCCTCTTGAGTCTGGTTTCTCTCAAGGGTCTTCCTTATGCTATCTCCGGAAGTTTTTCCTTGCCACAGTCGCCACCGGCTCGCTCATTAGGGACAAACTTACACTTATACAGAACATTCCTATTCATTCTTTAACACCACATTATCTGTGTAAAGCTGCTTTGAGACAATAGTTATTGTAAAAAGCACTATACAAATTCAAATTAATTGAATTGAATTAAATTAAGACAGATTTCGCAGTAGATTATACAATTCGGAAAACTACTGTGAGCAGGTGCTCTACAATGCAAACTGCTTAAGGTGTGCAAATGCTACCAGCAGGGCACTGCAAGGATAAGATCTGTTTTTCTGCCATTTCTAATAAGTTACACAATACAAACTGGTGAACACTGAGCATGTGTTCTACAAAATCAACCAGATCAAAAAATAAACAAAGTGTGGGTGGTTACAGTTTTAGGCTCTGTAGCACTACCAGCAGATAAATTCTTATCAAACTAGTATGAGCAAGCATTTACAGCTAGGAACATTTCCCCCATGCTCATTTTATTGTTTGAAACAACAATGATTTGAAATTAAGATATGGGAGAAATTTCAACTTTCCATAAACTACCATGAGATACTATTATTAATTTATAAAACTATTATTTATTTCATACCATTGTCTTTGCTACAAGGCAAAAATACATCCAGGACCCAACAGAAGAGCAAACACAAACACATTTACATTCAGTGACAAATTACAGCAGACAATCCACTTACTGACAGGTTTTGTAGGTAGGGAAACCAGGAAAAAGCCTATACATTAGAGCTGCAGCTATTGATTATTTTAGTGATCGAGTATTCTACTAATTATTGAGTTTTTAGATATAAGAAATGTTTCTTTATTAAAGAGCAATACTAAATATACAAGAGAAAATAAGACGGGTCTCTTAACAAGTCATTTGTTTTCTTTTTAGAAAAAATTGAATTTTTATTGTTGAAATTGCATACAAGAATAAAAAAAATTATATAAGTGGCCTGATTCTTAACTCGCCCCTCGCTGTTTTCTCCCCATTCCTCCATTTTTCATTCTGCAGCATGTGTTTACTTGTCCAAAACGCTCCAGTGTTTAGCTGGTGGTGCGTTATTAATAATGGTCCGTGGGGAAACACAATGCTCTGTGTGTAGTTAAATGAACTAAACGAAGCATAAAGGTAAATAATTTGCCTTAAATACTTTTTTTGTATTCTAATTCTTATTCCACTGTTATGCTGATGATGCCCAGCTATATATCTCATAAAAACCAGGTGATACAGCTCAATTGGCTCGGATAACTAAGTGTATTAATGAATTAAAAGACTGGATGACCCATAACTTTCTACTATTAAATTCTGATAAGACGGAGATTTTGCTCATTGGCCAAAAAAACAGTACACAGAAGCTCCAGCATTTTAACCTGCATTTAGACAGATGTTCTGTAACTACTAGTTCAATGGTAAAAGACCTGGAAGTTATTTTAGACAGCTTGTCTTTTAAAAATCATATCAACCAAGTTACAAAAACAGGCTTCTTCCACCTTAGAAATATTGCTAAGCTAAGAAACATACAGAGACGCTCGTCCATGCGTTCATGACCTCCAGAATAGACTACTGTAATGCATTACTAGGTGGATGTCCTGCATCATTAATAAACAAGCTTCAGTTAGTTCAGAATGCGGCAGCCAGAGTTCTCACAAGGTCAAAAAATATGATCATATATCCCCAATCTTATCGTCCCTACACTGGCTACCTGTTAAGTTTCGAATCGACTACAAACTACAGATTCTTACTTATAAAACACTAAATGGATTATCTCCCATGTATCTATCCAGTCTTTTAACATGCTACAATCCGTCACGCTCCTTGAGATCTCAAAACTTCTAGTAGTTCCTAGAATAGCAAAGTCCACTAAAGGCGGTAGAGCATTCTCACATTTAGCTCCTAAACTTTGGAATTGTCTTCCTGACAGTGTTCGTGGCTCTGACACACTCTCCCAGTTTAAGTGCAGATTAAAAACTTATCTTTTTAGCAAAGCCTACACATAACATACGTCACATATCATAAACTTGTGCTCCAGAACATCTGATCAAATACACATTATCAACTTGTGCTGTTAATATCATGAACAACAGCTACGCTAATTTCTCTCCATTGCTTCTCTTTCTCTACCTATCCCGAGGCATCCTGATGTTTGGCCAGCTCCAGTCACGTCCAGTGTTGTGCTAGTTACTTAGAAATAGTTACACCAAAAAGTAATGCGTTACTATTAAAGTAACTTTTTAGTTACTTTTTTAAAGAACGTTCTTTAATGTTCCCATTAATGCCCTTTTATGCGTTATGGTCTATAATAGGGGTCACCAACGTGGTGCCCACGGGCACCAGGTAGCCCGCAAGGACCACATGAGTAGCCCGCGGGCCTTTTCTAAAAAATAGCTGTTTCCTACTTTGTTAAATCATTGTTAATAATTAGAAATCATTAACATGATCAGTGTCTTCACATAGATGAATATCATTAATTATTCATAATAACATATAATAAAAGGTAAATTGAGCAAATTTGTTATTTCAGATCCAACTGAAAACTGTGGCCCTTCACATTAATCAGTACCCAAGAAGTAGCTCTCAGTTTCAAAAAGGTTGGTGACCCCTGGTTTATACAAACACAAAACTGACTTAAACACAAAGTAATTTTTAAACAGTATTTTATTAAGTCAGACCAGCACAAACTGAATATATCACAAGGATTTCTGAAATAAATAACAAAATATATTCAGAATCAAAAACTAAAGTGGCTTCTGCATCATAAAAGCTGTTGTGTTGATCTCTTACAAATGTTCCTTTCACAGCTTAAGTATGAAAACTATCAACAATGTAGAACAGAACACAGGGTTAGCTTCTAGCTTTATCGAGGCATGGAGTTCCTGGAGGAGCTTCGACAGATTGGAGCTGCTGTTTATCGCAGTAGATACGACCTTTAAACCAGAAAGACACAGCTTACATTTGACTAAAAAGTTTTTGTCTTTATGCTCAACTAAAGTGAAATAATGAGCATATTTCCACTTTGAGAAACATGTCTTGCTCTCACCCTGACTCGCCATTACTGCCGCACATACTTGAATAAACGAAAAACACGCCCACGGTGCGTCTTCTTTGTGTTTACAGTGGTTGGCATCCACCAATCGTACAATCCTATAATTATTTTAAAAAAGTAACGGGTAACACACCATACGGTAACGGTAACGGAGTTACTTTATTTAAAAAGTAATGTGTTACAGTATTCGTTACTGTCAAAAGTAACTGCGTTAGAGTAACGCATTATTTGTTCAACACTGCTCACGTCCCACCTCATGAAGATTATGGACCTTTAAAGAAATAGATGCCGAACTGTCAAACGTCCCGTACCACCCAGAGACGTACCAGTGCCAATTGAATCCCACTTCATTTGTGGAGTTTTGACATTGGACCTCCTGGAGTGTTTAAAGGCTCTGGCATGGAGAAGCTGGTGTTGGATCTGTGATAATCGATAATGTTGAGCTATATAATGAGTTGCTCAGTTGCTCCTAGTTTTATAACCACAATGACTGTATAAGACTGTAGAAAGAACATTACTTATAATCTTACATTCCAGTGCTCATGTTAGTTCTCACTCTCCAGTGTTCTGTATTGTTTAAAGACTATAATCACACTCTTGATGTCACCCAAATGAGGATGGGTTCCCTTTTTGAGTCTGGTTCCTCTCAAGGTTTCTTCCTCATGACATCTGAGGGAGTTTTTCCTTGCCACAGTCGCCACGGCTTGCTTATCATGGATAAATGCACACCATTTACCTTGACTGTTAATTTCTGTAAAGCTGCTTTGAGACAATGTCTGTTGTAAAAAAAAAAAAGTGCTATAGAAATAAACTTGACTTGACTTGACTTGTCCTAGTTAATCAAGTTACTTGAGGAATTGTTTCAGCCCTACTAACCGTATATTCCACACAGTAATTCAGCATCTTATTAGAAGCTTGTAATAGTTGATATCTGAAGTGAGCACTCACTATTCACTAAATAAAGTAAAAACTTTCCCCTGGTTTGTGCCTCTTGGTAGCCACAAATAAGCATACTGCCTGGAAATTGACCACATCAGATGTGTAATGTCTGATCACGAAATCCCCTCAACTGAACTTTAGGCAATGTTGATATGGCACTCATGGCTTGCAGATTTTAATACTGGCTCAGTCAAATCTGGCCCAAACCCCTGAGTCTGAACAGCTTGCTAGTCACAAACACCCAGGCCCAGCAAGCACAACAAGAAACCCAGAAAACAGTCTGAATTTCTCTGTGGAAGAATCAATGACTTGGCGACAGAGAAAGCTCAGCTGAAAATTTACAACTTGAAGGACAAAATTTCTTAGATAGATTCCAATTTTGAAAACAAGAAAATCCTAAAAAAAACAAAAACAAAAACAAAAAAAACCCCAAAAGAAATAATAAAGCGTATGACAAATCAATGTATATATATGACAAGGCATCATTTGTGGTTTGTTATTCCATCATATTGCATTTTAAGTTAAGCAGATGCAAGATAATAGATTAATATTAAGTTTGACATTTTCGTTTGGAATCTGTTGATGTTAATTCTCAGCGTTCTTTCAGTGAACTGTTCCTGCCAGTGAAGCAAGCCAACATCAGGCTCAAGAATTTAGCAATCCCATCAGAGGGATTTAAAAGTTTAGTTATGGCCAAATCACTGTTTGTACAACTTTAAAAAGAAATTACACAACAGTAAGCTCAGGAACACCGGAACTCAGAAACACAAAACTTAGTAAAACAATTGTGGTAGATGAGAGGATTCTTTTAGTGGTGAAGTAAAACTCATTTTTAACAGTTGGACATCTCAAAAATACCCTCCAGGAAATACAGACCAGATTAGAGTTAGCCAAAACCAACTAAAACCAACTTTGGAACCACATCTTATGGACAGATGAGATAAGGATTAAATTAAACCAGAATGATGGAAAGAGATGCATATGAGGAAGAAAAGGATTTGCTCATGATCTGCAGAACATTACCTCATCATGGTGGTGGCATGTGTAGCTGCCAAAAGAACTAGCGCTTTTGTATTTATTGTTGATGCCTTTACTGACAAATGCGTCAGGATAAATTTGGAATTATATAGATCTATATTATTTATTTCTGCTTGCTTATTATGTTGCTTCATAGTAATGATGGGCAATAACAGAAAGCATACTTTAAACGCAACCCATTATTTTTTCAAGACAACAAAGTGGAATGTTTTGAGTAAATAAACATAATTTCACTGGATTTAATGTGCATTTAATTTCAAGTGCATTTAATGTCGGCAATCACCGACATTAAATGCACTTTTTTTTTAGCATGACACCTGTTATAGCATGGCTTACTTTGTTATAGTAAAAGTACTTATTCGAGAGTTTTGAGGTCTTGGAACACATGCATTCAAACCTTGGCTGTAATATGGACCAGCTCCCTGCTTACTGAGTTTATGTATGTCACCAGTATCATTGGCACAATCTACACTGCCGGGTGGATGCAAAAAACTCTGAATAATCTGCCTCGTGTGCTGGGATCACTTTTTGGACCTGCTGAAATCAAGGCCCTCATAGGATAAGGCAGGTTTCACAATCACATAGCCAGCATACAGGCAGCATTCTGGTTTTCTCTTCAAGAAGATATGTTCTTCCAAATGGACAGTTTGGCACTCTGAGCAAGGTCACTGCATTTGTGCATCTGGTCACTGAACCTGAATCAAGCAATGAAAATGAAAATGCATACTGCCTTTAAATGGCAGCAAAAGTGCTCCATCACCTCTTCAACTAGACACAGTAAACTGCCTGATTTCTAGGATTTTTGGGACCCAAAATTTTAATACTGAACCTCCACCCTCTACAATCCCTAAGGACACTTGCATGACCTTCATTTGGGGAGTGGAGTTCATGTTTGTTAACAGACACAGGACGACGTGTGACTTTGTTTTACTGTTTAATCATTGACCATGTTTTCCATTGCCTTGCAGTAACAAACACACAAAAAGACAGACAGAAAAAGTTATAATAAATTCTAAAGAAAGTGTTATACAAAAAGAGCTGAGAGGAAAGTCACACACCATAAACCACATACCTGCTTTAACAACAACTGCTACCTAAAATAACAATCATTATAATTATAATTGTAAAATGAACTGCTTTTGAACATTTTGCCTTTATGTTGTTTCTAAGATGATTTGTTGGAGAAAATTAACCCATAGACTTCAACTTGAATGAAAAGTTGATACTGGATTACTCTAATGTACAGCAATTCTTATGTATTTTTAGATCAAGTCATTTGACTGTATCAGGTGCTAATTTGCATTGTCTTTCTGCTGTATGTGTACACAGTTCAGCTTGACCACACAAAATGCCAACCAAAAAAGACATTTTGTTTCAGCACTATTCTATACACCTCTACCACATAAATTAAAAGAACTGACAACTGAGCTGTAAAATAAATGCAATTCTACTAGAGAAAATGGAGTTCTATAAAATGTATGCTTTAAAATTAATGCACAGTTTAGTCTTACTTTATGAGTTATTTTAATATATCTTTCAGGTAATGTTTTTATCCCGATTTGTTGCCCTTACTTGGGCTTACTGTTCTCCTAATGTTGTGTTAATTTAAAACACACTGTATTCCCTGTCATGTTGCTGTTATATAAGTGTGTTTACACTGTACATGAGCATTCACTGTGTCATTGCTCTACAGAGAGTCAGAATCTCTAGAGCAGAGCCATAACATGTCCTTTCCATTACGTTTTCGTGTTTTGGCCCAATTAAACAGGCATCATGCATAATAGTTTCTATGGAATGTCACTAATACTGTATTCTAAAACTCACTCAGAATATCTGGACAGTATTTAGGTGTAATTGCCTATTGGCTCAATTAACTTTTTTCCACCATAATTAAAAACACAAATAAAAATGAGGGAAAAAAACCCCTGAAATATCTCATGTAGATATGAAACAAGATTAAGTATTTTATAAAAGCAGCTATATCAGTAATTTTTTATTTTATCCTTCCAGTGTATGTCTGGCCACTGAATGTACATTGGATGAAAACGCTAAGTCAACTGTATATTTGATTACCGTAATTTCCGGACTATAAAGCGCACCCATATATAAGCCGCACCCACTGAATTTTACAAATATTTTTATTTTTAACATAAATAAGCCGCACCTGTCTATAAGCCGCTACACTAATGAACTTTACACAGGCTTTAACGAAAGACACGTTACACATGGTGTAACGGGTGAAATATGTTGCGCTTCCTTTAGGAGCATAGCGGTATTTTGTGAATAGCATGCCACTGCATTTTTCCGCTATTACTGCATGTGTTCAGGACGAGGAATATGTCCTTATTATTTTCTGATGCTCATTTCTAAGTTTCTTTGACTAACCCTTAACGCTGTTGCCAAGAAAAATAAAAAAGCACGAGTTTTGGAAACCTGTCTGTGCTTATATGATTTCTGTTGCAACTGGAGTTAGCGAGCTCTCCCTTCACCCAGACTCAACGCGCTACAACGGCTTGTATCTAAACAGTAGCTGACCAAGAAAGTCATTGTTTCACTGTCTTCCTCCTTCCTTTCACAACTATTTCTCTCGGGAGTTTAACTTTTGGCATCTTCGTGCATTTAAAAAACGTTTTCTCTCTGGATGCCGTGCAGCTCAGAACACAGGTGAGGTGCGTTTTTTCGTTTCCGTTCGGAAATTTCATTTGTCTAATGTTATGTCGCTCAGTTTTTTGGCTTAAAGTTTTTGAAACTGGGAAAAACCCATGAAAAATTTATAAATTAGCCGCTTCGTTGTTTAAGCCGCGGGGTTCAAAATGTGGGAAAATCGGCTTATAGTCCAAAAAATATGGTAATTATGCTTATACTAGTGTAATGTCAAGTCACTTTATTATAGCCCTAAATACAATGCAAGATTAGGATCATTACAGATTAATTCAGTAAATGTATTGGTAAAATGCTTGAAGTAAAAGAAAATAGTCATCTGTACAAATAACATTCCGACAGCATTTACATCATGATCATAATAATAGTCAGTACAAACGTATATAATACAATTTACAAGCTGACTAAAATATTCGGTGTCTATAACATGAACTGTCTTGCATCTTGTCCTTCTCTCTCTCTCTCTCTCTCTCTCTCTCGTTCTATCTATCTCAATTTTACATATCTGTTTTTCCCCCATATCCACTCTATAAATGTAAAACAATCTAAAATAATATAGCTTTGATGTTGAATTAGAACACAGAGAATCTAAAACACGATTGAAAGAAGTTCTTTAGGTAAACTGCTTAAAAATTATTCCAAAATTTCCCAGTCACATTAATATATAACACTCTTTGACTGTGTTTGTAAAACATTAACTGTGAACCCAGGTGCACTACACAATGTGTGTATTTGTTTCTTGTCTTCTTTATTTGAGCAATGTATATGTAAACTTTTGTATTTGGCTCTATATACATTAAATTGCAATATGCAGTGTCTTTAGAGAAGTGATAAACAAACTATAAGCAGAACTTAGACAGCACACTGATTTTACTATGACACAACTTCCAGCTAACCTTTCATAAGAACATAGTCATTGTTATGCTGTCATGAGTCACATATTAATGACACATTAAGAGGCAAACATTCCCACAAAATTTTCAGTACCAGCTTCATCCTGGTCAGAATTCACCTACATGCACTTTTACTTTCACCAAATGACATGTTTTGAATATAAGCATTAAATCACTGTACTATTATACAGGTTGGTTCAAAAAGAACGCATGTTTTTGAAATAAGTAGTAGTTTGGAAGGGGCGGTCGGCGACCACCTCACATTGCTTGTGAGTAGTTTTAGTAGCAAGTGGAACATGAAGAATTGCAATTTTTTGCCATTGAGCTGTTTTTTTGGAAATAATGATTCTACTGTTACTATCCAAAATTTCGGAGATGTCCCTTGGCCCCCATGCTCAGATTTGTCTGTCTGTGATTTCTTTCTTTGGGGTTACCTCAAATCGTAAGTCTACGTACGAAAACCTCATACAGTAGATGAGCTGAAAGTTGCCATTTGCAAAGAACCTGCAAGTGTGCCAAACGAAATGTTGGTAAGTGTGATGCAGAACTTTGAGGAAAGTCTGCGTATGTGTGTGAAGCAAGAAGGACGTCATCTTTCCGATATAATCTTTCACAATTACATAATCAATGTATACTTATCAAAACTGCATTTATTACAGATTGTTTTGGTGTTAATACATTTTTCTTCAGTTACACTTATTTGGAAAACATGAACTATAGTGAATATATATTATACTGAACTAAAATATTACAAAAAATTAAAATTTTGCTAATTTATAAAATAAAAAAAATTAAATAATTTTGTGAATTTGAAAAAACTTCTGCTCCTGAGTGTGTGCAAATTTATAAATACAAATGACAAACTAATGTACACCTTGACTTGATTGACTTTATATTATTTGTACAAATTACTGCCCTTTTATCTGGAACAAAATCTTAATTTTTAATTGCTTACTAAATTGTGTACAGCCTTTATCAGACACACCACATTTATCAGTCCCTATTAAAAGCTTATCCTTATGTGAGTTCAGTAGAACAGGGATGAAGAATACCAAAAAGAAATCCTTTCATTAAACCTGATCGTTTTATATTATTAGCATTATTTAAAAAATTAAGTTTCCCTTTAAGCTGCAAACAAAAGCCATAACTGAAAGGATTTATAGCTTGCCTATTATTAGTTAATAAAAATAACTCCTGAGGATCCAGTGACCGGTGTTCTTTTCTCGACACTCCACCTCTGGATGGAGTTCTCTTTAATTGGAGACCACTGTTTCCACATGAAGAGCCAAAAGATCCATGAAATTGCAGAGCTAATTAAGAACTATGAAGATGTCTGCTACAATGGTTTGTATCACAGTTTGCATGAACATTTGAACATTTAGGCTTCTATCATTGAACAGCACACCTCAACATTAATGGAACTGTGATGAATAGACATTTGGTGCCACACAATGAGGTTGGGTTCCCTTTTGAGTCTGGTTCCTCTCAAGGTTTCTTCTTCATACTATCTCAGGGAGTTTTTCCTTGCAACAGTCACCACTGGCTCACTCATTATCGAAAAACCTATAAGAAACAAACTTATATGCCTTCAAGTTATACATTCCAACCTCACAAACCCTTTGTCTCTGTAAAGCTGCTTTGAGACATGTCTAATGTTAAAAGCACTATACAAATAAAGCTGAATTTAATTGAATTGATTAGAGCTGCAGCTGTCGATTATTTTAGTAATCGAGTATTACCAATTATACCATCGATAGAATCTACTAAATATACAAGAGAAAATAAGACGGGTCTCTTAACATGAAGAAGTAATATTTTTCCTTTTTTAGAAGAATAAACATTTTTATATATAATTGCTATATTACATTAAAATAAAAATGATAAATAAAAATCTGAAAATCTATTTCAAATGACTTTAAAAAAAGGTAAAAACACTGTATGGTGTTTTCTTTATGTTTTAGTGTGAAATGATCCCAAACTCTTTTAGACAGAGTTCTCTTCAGAGATCAAAGGCTAAGTTTGATACCATGTGATTCTATTCATTGTCGTATTTCATTTTCGATGTAGAAAGTGACACTGCCCGACTGGCAAAAAAAACCCTCAGAATTGAAAAAAAGGCGTAATTGAGAGAACTAATGTTAGAAATGTCAAACTTTTTTTATGTGGCTTCCATAGTGTTTATCTGTCCAGAGCGCTCCAGAGTTTAGTGGTGGTGCATCCGTAATAATGGTCCGTGGGGAAACACAGTATATAGAATTATGAAATAATTTGCTGAACAAACAACTTGCCTCAATTTTTTTTGTATTTGAATTAATCAAGTTACTCGAGGAAGTGTTTCTAGAATTAAATGTTTAATGCAATTTCCACTATTGGGATTTTGAATGTTTGAATCTCTTTGCAAAATATTTCAGTCCACATTAATTACCTAATAACTCCTTCCATTAAGAAATATTTGACTTCTAATAAATGAAATATCCAATTAAAATATCAATGTTTTAATGGTATATGCTGTTCAAATAAAGTTATGGCAACATTTGCTTACTCTATGACAGTCACATGGAGACGTTCTGAGAAGAGTTCTCCCAGATTTCAGCTTGAAAGTCTCTGTTTATCCATGTACACAGCACACTATTTACACACTTTACCATACATGTAACCTTCAAACAAAACCTCAACTGTTCAAGGTGCAAATAAACCACTACTAGCTACTATCCAGTGTAAAAACTTAAACATGAACAAAACGTTACAATATTATGCTTGTAATAGTCTTTACAACAGATAATGTATCCAGAAATTAGAAAGTATTAACCAAATATACTACTATATTTACTATACTATACTATATTACTACTATATCTCTCACTGCTAGAAGCTTGTTGTCAGGCACTTGATGAGGTATACTCTATGGACAAAAGTATTAGGACACCTGCCTTTTTCAGCCATATGTGTTTTCACAAAAAAAAAAAAAAACATCCCAGGTGACAGGTGTTAGTCATGAGTTTGCCTTTTGCATAAAAGAAGACTATTAGTAAATTTTATTTTTAGTGTTTAGATGGTTAAAAGATCAATAATTTGCCATTTTGGGCTTGGCCTTTTTTTTTAATAAACACATTAAATAGAGTTGGTGTGAATTAAATGGCAAGTATATGTAATCCATGATAAATGTACCAACACTGCAAAACTCAGCTGGTGTAAAAAGAGATTTCTCAACGATTTTTTTTTAACAATTTACAATGATGTCTAAAGACATACCGATTAGGAAACCCTAATGAAAAGCCCCTTAGAGTGCTTGCAGGAATGTTTGTCAGTCATTTCACATATCATACATATTTTATTTACACTACATAGCTAATTTAACCATTACAAACTTAACGCCTATTGGTTCATTATACAAATGTGCATGTTCAGCAGTGCTTAACAACTTACTAATTGGCTCATTTGGTTGTTATAGGTGTTTTGGGTGGATCTACCACATTCAATCCTTTTTTATTACCTGTTTGGTCAATCCTGAATAAATAGCAGGACGCAATCCAAATACTTGTTTTTTTTTTTAAATCTGAAGGAGGACTTGTGTATAAAAGGACCAATCTGAATTCTTGTATGTGTAAAATGCATTAAGTTGTGCATGGGTAACAGAAAAGAAAATGCATTCCTGGATCTCCAGCTCTGTTATTTA